>NC_092512.1:82521359-82853025 GCF_047511675.1 Marmota flaviventris
AATTGGTAGTAAATTATTATTTTCATCAGGTCCAGTGTCTTAGGAAACAAAAAGTATAACAGTATTATCACCAGAGAACTATCTCACCCCTTGCCACTTTTTTTTTGGGTGCTAGAGATTGAACCCAGGGTCTCATGCATGCTAAACACACAATCTACTGTTGAACTATACCTCCAGCCCTCTTTGTCTGCTTAAGATAAAGATAAATTAAATCCAATTGGTTGAATAGGTGTGAAGGTGATTAGTGCATAGTTACTATTTACATTAATTATATTAGAATAATACCTCCTGCCTACTATTATTCTGGTAGATATTTCTTCAGTTTCTACATTAGGTTTGGTTGCCTAATGTTTTAATATATCCATTGACAAAGCGTTGATACCTAGGGCATGCAACTTTTTGTCAATAGATAATTTCTATCTTGTCAAAAAATCTTAGGTTTTTTTCACTTTTTTTATTGAGTTAAAATAGTATAGCAGTTATTAATTTTATCCAAAATATTTATTGTATGTAATGTTAGATATCCCTATATTTGGAAGTTAAATCCCATAGAATGTGTGAGAATAGGCAGAGAAATTAAGACTATAATTTTGGAATGATACAATAGCTTCACTTTTAAAGAAATGGTAGATTATACTTTCCAGTTTATTGTGAGGCTGGGTATATATTTGCCTATTATGCATGTATGTGTTTACACATGTGTACATATATGTGTATGTACACAAACAAATAGTGTATATGTTTCTTACATTTGTGTGTTTATGGACATTTGCACACAAATTGTTAGAGTAATGTTTTGACAGGGCTTTGTCTAAATCTTCTCATTCACTGCTATGTACAAAGTATTTGGTACATGACTATATAAGTTGTATTATCTGACTGAAATGATGCTGTAATAATGATTTCGAAAGGTTTTTGAAGCTTGAAAACATCAGGTAAATTTGCCTCAGTTTACATATCACTGGTTCCATGATACCTAAAAATACAAGAACCTGTGTATGTATCTTTTTAAAAAATATCTTAATGCTTATAAATACTCATCCTAAATATTTCTTTGTACAAAATTTTGAAGTTTTTTTCCTTTATTTAAAGGATTTTATTTTAGCAGACGAGACATTTCTCTTTGTGAATTCTTCCTTTCAAAGTCTGAATCATTTACTCTATGATGAATTTGTAAAATCCATTTTGAAGATTGTGGAGAAATTGGATCTTACACTAGAAAAACAGACTTTTGGAGAACAAGAGGTTAGAATTTTTTGTCAATAATATTGCATCATTTTATAGTAACTTTCTTTGCATGTAAATATTCAGGGAATAATAGCACATCTTTAGGGGGTTGAAGCAAATTGATTTCATTGGGTGGGATTACTATATGCCATTGATGCTTTTCTGTTGGATATAGACTTGTTGTACACAAAATGTTATCAGTGGATTATTCAAAAAGCAATTTCTATGTTTAATATGTTAAAACTTTTTTTTTTTTTTTAATTTGTTGGGTTTATTTCTCACTTTGATAGATGAGACTTTTTACAGTAGGAAAGGGAAGCGTGGGGTTCCTTGTTTTTTGTTAAGAACACTCCAAACTGGGGCAGAAAATATCAAATTTGCTCTTGAGATATTAGAATGCAGGTAATAGACTGAACATACCCAGGGTTTGTAGCCTGGATAATAGGTAAATCTTTGCTTGAAGTTGCTAGCGTGGAGCTGCCCTGCTCTTTTCTGAGGTGTCTGTAGAGACAGCAAACCACAAGACTGAGACTAGTGTGAAAGGGTTAGAGGTTTCGTTGGAAAACTTTTAGTTTGCTTTTGATCGTAGTGATAATTTTAGGCGCATTTGTGCTTGTTAGAGTTCACGTGTATGTAATTCCACTGCACTTGTGAAGGTACATAAGAGATGATGGGATAGTGGAGAGAATATGCAAAGGGGAAAAAATGGAAGCGTTATAAGGCCATTGCCACATTGGCTGTATTATACTTGTAATGTGCAGTTTTTTTATGCTGGGTGATAGAAACCAGTGTGAGTTGAATTATTTTATGTATTGTATGCTTGTTTAAGATAATTTCATTAAAAAAAAAAACAAACCAAAACAAAACAAAACAAAAAAACTCTCTGAAAGGATATTTCCTGGAACTGTGTCATCCAACATACAAACACTTGTTCATCTTCATTCAGAAGTCTTCACTGGCTTCTCTTTCTCTGTGGTCCACCCTTTTTGCCTGTGCCAGCAGGTCCCCTGTCACCTCTGTCATAGCTGGTCTCCAGTCCTTTGTAGGTTCTGTCTCTGTGTTTATAACCTGTTGTTTAATATTAGAATTTGAATATACAAATTGTATTTGATAACATAGATTTGGTAACACAAACATAATATGTTTAAAATTAAACTTCATGTACTCCCCCAAAATTACATTTTTCGTTGTCTTATTACTGTTCATTATTCTTTTTTTCCCAGTTGGAAACCTCCAAGTTATCATTGATCCTTCTTAACCTTTTACAGTTCTGCCTCTGTCCAAGTATCACTGCTGGCTTCTTGAAGAAATCAGACCCTTGTTTTATTTCTCCCATTCTTTTCATCACTTCATGATTTCTTTGGTTTTTCTGTTGCTTCAAGTCCTGTTGTTCCTCCCAGACGCAGGCTCTTAAGAACCTGTCTCTGCCTTTATCACGTTTTCATTCTTTCCTCATAGCATCAGGTCTAGGACAAGAAGATTGAAAAGTTATTTGTTGAATAATATGTGATCGAATAGTACAGTGTTTGGTACAATTAATTTTTAAGGATGGAAATGAGGCTACTGGTGTTTGGGTGATCCCGACTTCAGATCCAGCTGCTAACTTACATCCTGCTAAACCTAAAGATTTTTCAGCTTTCATTAACCTGGTGGAATTTTGCAGGTACTTTGTAAAATTTTAATTATTTAAGACTGAAAATTATTAGTAATTGGGTATAATAGAGGAAATACCCTTAAATAAATATAAGAAATAAAATAGTATAAGGATTTAAATCTAAAATCATTTATGTATAGACCTTTAAAATATATCTAAATGAGCCTTTTAAAAAATCTAAAGGTAGATTAAAAAAGAATTTACTTAAAATGTTATACAATAGAATTATAATTTTTATAACCCATGTATTTTTAAAGATAAATAAAAATTAGTAGGATAAAAATTTCTACCTTAAACATTTAATTTGTTTTTACAGAGAGATTCTCCCTGAGAAACAAGTAGGATTTTTTGAACCTTGGATGTATTCATTTGCATATAAGTTAATTTTGCAGTCTACACGGTTGCCACTCATCAGTGGTTTCTACAAATTGCTTTCTATTGCAGTGAGAAATGCCAAGAAAATAAAATATTTCGAGGTAAGAATTTTGGAAAATATGGTTTAGTCTTGTTGTTTTCATTCTTTTTTTTCCCCCTTTGGAAAAAAATGAGTGTATATGATGCATTATGAAATATATTTGATTATGGCATATGCAGTTTTAAAGTCTACTAATTATATGTATATGTGTGTGTGTGTATATATATATGTATATTTGCATGTATATATATTTTTTTGTTTTTGTGATACTGGGGATTGAACTCAAGAATGCTCTACCACTGAGCTACAACCTTTTTTAAAAAATATTTTTATTTTGAGATAAAGTCTTATTAACTTGCCAAGGCTGGCCTTGAATTTGTGACCTCCTGCCTCAGTTTCCCTAGTCGCTGGGATTATAGGTGTGCGCCATCACGTCTGGCTTTATTATATATTTTTATTTTCATTTTTTTGGGGAGTGCTGGTGATTGAACCCAGGGCCTTGTGCATGCGAGGCAAACATTCTACCAACTGATCTGTGTCCCCATCCCCTTTTATTTTATATATATATATATATATATATATATATATATTTTTTTTTTTTTTTTTTTTTTTAAGAGAGAGAATCTTTTTTTTTTTTTGGTAGATGGACACAACACAATGCCTTTATTTTTATGTGGTGCTGAGAATCAAACCTGGGTCCCACTCGTGCTAGGCAAGCGCCGCTCTACCCCTGAGCCACAATCCCAGCCCTTATTATATATTTTTAAAAGTTGATATTTGAGTGTCAGTTGGATGACTGTCTTTGAAAAGTTAGTGGCATTTTCTGCTTTGATTTTTAACCACCTGGCTAATTTATTCAAGATTCCTAGGAATTTTTGAATTGCAGTCATTATTTGTAAGTTGTGGGCTGTCTCCATACTTAGCTAATCAGAAACTCTGGGGGCAAGCCTGAGTGATTTGTGCAGCAATTCATCCAGATATTTTGGTGCCTTCTGAGTTTTGAGAATGACTGTGATAGCATCCATGAGGCTCCATTTTGTCACACAAGTACTCTGCTTGTGTAATTTCAGGAGAAGCAGGTCTCCCAGAACACAGATATCTTACTGGAAGATGGAAAGGGAAATGGACTTAGTTCAGCTTCCCTCTTCCTGTTCTATTTCTTATTGGCCTCTGCCTGGAAATGCTCTTATAGCTGAGTCTCTTTTTTTTTTCCACACTGGATTTTGGTAAAGTGGAATGAGTTTAGCCCTCTGGAGAAAGGTTGGGAACTGCTGGATTAGAATATAATATTTCCTAATTCTTGCTTAGTGTACTAATTTGATATTTTATTTGACAGGGAGTTAGTCCAAAGAGTCTGAAATGCTCTCCTGAGGACCCAGAAAAGTATTCTTGCTTTGCTTTATTTGCAAAATTTGGTAAAGAGGTAATTTTTAAGTGATTTATCTTAGTGTTTTATAGGTTATTTTTAAATGAATGTGTAGTGAAAAAATCCTAGTGATCATAAGTGACATAATTTTTTTAAAAAACTGGTTTGCTAAATTCAGATTGGAAGTTAAGGTCTTTAAAAAACTAACACAGCAAATCATTGTGTTTCAAAAGTACCTTGAATTCCCTTAAAATAATTCAACTGAGTGATGACAACTCAAAATCAAAATATATTTCTTAATTTTTTCATATAGAGGGGCATTAGGCCCTTCAACAAATTATCTTGGAGATCAGTGGTTAGTTTGTAAGTGAACATGGTCATGTCAAATAAAGTCTATGTGCTCATTCTTTGTATTTGAAAATAGACTAAAAGTTTTAAAATTGATTTTCAAATTGCAGTCTCTCTTCAGATATTTACTATTGTCTTATTTCTCATTAAGGTATCAGTTAAAATGAAACAGTACAAAGATGAACTTTTGGCCTCCTGTTTGACCTTTGTTCTGTCTCTGCCACATGACATCATTGAACTTGACTTTAGAGCCTACGTCCCTGCATTGCAGGTAGATGAATTTTTTTGAGCAGACCCACATCTTCATTGCTATTATTTTTCCTAAAGAGCATGGAGATACCAAGGATCTCCATGCAGAATCACATATGCAGGCTGCATGAATGGCTTAGCCTCTGCCACTTCCCAGCTTTGGTGCTCAGGAAACCTGACATGGCCTCTCTGAGCTTCCCTTGCAGGCAAATGTGAGAATTACACCTTGCATATGTTGGAAGTCCGTAGTAAACCACCAGTCTTGTGGACTGGTGCTATTTGTTTTCCTTGTGGTGACCTGGACTGTACCCACATACCTCCAGCAATGTCTGGGCTCCTGTGATAGAATAATGGTGTATTACACAGAAACCACAATTAACTGGTGGTTTTTTTTTTTTCTTTAAATCTCAAATTCACCATTTTTCTCTTTATCATGTTTGGATTGACATAGATGGCATTCAAGCTGGGTTTAAGCTATCCCCCGCTGGCAGAAGTAGGTCTGAATGCTCTTGAAGAATGGTCAATTTATATCGACAAGCATGTAATTCAGCCTTATTACAAAAATATTCTCCCCTGCCTTGATGGATACCTGAAGACTTCCACTTTATCAGGTAAGGTTTAAAAAAATTGAAATATGCATCATGATTAATAGGACTGTTCATATTTTTTGAAACTTAAAATTTGAACCCAGTGTTTTCATTATATGTTTGTTTTTATTCCCTAGTTATCTCAATATAATTGCAACAATAGGAAATGTAATCAAGTTATTAAAATATTTTTCGTTTTATTTGTTTATATCTTACTAAGATTTATAAAATCTTCAGGGATAGAAACTCTTTGTAATTCCTAATATACTACCTTGCAAAGAATTTTTGAATAAATCAGACAAGAATTAAAAATATCAGAAGCCAGGCATGGTTGCACACACCTGTAATTCCAGTGGGCTTGGTGGGCTGAGACAGGAGAATTGCAAGTTCAAGACCAGTGTCAGCAATTTAGCGGGACCCTGTCTCAAAATAACATTGAAAGGGCTAATAATGTAGCTCAATAGTAGAGCACTTACCTTTCATGTATGAGGGCCTGAGTTTGATCCCCAGTACTTCCAAAAAAGAAAGGAGAAAAAAAAAAGAAAGGAAATAGTGATTTTGTGTTTTTGTTGGATTTTTATTCATTTTTAAAATATAAGCTAAGAATTGGGGGAAAAAAAAAAGGTCAATGGAGAAGAAATAGGTTTAGGAAAAGATTTTTAAAGAAAAAATCATCTGACCAGGCAAAAAAATATTACTAATCAGGGAATGTAGTACTAACAGTCAAAAGGCTGGATTTACTTAAATGAGAATGAAAAGGAATATTACCAAGTGCAAGCAAAAAGAAAGATTCAGTTGGGAGAAAGACTGAAGTATTAGTAAGAATTTTAGAATTTTAAATTTCACTATATTAAAAGTGGAAATGAAATGTTTTATTTGTGAAGTTTTACCTATGTAAATCATTGTTTTGTTATTAAATGTTATTGTCTTGGAAACATTAAATAGAAGTTATCTGACAGATTTTACTGTATCTAGTTGAAACATTCTGAATGTATGTTCAGAATTCTTGAAAAAAGTTCAAATTTTGGAAGATTTTTATATAAGTGATTGTGAATCTTGTTTTAGGGATGAAAAAATTTCATAGTAGTTAATCTCTATAGTTTAGGCTTTTAAAATGCATATTATATAAGGTGTACTGCTATTTGAGTAGTTGACAAAAATTCATACACTTAGAATATACGAAATAGCAAAAATCTTTGTAGTATTTTTATTTTTTGTTTTGCATTTGATTCTGTTAATTAAGTTTTTGAAAAGACTTATGTTTTAGATTAATGAAGGAAGTTGCTGTGATTGTTTCAAAGGATCTGTCTATTGATAGATATGTGTATTCTAGACCATATGATGATAGAAGCAGAGTAAGCAAAAAAGAACATCATGTTCAGGGCAACCACTATTTTTAGTAACTTTGTACTCGATACATCAAATTTCCAGAACAGTTGCATGAATAGTAAAAAGAACTACTGTATACTTCACCTGGATTCCTCACTTACTAAGCCAGTTATTAAGATTTTGTACCATTTGCCTTTACTTTCTATATCATGTGTGATTTTGTGTGGGTGTATATATTTATACAGGACTTTTTTGTGTGTAAATTCTTTGTAAGCTGCAGGCATCATGGATCTTTACACATCAGTGTCCCATTGTGTACTTCTTAAGAGCGAGGACTTCCTTTTACATAACTACATTATTCTTATAAAAAAATCAGGAAATATGGGTACATACTCTTCTAATATATAGTCCATAGTAGTTATTTTCATTTGCCCATTAGTTTCTTATATAACTATATTTTTCTTGATCCAGAATCCAGTGTAGAATTTATATTGTATTTAGTTGTCATTACTCTGTGCCAATGTCTTGATTTGAACGGTTGTGGGGCGGTTTTATGAGACACTGATGATGCACATTGAAGAATTCCTTGTCCAGGCAAGGAATTTTTGATTTTACTTTCAAATGTTCTATTTATGATTTGTTTTAAAAATAGGTAGTTTATAGAGGTGTACTTTAGGACTGTAAATATTCTTGTTCCTCATCACACTTTCACTATAATTGTTCTAGTATTCCTTGATAGTTCTTCCTTTATTATTGTGATAGTTAGAAAAGAGTATTTTTCAGGGCTGGGAACATGGCTCAAGTAGTAGCGTGCTCACCTGGCATGTGTGAGGCACTGGGTTCGATTCTCAGCACCACATAAAAATAAAAAAATAAAGATATTGTGTCCTCCTAAAGCTAAAAAATAAATATTAAAAAAAGGAGTATTTTTCTACCATCTCTAATCCTTCAATCCTAGTTGATATTCTACTGTAAGAATTAACTTTTTTCTCTTTTATTTATTTATCTATATCGCTTGGGACTCATGGATTCTTATTTTTTTCAGTGGGTTGATTTTGATGGTCAGATGGTAACAAATTTGGCTTGTATATGAGGTGTGGGATCTGGCTTCAGCAGCAGGATGTAATTCAGGATCTTCTGATGAGTCTGTTCCAGTCTAAGAATCAGCACTTCTTCAAGGAACCATGATGCTTTTAATGGACAGTGGTGCTTAAAAACAAGACAACCAGTGTGAAGACTTTATGTTCTAGAAACTTAGTTTTTTTCATCATAACTAAGATTAGGATTTTAATGTTTATATGTTTGGTAGTAGAGTGTATTCTCCTTAGTATTCATCAAATTTAAAATTGATTTTTGTTTACTGTTGTTAGATGAGGCCAAGAACAACTGGGAAGTGTCAGCACTTTCTCGAGCTGCCCAGAAAGGATTTAATAAAGTTGTGTTAAAGCATTTGAAAAAGACAAAGAACACTTCATCAGTAAGATATCCTTTGTATTTTCTTTACCTTATATAATACAGAGATTAGAAAAGAATCCTCATTTGAGATGTTAGTTGTTTTTACATATAAATAAGTGTAGTACAGAAGTAGTTTCAATATATGTTTGGCATGAAAATATAAACTGTATTAATTATTTGGCTGTTGTCTTGATGTTGTTGTCCTGCTCATCCCTACCCTTAAATGTGTTTAGTGGATAATGCAGAGTAACATGGTTCATTTTCAACAAGCACATTGGAATACTGATACCATGGATATGTAAGATTGATTCATTCTTAAATACAACTTTATCAAGTTCATGCTAGTTTTGTGCTTTTTGATGATAATTTTTTGACCAGTTTTTTTGAGATGAGCTGTATGATGTGATAGGAAAAAATGATATAAATGGTAAAAGCTTTGTTTAGGGAAAGTATCTATTTTTGGTATGAAGTGAAAATTACAACTTGAAAAACTTTTAATGTTGAAAATTGATAAGTAAAAAACCCTAGCATAAATGCTTTGTACTCTATTATTTTTGGTAGCTTTTGATTGAAAGACTTGCATGCAACTAAAAATGATTTTCTGAATTTTTAAAATAATTTTATCTCACATAAACAAAGATGGATAACATAACTTGAGCATATCTTTAGTTTTACAAATAAGATTTTTTCACAGGTACACAATGCCTATTCCCTAGGATGCCTATTCCTTAGGACAGTTTTTTCTAAGTGAGGATCCCTGGGTTCCAGGGTGCAAAGCCAAAGCTGTTTCTGTTGACATTTGCACCATGATATGACAGTGGGCAACACTGTTGTGGTTCTTTTTAGCATTTTATTGGCACTTGCCTCTAAGCACATTCTGGAAAGTTTGCCTAATCCAGTGAATCAGTATTTTATTCAGATGAGCAATACTTGAAGTTACCAAATTATGCACAAGTACAAACATTTATTCAGATATAAAACAAATCAAGGATTTTAATGTAATCCAGTTCATTGATAAGGTTTCAAATTCCACATTACAATAACAAACCTTTAAAAAACTACCAATAGTATACTTTTGGTGTAATATCAAAGAACTGTAACCACAATTATGTTAAAAAAGACTTAAAATGCTCCTCCCTCTTCTAGCTACGTGATTCTGTGAGGCCTAAATCCTGAATCTCACAATGTGCCAAAAGGGATCTGCACTTACGTGAAACAGGGCTCCCATTCTGAGGATTTTTGTTTGGAAAATTGAGTTACTTTTCTTGACAGTATGTCATTCATTCACTTGTAATGTGTTTAGTATTTTAAAAATAATTATTTAAATAATTTAAGTTTTAGTTTCTAATGTAATAAGTATTAATGAGTGTATTTTAAAAATAATAACTTTAAATAATTTAAGTTTTAATATCTAATGTAATAAGTATTGATGAGTGTATTTTAAAAATAATAACTATTTAAAGAATTTAAGTTTAATTTCTAATGTAATAAATATTAGTGAGCATTACCCACATAAATAAAACCTTTCTGGGGTTTTCTGATATTTCTTAAGAGCTTATTAAAGGAGGGCTGGGGATGGGCCTCAGTGGCAGAGCACTTGCCTCACACATGTGAGGCACTGGGTTCGATCCTCAGCATCACATAAAAATAAATAAACAAAATAAAGGTATTGTGTTCATGTATCACTAAAAAAATATTAAAAAAAAAAAAAAAGCATAAAGTGTCCTCCCCAAAAGCCTGGAACTCCTGCTCTAGGAAATAGATATCCAACTTCATAGTTGGAAGAAATATGACTTTTATGAATTTGCGATAAAATTAAAAGCACTACCATGTAGGATATAATTAACCAGTAAGAGGATTGGGGGCATCGATCGCTCTGTGGTATATAAGAACCTGGGGTTGATCCCCAGCACTACAAAAAAAAAAAAAAAAATTAGCAATAGGAAGGGTGATAAAATAGTTTTTCCTTATTTTCATCTTCTCTTTAATTTTAACTCAGATATTACATGTATACAATTTTTCATTTTGTAGAATGAAACACTGTCCTTAGAAGAAATAAGAATTAGAGTAGTACAAATTCTTGGATCTCTCGGAGGACAAATAAACAAAAATCTTATAACAGGTAATGTTTTCTTTCAAAATAAATTAATGTGTGTAGATATATTTGTGCTTCAGTTGGGATCAATAGTGTCATAGTATATTTTGATATTTATTCCTATGTGTGATTTACGTATTTTCAAGGAGGATTATAGTGAATAATGTACCACTTGATGAAATGTTTTTATTATACTCATGCCATTGGAATAATTCAACACACTAACAGAGCAAATGTTCCAGCTTGATTTGTTACACACACACATATATATTTTTTTTCCATTTTGAAACAATCTAATTTGGCATTGTTTTCTATGGGTAAACTTTATTTTAGGGGAATTTAAACTTTTAAAAACTCAATATTCTTAATACGTGGATGCTTTTAGATTGTTTTTATGACAATAATTTTGATTAGTAAAAACTCATTTGTTTTTACTTTTGAAATTTGGTATTAAATACACTAGTGGCTTACTGTATTTAACTTAGTGGCTTGGTTATTTAGGAAATTTGAACCTGTACTTGGAAATAAGCAGGAAATTTTTAGTAAAAATATTTTTCATTTACCATTTTTTCCACAAAATACCCTAAGTAACTCTTACTGAATTTGAATATTAAATATTCCAGATTGTTAATTTGTTTGAAAATATTTTTACTTAAGTTAAATTAAAAAATACTGTTGTCAGTACTTTTAGATGTTCTAATTACATATCTGAAGTAGTAAAAAGGAAAGATGAATAAATGTTTAGTTTAAAAGTTTAAAAAGACCCTGATTAGCCTGGCATGGTGGCACACATGTATAATCCCAGTGGCTCAGGAGGGTGAGGTAGGAAGATCATGAGTTCAAAGCCCACCTTAGCAAAAGTGAGGCACTAAGCTACTTAGTGAGACTCTGTCTCTACATAAAATGCAAAAAAATAAGGCTGGAGATGTGGCTCAATGGCCAAATGCCCCCACCAAATACTCCGATTGAGCCAATGAGAGGTAGAACAACTGATTTAAGAAGGATTTTGAATGGAAAACTACTCTTCTTTTTTGTCAGCCACGACTTCAGATGAAATGATGAAGAAGTGTGTGGCGTGGGACAGAGAGAAGAGACTCAGCTTTGCAGTGCCGTTCAGAGATATGAAGCCTGTCATTTATTTGGATATATTCTTGCCCCGGGTCACAGAATTGGCTCTTTCAGCTAGTGACAGACAAACTAAAGTACTTTTATTTTTCATTTCATATCTTACTTAGGATCTATTGCTTTGAAAACACATTGGGTAGGAAAAGAAAATATATTTTAGCCATTCCATTATCATTAATTTTGTATTTTTCTGATTGCTTACTTATCATTGATAAATAAAAGTTAAACATAAATTATCTTAATAGATAATAACCTGGCAGAAAATTAGTATGCCAAAAATTCTTCATGATAGAAAATACAGTACAAAGGGCATTTAAAAATTATACTTGGTGTTTGATTATTCCTTCAACCTTAAAAACAAATCATCTGAAATTTTAATATAGTGTTATAAATAAATATTTGCTAACCATGATAGTTGTAAATATGCTTACAAATGAAGTGATTGTCTATAATTCTGTAATGGGGCATTATTCAAATATAGTTCTTAAAAAATTTTTTTTAAAGAAAAAGCAAAAATAAAGGAAAATACATTTCTTGTGAATGTATTAGTCCCAGTGTCTAAAGCTTTTAAATATCAATTCTTGGCTCTTAGATGAAGATCAAAGTGAACAGAAGCATTAATTTTATCTAAGAAGTGCTACTTCCAGTTAATTTATATTTGAATTACATTACATGATAATGATAGTTATGTGCAACAAGTTTTTCTTCTTGAAGGGCTAAATTGAAAAATACTTCAAAATATTCTTATGAGCATTATAATGTAAGCTTTGTTGAACTCTTGGCCTATTTAGGTGGCAGCTTGTGAACTGTTACATAGCATGGTCATGTTTATGTTGGGAAAAGCCACTCAGATGCCTGAAGGTGATCAGGGTTCTCCGCCCATGTACCAGCTATATAAACATACTTTTCCTGTTCTGCTTCGCCTTGCTTGTGATGTAGATCAGGTAAGTGCATGATTTGAATAGAAAACTTAAAAAGAAAAAAAAAAAGTGGTTAGGCATGGTGGTACATCCCTGTAATCCCAGCAACTTGGGAGGTCGAGTCAGGAGGATTGTAAGTTCAAGGCCAGCCTCAGCAACTTAGTAAAGCCCTAGGCAACTTAGTGAGACCCTGTCTTAAAAGTTAAAGAGCTGGGGATGCAGTTCAGTGGCTACACACTTCTAGGTTAACTCCCCAGAACAAAAAAAAAAGGTCTCCTTCAGTTGTCAAAGGGTTTGCTACACATTGGAATAATCACCTGGGAATCTACCAAACATTCTGATTTGATTGGTTATGGATGTGACATGGAGAATAGGACTTTGAAAAGTTGTCCCAGCAACCTCTTTTGTGCTACAGAGTTGGGGAGCCAATGTTATAGTCACTGAGAGTCTAGGCATCCTAAAGTGGATTAGCTGTCACCCTGCTCATGGATGGATGAACTCCATCTTTCAGGAAGTGAAAAAGTGGCTAGGAGTCAAGGAACAGATTGGAAATGTTGGGAAATGACCTGTTCTTGATACTTCATGGACAGAACCTCCATTTCTGTCATGAAGCAGAAAAACAAATCTCAGTTCATTTTATGAAGCTGGCATAACCCTGTTATCAGAGTGTACACATAAAAAATAAAGTGAAATGCAGAAGTCACTTATAAATGTATTGGAAAATTTTGCAACATATATGAAATCATCATGATTAAGTGGAATTTTTGAAACTGAAATTTACCATATAAATAGTTTAAGAAGTAGCTATTCTCTCCATAGAAGCCTAAAGGTCTTTGGCTGATCTTGGTAGGCTAGGCCTGATTTAATGTTGTCTTAATATAGTAAAGACTATCTACCTGAGTTTCATAGTCAAATCACGGTGATCTGGTTCCTATGCCTATTGCTGGGAGTGGTTCCTCAGTATTTGGAGTAGGCAACAGAAGCAGAGGCACCTGCCTCTCCTCTTTGACTCTGTTCCTCCCAATGGCATAGACTTTAAAGTCTGTATGTATAGGACGCTGATCTGGCTTTCATTTTGTCACAGGGATGGCATTCATGATGTGGGAAGCCACAGACTCATTATTTGCTTTGTGGTTGATTAATGATAATCTGTATCTAATCTAGAATACTTTGTATACACATTTAAAATCAAAGTAATGAAGATAAATAATGTGTACCCTAAATTACCCTCCTAACTAGAGGAACAATGAGATTTAGAGGTACATTTTTCTTTGCTGAACTCTAGAAAGTAAGGAAGAATAGTTCATTATGGAATTGAACTAGAAAAAGAAATTAATGAAATAACAGTAGTAGTTTTGCTTCATTTTGCCCTACTGTAAATGCCATTTAATGTTCAATTTCCAGTTTAAATTTACTTTAACACAAAGGAAAAAAACTCCAGTAAAGTCTTGTTTTTTCAGGTGACAAAGCAACTTTATGAGCCTCTTGTTATGCAACTGATTCACTGGTTCACTAATAATAAGAAATTTGAAAGTCAAGATACTGTCGCCTTACTAGAAACCATATTGGTGAGTAGTGGTTGATTCTTTTCTTGCTATTCCTGTTGTCTAGTTACATTTAATACCAAAATGTAGCCTCTAGTTGGATCCTTTTATCTTTTGTTGTATTTGATTTCTAATGCCATTTTAGTGGACACAATGCCATATTTATTTATTTAAGTGATGCTTTTAAATATCTATAACTAAATAATATTTCACACATTTTTCTTCTGTTTTCTGGGAAGGCAATTGTAAATTCAACAAATTTTATCTCATTAAAGGTGTGTGTGTGGTGCGTGTGTGTATGTGTATGGAGTAAAAATGTTCTTTGACTTATTGGAGGTATGGTAGCTCTTTTTAAAATACTTTTAGTATAATACTTAGTTTAAAAGTAAAAGGAATTTTTGAGCTTTCTCAATATTTTCCTGTATTCAGATTCAATTGTTAAAGGGTCCTACTAATAGCAGTTTATCTTTTACATAGAACTCTCCTGACATGGTAGAGGTAGAATCCTTAGGATCTGACCAGTGGCTTGCTGAGGACAAAAGTAGTGAGGTCAGCTAGACTATGGTATCTTTTGATGCTATGTATATTATTATAATACATACAGTAATAATTTTTATTGTTTGATTTTGTCTATTATTTCAGTGTATCATTTTATTTTGTTATACACTTTAGAATTCAAAGCTGTAGTTGAACACATAGTGAATTTGTTCAAATATATCCTTTAATTCTTTGTTCTTGCAAATTGACTCCAGTTTACATCTGTGTGCCATTTTTCTCTTAAGTTTGAGATGAGTCAGGAAAATAGGGAAATTGACAAGAGCATCCAGAGAGAAGCAGTGAAGGTATTAAGTTTGTGAGGATTTGGATTTGTTTTCATGTTTTTATTGTGTAGGGGCATTGTGAAAAGGGAGGCTAGAATGGTGTTGGACAGAAGAGCAGATCATTCTGTAGGGCAGCCACATATCCTATGTGTAATTACAAATAGTACTACTTTCACTCCTAGAGTCACCCTAATTGTATGCCATGTGATAGGCAACAGAGAGTTAGTTGTTGAACATTTTTAATTAGGAAGCAGACCGTAATTATATCTGTAACATTATTCCTTGCAGTGTCTACCAGTGAATTCTGCTTCTAATAAATACAATTAATTTAATTTGTGGTTTACTTATATTCAGATTGGGTTTGTTTATATTTAAAAAAATTTATTATACATGGGCACAATATCTTTATTTTGTTTGTTTATTTTTATGTGGTGCTGAGGATTGAACCCAGTGCCTCACATATGTGAGACAAGCGCTTTGTCACTGAGCCACAATCCCAGTCCTGTTTATATTTTTTGTGGTACTGGGGATTGAACCCAGGGGTGCTTTATCACTGTGCTTACATCCCCAGCTCTTTTAATTTTGTTTCGAGACAAGGTCTTACTAAGTTGTCAAGGCTGGCCTTGAACTTGTTAGCCTCCTTCCCTGCTTCCTAAGTCTCTGGGATTATGGGCATGTGTTGCCATACCTGGCTGGATATGTTTATTCTATTATGTTTCAATTCTGAAGCAGCTATTTTAGTTATTGCCTTTTCCCTTTTGATTCTTAAAGGTAGCTGAAGTAAGGGGTTTCAAAAGAAATCTAGTGAGATAATGATAAAGTAAAATGAGATGGCTGAAAGAGAAGGTAATGAAGAAATGTGAACTTTATAGCATAGCACTTCAGTGAAGGAGAGCCATTATTTTATTAGAAAGAATCTTCACTTCCCTAACATCAGCACATGCACTATCTTAGTCTGTTGTCTGTTGCTATACTGAACATCACAGACTTTGGTAATTTATAGAGAATGGGCTATAACTCATGGTTCTGGAGGCCAGGAAATCCAACATCAAGGTGCTGATATATGATGAGAGCCTTCTTGCTGCATGGTAGCATGTGGAAGGCAAAACCTGGTGAGAGAGTGCCACCATGGGGGTCCATCCTCATGACCTAATTTCAATTCTGTTTACCTCCCAAAGACCCTGACTCCAAATACTGTTAACATGTGAGTTTAGAGATTATTTTCAACATAGGCTTTTGGGGTACAAATTCAAATTATCTCAGAATTTTCTCCCTTTTCCATGGAATTTTCTTTTTTTTTTTTTAATACTTATTTTTTAGTTCTCGGCGGACACAACATCTTTGTATGTGGTGCTGAGGATCGAACCCGGGCCGCACGCATGCCAGGCGAGCGCGCTACCGCTTGAGCCACATCCCCAGCCCCAACATGGAATTTTCAATTTATTATTTAGTGTAAAAGATAATGTTTTCCTTGTGTTAAAAGGAACTTGTCATTTGAATTTAGATTCAGGGAAACCAGATTGTTTCTCTTAGTGTTTATTTTTTCTTGTCTTGTGCTATAAATAATTTTCATAACATTCTAGTCATGCTCAAAGGCAGACTAAGGGTATTTGGCTGCCATTATATGGATATAACATTAGTAAAATAAATATGTCTTTGTTTCAGGATGGAATTGTGGACCCCATCGACAGTACTTTAAGAGATTTTTGTGGTCAGTGTATTCGAGAATTCCTCAAATGGTCCATTAAGCAAACAACACCACAGCAGCAAGAAAAGAGTCCAGTAAATACCAAGTCACTTTTCAAGCGACTTTACAGCTTTGCACTTCACCCCAGTGCTTTCAAGAGGTTGGGAGCATCACTGGCTTTTAATAACATCTATAGGGAATTCAGGTATGTGAGACACATGTGTACAAGGAAGGGTATAAAATTTGCTCTTGAAACTTGTACTGGTACTTTTGAAAAGTGGCTTAGTGTTTCTGTCCATGTATTTATGTATCAAGTATTTAGTAAGTAATTATGTGCTGGATGCTGTGCTGTGTTCCAAGGTTTAAAAATGAATTAAAATTCAGTTTGTACTCAAGATGCTTAGAAACTACTAAGAAATACATGCAAACATAATACTGCAGCAGTTTTGGAGCCCACGGGGGGCATATCCAGTCCAGTCAGCGTAGGTTAGGCAAAGATGTCAAAGGTAGGATGTAAAGGATAAATGAGAACAAGCCAGGGTGTCCAGGTCAAAGGGATGTGGTGGAGAGGTAAGAAATGGGATGGCATCTGAGTTGATGCAGACATTGGATTTTTCCCAGACTGTGGTGTTGAAGGTTTGGGAGATAATACAGCAAGGCTGGGGAGTAGGGTTTGGGCTGCTGTGGTGAAAGTACCAGCTACCTCTTGTTTCAGCAAATCTGTGGCGTTTTGGGAGCTGGGATCAGTGCGGTTAGATTTCTTCTTAAAATTATCTGTTGGTAGTTGGAAGGAAAGTGGGTCTAAGTGTGACACCAATGAAGAGGTTTTTTCAGAAGTCCAAGAAAAAGATAATTACTGACCTAAGGTGGTAGTGGTGGTTGTTCATTGATTCCATCACTTATTAAGTATATTATGAACCAGTAACTTATTAAGAATATTAATTACTTGTTTAGAATGTTATGAACCAGTGTGCATCTATAGTCCCAGCTACTCAGGAGGCCAAAATAAAAAAGATCACTTGATCTCAGGAGTTTTGAGTCTAGCCTAGACAACATAATGAGACTCTACCTTAAGAAAAGAAAAGAATAATAGCAATAATATGTGCCAGGTATGGTACCAAATGCCTAGATATAATGATATAGCCCTTCTTGAGGGCTACATGTCAGAGAAAGAGATACTAATTAATTAATCACAGCAATAAATATAAAGCTTGCAACTGAAATTAGTGATGCTACATAGTAGTTCATAATTACTAAGTAATCTTATAGTGAGAATCTAAACTTGTTTGGTCAGAATAACTTCTCTCAGAAAGTGACAGCTGGCATAGAGAAGAGGGAATCAGTGATAAATATCTGATGACTGAGCCAGGTGTGGTGGCACATGCCTGTAACCCCAGTGGCTTGGGAGGATGAGGCAGGAGGATTGCCAGTTCAAAGCCAGTCTCAGCAATAGTGAGGCACTGAGCAATTCAGTGAGACCTGGTCTCTAAATAGAATACAAAATAGGGCTGGGGGTGTGACTCAGTGGACAAGTGCCCAAGTTCAATCCCTGGTACCTAGAAAACAAAACAAAAACAAAAAACCAATATCAGATGAATGTATGGATGGGAATTTATATGTGTGATGAGAATTGGCCACTTAGAGCCATATGTTAATTTTTCAGCATTTTTTTTTTTTTGTACTGGGGATTCAGGCCAGGGGTGCTCTACCACTGAGCGCCCAGCTTTTTAGTTTTTATTTTGAGGCAGGATCTTGCTAAGTTGCTGAGGCTGGCTTTGAACTTGTAACCCTCCTGCCTCAGCCTCCCAGGTTGCTGGGATTACAGGGGTGCACCACAGTGCTCTGCTCTTTTTTAACTTTTTGTTGTGGTGGTGGTGGTGCTGGGGATTGAACCCGTTGCCTTGTGCATGCAAGGCAAGTGCTCTACCAACTGAACCATATCTCCAGCCCCTCTTTTTTAGCTTTTTAAATTGTGAAAACTATTTGTAGAGAAGAGTACGTAAAGCAAGAGTGTATAAAGTTTATAGAATAATAATAGTAAAACAGGTTGTCACATACCCCCTAGATTGAGAAATAAGGCATTACTAGTATTCTGGAAAACTTCTTGCCCTTCCAGGGCCATCATTCTCCTGACTTAAGCTACTTCCTTCCTGCTTTCCTTTTCTTCCTGCTTTTCTCCATAGTTTTATATTTATCTCCTATCCCCAAACAATATATTTTTGTGTTTTGAAAAGTGAGTGGTGAGGGCAAGCACAGTTATGTGAGACAAAGGCAGTCTTTTAACTTTTTTTTTGTTGTTGTTCTGGGGATTGAACCTTGGGGCACTGAATCACAGAGCAATATCCCCAGCCCTTTTTATTAAATATTTTTTAATTCTGAGACAGCATCTCACCAAGTTACTGAGGTTGGCTTTGAACTGTGATCCTCTTGTCTCAGCCTCCTGAGCCACTGGAGTTACAGGCATGTGCCACCATTCTGAGAATCATTTCCCTATTGAGGGGTTCTGGGAGACTAAATTGAATGGAGACTGGCTTCATCCTTCCTTATAGATCATAAGAGCAAGTTGGATCAGCAGGATCCATAGTCAATCCTGGAAGGCAAGTTTCTTCAGAGATGGCCATGAAGTGGACCAGAATCTGATGTATGGGGGAAGTATCATCCAAGGGTATGGGCTATCCCTTAGTTCCTCTTCTCAGCTCAGAATGCCCACCTTGTCTGTCAGGAGTAAGTCAAAGTTTAATACTCCTGTGGCTAAATGAGCACTGTCAGCTGATCTAGGCAGAACACAGAATTTCCCAGAACATGGTCATGATGAGCCAGTCTCAGAGAAAAACTTGGATTTGCCTGGGCATTCTGTCCAGGTGGAAGGATACATTCAGCCATGTCTTGTTGGAGACAGCTATCAGCATGTCTTTTCTGCAGTCCCTGATTGCCAGTTTTGTGTTATGTCGAGCTCGCTCTGTGTGACTATGAGGGACTTTTTATATGGTGCTGAGGATCAAACCCAGTGCTCACACATGCTAGATGAGCACTCTACTGCTGAGCCACAAACCCAGCCCCATCTTTTGGTTATTTCTTGACTTCTTTCCTGTGTTTGGGCTTCTGTTTCCTTACCCTGTATCATTGTCTTTCTTGTGTACTCTAATTTGTTAGACCACATTTCAAGTGGCTAATTTGAGAAAGAATGCATGAAAGAGAACTGTTTGATATCTTGCATGTTGGATACTATAAATTGAAGCACTAATATTTCCTTTCTGCATTCTGACGAACTGGTTTCATGCTCCTTTGGAGGGCAGCTTATTTTGTCATATAATTTCTTTACTAATACCTATCAACTGCTTTCCTGGCGCCTAATATAAAAACTATTAATACTTACCTTGGCCTTGTATGACCTTTTCTGTTCAACTTACAGTTCTTTCACAAATCATTCCTCCGAGTGAACCTTTTGCTGATTGACTCTCTGTTTTCCTGCTTGCCTCCATGTTCTTATCCATACTGGTTCTGTTTTTTTTTTTTTTTTTTTTTTTTGCAGCATCCTTTACTTCAAGGATTTGAAATGTTGGGGCATGAGGGGGCTTGTGTAACTCTGAAAGGCCCTGTCCCCCTTGGGAATAATTTTTTTTTTAAATTATTATATTCATGCCAGTGTGACTACCAGTTTCCGTTTCTCATTGTAAGCCCCATACCCTCGTCTGTGCTTTGCTCTGCTTTTCTTATTGCACGAACGCATCCATCCCAAGGGGTAATGCAGTGACTGAGGCTGAAGGCTTCACTGCAACTTCCAACTCTTAGTTTTGTGTGAACTCCCGTGACAGTTATTGTGTTATATTTAATCTTTTACTATCCTGTGTCTTTAAGGAACACATTTTCCCATGAGATATCTGACCTCTCTAACTAGGTGTTGGCCCTTGGTACTTAGGACACCAAGTTTACTATCTGTTACAGTCACATGTCACTTGATGGCAGGGGTGCATTCTGAAAAATGTGCCCTTAAATTATTTTGTCATTTTTATGAACATTGTAGAGTGTACTTACACATTCACTAAGTACACAGTGTAAGACATCTGTACTGACATTAATCATTGTAATCCTCTAGGACTACTGTTGTATATGTGGTCAGTTATGTGTGACTGTATAAGTTAGATGGTGCACAGATGTTGATTGAATTGATTACTTGCATGTACTAGATCTACTTGTGAAAGGCTCAGAGTTTACTATTGGTATTGACTTAAATTTTTTCTCATAATTAAAAATAATTGCTTGCCGGGTGCAATGGTACACACCTGTATTCCCAGCGGCTAAGGAGGCTGAGGTAGGAGAATCGCAAGTTCAAAGCTAGCCTCAGCAATGGCAAGATGCTAAGCAACTCAGTGAGATCCTGTCTCTAAATAAAATACAAAATAGGGCTGGGGATGGGGCTCAGAGGTTGAGTGCCCCTGAGTTCAATCCCCCGTAGTACAAAAAAAAAAAAAAAAAGGGGTTTATTTCATTGACACTCAGTAGCTGGATAGTGAAAGTAGAAAAAATGTTACATTCTATGATCTTAAATGCATACTTTTTTGTGGCGAGGGGATGCTGGGGGCATTTTACCACTGAACTTCAATCCTAATTCTTTTTATTTTTCTTGAATTTTACCAAATGTTTATTTTATTTTACTTTACACATTTTTTTATTGGTGAATTATAGTTGTACATATTAATGGGATTTATTGTTACATGCACACAATCTGACAATATAATTTGGCCAACTTCACCCCATAGCACTTCCCCGTCTCTCTCCACCTGCCACCCTTGGGTCCCTTTCCTCTACCAATAGCCCTTTGATTTTTAGGAGATCTACTCTCAGCTTTGTTTTCCACTTTCCTCTCAAACTTCTGCATGTAAGAGAAAACACATGACCTGTAACCTTCTTAGTTTGGCTTACTTTGCTTAGATGTTGACTTGATTTAAGGTAGGATGAGAGCTTTTAAATTTTCTTTATTTTAGAAGAACGTGGATGTGTTATATGGTATCAGTTCTTCTTTTTCCTTACATTAAGTTTTAATGAGCTTTGTAAAATGTGGTTGGAATAGTGGTTCTAAGGTTATGTGCCAGGAACAGTCTCCTAGTGGGAGGAGGCATATGATACCCTTGGATGGAGAAAAGCCAGTACTGCCTCTTGATTGATTTATAAAGCCTCATGCTTTAGTCTGCTCTTGAGGAAGTATTATTATTATTGTTATTATTATTATTATTTGTGTGTGTGTGTGTGTGTGTATGTTGTTGGGGATTGAACCCAGGACTTTGTGCATGTGAGGCAAGCACTGTACCAACTGAGCTATATCCCCAGTTCAATAAGGAAGTAGTGTTCTTTGAGAAACATTTTAGGTTGTTTTATGTTTTAAAACATTTAGATTTTTATTGAAAAGAAAAAACAAATTTGTTGAATGTTTGCATTCTTTAATACCATCACTTTTTTTGTGTGTGTCCTTAGCACTTTATTATTTTCTTAGGTGAAGCTTAACATTCTTTATTTTGCAGGGAAGAAGAGTCCTTAGTAGATCAATTTGTGTTTGAAGCCTTGGTGATCTATATGGAAAGTCTGGCCTTGGCACATGCAGATGAGAAATCCTTAGGTATGTGTCATACAGGTGTTCTGTTTGCTGTAAGGTTTTAAAAGTTTTTTTACCCAGTACTTAAGGCTCAGGTTATTTTCTTATAAGGGATGTTTTCTTTTTCATATCTTCCATAAATAAATTTGATGTGTCCCTTCTGTACCTCAAATCCAGTTTGTAGGTTTTTCAAGTCCTCACCTAAGATTCCCTTATGGCTGTAGAATTAACCTTGGTTGGTGGAACATCCTGCAGTGCAGCCACTCAGTGACTAATGACATGAACATGAAAATGTGCAGAGTCACAGTGCTGAAGAAAGCTGGATGCAGTAGCCACTGAGAGGAGGCTAATTTCTCTGAACTCTCTAATGATGACTTAATAGGTCTCATTATAAGATTGTAATAAAGCTATTTCAGCCATGATTAAGGAATATGAAAAAGGTTCTGTGTCAGAAGTGGGTTAGGCTAGAGTTGTTAAAGAGTAATAAATGTTAAGTTTTTATAATTAAATTGTGTCTAAACACTACTAGAAATGTCATAAAATTTTTGAGCTAGAAGACTTCCTAGAAATCTCAGTTGGGTTGGGTGTGGTGGCATACGCCTGTAATCCCAGTTGCTTGGCAGGCTGAGCTAGGAGGATTACAAGTTCAAGACCAGTCTGAGAAATTTAGTGAGGTCCTAAGCAACTTAGTGAGACCTTGTCTCAAAATAAAAATTTAAAAAAGGACTGGGAATTTGGGCATTTGACTCCGTGGTTAAGCACCTCTAGGTTTAATTGCTGGTACCCGCCCCCCCCCCCCCCCCCATAACCCAAAAAACAAAAAACCTCAGTTGGTTCCAATACTTCAACACTTGTCAACATATAGAGTGTTGGTGGCTCATTACGTCACATAGCTGTGAGGTGGCAGGACTTCTCTTTTACTTGTCCACATCTTGGTTTTTGTTTATTTCTTAAAAAGACAGTTTAGAGGTTAGGATTTACCTTTATGTCAAAAGTCTGCCATAGGCAATAATGCTAAAAATTTAGTCCTTACCTTAAAAATTTACTTTGTTTATATTGATTATCCATGTAGATGCATTTTCTCAGCAAATGAGACTTTTCCTAAAATCGCTGCCTTGTGCCAGGCAGTGATTCCCAGCACTGCAAAAAAGGAATAGAAAGAAAATCTTAGTGACAGAGGTTACTTTGCACCCTTTTTCCTTCCCTAAATAATTATAGATCTCTTTGAGTGGTTTGCCATCTTAGTCTGTTCTCCTTCTCCAGTGGCTATATTACTAAACTATAATATGGTTTATCCTACACAGGAAGAATGGGAGGCCAAGGAACTTATACTCCTTAAAGAATAGCTTTGAATTGAGGTTTTAAGGTTCTGGCCTAACATGGGGTTTTGTAATATATACTTGGTCTCTTGTCTCTAGTTTATTGTGTAAAGTTGTGCTTTGGCTGCTGACAGTGCTGGTGGTGCGGATTGTAGTTGGTATACTGTAGTTGTGATAATACTCTGTGTATATGTGTGCATACTTACGCCATGCTATCATAGTTTTAAATCTGGGTTTGTTTTTGGACATGCAATATAAACCATTTATTGAAATTTTGTATTCTGAAGGATGGATCAATATTAAATCTAGGGGCTAGGGTTGTGGCTCAGTGGCAGAGAGCTTGCCTAGCTAGCCCGCATGCGGCACTAGGTTCAATCCTCAACACCATATGAAAATAAATAAATAAAATAAAGGTATTGTGTCCATCCACAACTAAAAATGTTTTTTTAAAAAATATTAAATCTACAGTAAAATTATCTTTTTAATCACAAAATTAGACCTATACATATATACTCTTACCTTATTAATAATAATCAGCTGTATATTTTCTTTGGAATCTATTTTGTTACTGGAGAACAGGTACAATTCAACAGTGCTGTGATGCCATTGATCACCTCACGCGCATCATTGAAAAGAAGCACATTTCTTTAAACAAGGCAAAAAAACGACGTTTGCCACGGTAGGTAATATTGTTTCTTTTTCTGGTTTTTCTCCCCCCACCATAAAAACCAGTTTTTTAGCTACTAAAGGATTATTAGGGACAGATGTTTGGAACTATAAAGATTTAATTTCCTGAAAAAAAATGTATGGAAACAGAGAGAGTCAATTTTCCAAAGGAGTTAAAAAGCTTTCTGTTTGAAAACATTTGATTTAAGGTGGAAGTTATTTGATCTTGGTTGGAATAGTAGAATTGAAGATTAATTTTGAAACTGAGACATTTATTTTACCTCTATTGCTTTTTATGTTATTATTGTTATCTTTTGTGGTGCTGGGGGTTGAATCCTGAGTCTTGCTCATGTGAGGCAAGTGTTCTGCCAGTGACCTATATCCCAGCCCCTACCTGTACTAATTTTGAATACAAGTTTGATGTGGATATTTAGCTAGTGTATGCATGAATTATTGTGCAGTAAAATTTGAAGTTTAAGAATTGAATGTTGAGGGCTAGGGCTGTAGCTCAGTGGCAGAGTGCTTGCCTAGCATGCGTGAGGCACTGGGTTTGATCCTCAGCACCACATAAAAATAAACAATAAAATAAAGGCATCATGTCCATCTACAACTACCAAAAAAAAAAAAGAAAAAAGAAAGAAAGAAAAAAAGAGCTAAATGTTGAATAGTAGAATTTTTGACAGACACAGGATTATAGAATGATGACATGAAGCTGCTCAAAGCCCAGGCTAATTGTTGGGTCAATGGTTTTCTGTCATTGGTATCATTTCCACCCCAGCGGTGCCTCATTGTCAGATAGGATTGGGGGATGCTATACTTCCTATATCCTCCCGTGGGTGGGGACCCCTGATCTGTTTACTAGCAACCATCACCCTGGAGAAGCATGTAGATCAAAAGTAATCTTTTCTCCATTTTAAAATGAATTCTTCCAGATTCTTAACTTACAAAATTTCTTTAAATAGTTGCTTTTCTCTCTTGTTCTCTTGTAGTACTAGGGATTCAACTCAGGGCCCCATGTATGCTAGGCAAGCACTGTATCGTTGAATTACACCTGCATTCCAGTAGTTGGTTCTCAAACTTTAGCTGTAGGTGTAATTAAAATAGATTGCTGGTCTGGCCCTACCGTCAGGATTTCTGTGTCATTTCTGAAATAGAGTCAGAGAACCTGCATTCTTAACTAGTTCATAGGTAATATTGGTCCACATGTTGAGAAGTACTGCTTTAGATCTGAAACCCTTATTTGATTTAAGTTACATTGAAAAGGAAACACAAAAATATTTGGTGTTGTTCTATTGTAAAATATTTTAAAAATTTTCCCCTAGATCAAAAAATAATAAAATGAAGGTTACCAGCTGTTGAGGTCATTATTTTCTAATGATAATACATTAAAAATGAGCTGATGGACTGGGGTTGTGGCTCAAGCAGTAGAGCGCTCACCTAGCACGTGTGAGGCACTGGGTTCGCTCCTCAGCACCATATAAAAATAAAATATATTGTGTTCATCTGAAACAAAACAAAAAATATATTTAAAAAATGAGCTGAATGCCTTTTAATGAGATTTTTTTACATATATCAGTGTGGTAAAATTGCATTTACAACTCCTAGACTGTTGTATAAGCTAAATATTGAATGTTGGAGAGCATATTAAAGACATTGTGTTCTATCTTGGTAGAGGATTCCCACCTTCGACATCATTATGTTTATTGGATCTTGTCAAGTGGCTTTTAGCTCACTGTGGAAGGCCGCAGACAGAATGTCGACATAAGTCCATAGAACTCTTTTATAAATTTGTTCCTTTACTGCCAGGTATGTTGATTTTTACATTCCTAAGAAATGATGGGTTTGAGTTTGCTTTTGCCAGTAGCTTAGACATGCATACTATTAAAAACACAATCTTCCTAATCAATGATGAAAGATATTCTGAAGCCAATTACTTGAAAGAATATACATATTTGGCTTCTGAGATAAAACTGAAAAATCAAACAATACACCTGATCTTTGTGTTCTTTAAATGAGTGTTATGTTTTCTTTCTTTCTTTTTTTTTTTTGGTGGTACTGAGGATCGAATCCAGGGTCTCACACGTGCTAGGCTAGTGTTCTGCCACTGAGTCACATCCCCAACCCTTATAATACATTTCTAATAAATAAAAAAATAAGTATGTTAAGTAATTGTTTCAGATTTATGTGATAGATGATAAAGATTTATAGAAAGAGTTATTTTGATGTTAATCAAATGGTACAGAGTAAGTAAATTTAGAATTTCCTAGTATCTTAATTATTTGGTACCAGGAATTGAACCCAGGGGCACTCAACTACTGAGCCAAATCACCAACACTTTTAATTCTTTTGAGGCAGGTTCTTGCTTAGTTGTTTAGGGTTTCACTAAGTTGCTGAGTCTCGTTTCGAACTTCTGGTCCTCCTACCTCAGCCTCCCAAGCTGATGGAATTACAGGTGTGTGCCACTATGCCTTGGCTTTTCCCAGTATTTTAGATTTCAGTATAGTTTTGCTTTTTTAAAATCCCATTTAGAATAAGTAGAGCTGTATCACTATTGGAGTTAACATGATATTAATTAAGATTCAAAATATTAACTTAATGAGATAATGCAGTTCTATTTCAACATGTAATTAATAAGAAATTCCCATAGTCCTTAGTCTGAATGATCTCACTCAGATCAGTGATAGTAAAAGAAAGCAGTTAACTTGTTCTTTTGAGGAATTTCTCATTAAACATTAAATTGCACTTATGAGCTTGAAATAATTACTATATTTATCAGGAATATATTGTTTTATTTTCTCTACTAAATCCAAACACGGATTTGGTAGCTTTGAATATGTCCCAGGATGGAACGTGGCCTAAGATTCCCCCTTCAGTACTCTGGTCACTAGTCTAGAGCCAGGACTCTGTGTGTCTGTGGCATGTGCCTCTGAGCAGGAAGGGTAGTTATCGCACAGAGGAATGTGGGCTGAAGTTAGGTTTACTCAGAAGGTTTCTAAATTTTTTATACTGTAGAATATATTCTGATGTTATATATATCATGTGTTTTATATATTATATTCATACCATATATTATATGTGCCTCATAAATATATAATATAGGGCCTGGGGTTATGGCTCAATGGTAGAACCCTTGCCTAGCACCTACCTGTAAAGCACTGGGTTTGTTCCTCAGCACCACATAAAAGTAAATAAAATAAAATTGTGTATTGTGTCTATCTATGACTAAAAAAATATGGAAAAATATATAGTATGAATTTATTTCATACTCTACTTTTATATAAATAATGGAAGTATGTATCATTTTAGAGAATTGCTTGAAAACATGATTAGTATTTCAGATTTGCTGCTTTTAGCTTACCAAGTTTTTGTTAATCTCCTAAGTCACTCTCCTAACAACACTGTGAAGTCAGTCAGTGAGAAGTGTAGGCAGCATGTGTTTTGCTGTTTTGAAGGAGCTGAGGTCCAGGTGTTTCATAGGCAGAATTACTTACTGGCAGAGCCTCCACCTCAGATTTGTGTCTAGTGCCTGTGCGTCACTGTTCCCAGACATTTCATTTACGTTTCTTCTTTTCTCAGTTGCCTATTAATAGGGAACTTGTATATTTTGAACTAAATTCATAGTTCTACCTCTAAGAATTATTTTTGGTAAACCAAGGATGCAGGTGATAGCGAGCCTTTCCTTTCTCCCAGCATATAATTCATATAAAATTAATGAGTTTCCTTTAGTGTGTCTCTTCTATGGTTTCCAGGGTACATCTGCCTCTCTTTCTCTGGTGTCTTTTCCCCCAGTGGTTTGTAAGGGACAGCGTTAGGCATCTTTTCAGTTCATAGTGCAGTGAGGTTCCTACGCCTGTGAACATGACAGCAGGTGCAGGCTTGTCCCCATGACATGTGTCCAGCTGTCAGGGAGGCATAGCTTCACAGTGCCTTCTGAAAATTTAGACCCAGGATGAGTGTGAGTGTGCTACACAGGCCAGAAACAGATGGGGGGAGGCCCAGAAGGAGGACATGAGCTTGCCTTTGTGTGTTGTTGGCCTGTCTCTCTCCTTGCTGAGAATCCCTTGTCTTACTCAGTTTCTTGATCTGCCTTTGTCCTTTCTTCTGATACTTTCTCTTCTCTTTTGCTAGCATTTGATATATAGAATTTCAATATCTTTATGTTTTACACTCAGTATTATCATTTCCTTGGACTCTTCTTAGTAAAAGTAATGAAATGTTCCCTTTTAATATGTAAAATATCCTATTCTTTTTTCTTTTTTATTCTTTGAGACAGGATCTCTCAAAGTTGCCGAGGCTAACATCAAACTTGAAATCCTTCCGTCTCAGCCTCCTGAGTTTTTGGGATTACAAGTGTGCACCACCACAACTGACTGATTCATGAAATGTAGTCTTTAAAAAAATTTAAAAAAATGTCTTCTTAATACATTAGAAATACTTCATTGTTTTGATTCTTTTTTAACTTCATTATAGGCAGAATGATTTAATCTTTTCAGAGCCACTGATATCAGAGAATACAAAACATAACTTTATATATTTCTTGTTTTGATTTAGAAAAAGTTTAATATCAAAAAGAAAATATCTTTTAAAAAGCCAGATCATATAAGTTGTGTGTGATGGCACACAGCTATAATTCCAGCTAACTTGGGGAACTGAGGTAGGAGAATTGTAAGTTCAGTATCAGCCTGTGCAATTTAGTGAGACTGTCTCAAAATAAAAAGGGCTGGGAATGTAGCTCCATGGCAGAGCTGCCTGCCTAGAATGTGTGAGGCTCTGGGTTTGATCTCCTGTTCCAAAAAAAATGGAAAAAAAAGAAAGAAAAGAAAAGCAGGTCATTTGACTTTTCCTCAACAAACACTATACTTATTATGTAGTAAATGATATTCTAAACATATGCTCAGATATTAGCTACTTTAATTCATTTAATCTTTGTATCAACACAAGAGATAGATATTATTGATCTTGTTTGTAGATACTGAGACACAGGCCAGATTTCCTCAGCTGTGAGCAGAACAGCTAACACCAGAATCTAAAAACCACAGTTCTCTTTTGTTAGTAGAAAAGAGCAAGGGAAAGGGTTTTTTTATTTTTTATTCTTTTTAGATTCACATGATAGTAGAGTGTATTTTGACAAGTTATTCCTACATGGAGTATAACTTCCCATTCTTGTGGTTGTACACGATGTGGAGTTAACGCCAGTCATATATTCACATATGAACATAGAAAAGTCATTTCTGATTCATTTTACTCTTTTCTATTCCTATCCCACTTCCCTTCCCTTCATCCCCTTTATCTAATCCAATGAACTTCTATTCTCTCCACCCCACCCTCTTATTGTATGTTAGCATTCACATATCAGAGAGAACATTCTACCTTTGGTTTTTTGGGGATTGGGTTATTTCACTTAGCATAATAGTCCCAGTTCCATCATTTACCAGCAAATGCAATAATTTCATTCTTTATGGCTGAGTAATAGTCTGTTGTGTATGTACACCACATTTTCTTAATCCATTAATCTGTTGAAAGGCACCTAGGTTAGTTCCATATTTTAGCTATCATGAATTGAACTGCTGCATCACTAAAGTATGCAGATTTTAAGTCTTTTGATGAATGCCGAGGAATGGGATAACTGGGTCAAATAGTGGTTCCATTCCAAGTTTTCTGAGGAGTCTCCATGCTGCTTTCCCGAGTGGTTGTACCAATTTGCAGTTCCACCAGCAATGTATGAGCGAACATTTTTTCCCACATCCTCACCAACATTTATTTTTCCTTGTATTGTTGATAATTGCCATCCTGACTGGAATGAGATGGAATCTCAGTGTAGTTTCAATTTGCATTTTTCTAATTGCTAGAGGTATCAACATTTTTTTCATATATTTGTTGACTATTTTTTTCTTCTGTGAAGTGCCTATTCAGTTCTGGGAAAAGGGTATTAATATGTATCTATTCCAAATGATGTGCAACCATTTTTGTAGTGTTTAAGGCAACCAAAGAGAGTGGGTTTTATGGAAATACTTTCTTGGAAGTAACTCTAGTGAAACATAAAGTTATAAGTATGATAGTAACATAAAAGATTACTATCAAATAGACAGTGATTAAAGAAATTTAATTATATGGAAATTATTTATGTTTTATGTTTTAATCTTGTTTCTCTTTTAAGGCAACAAGTCCCCTTCTTTGTGGTTGAAAGATGTTATTAAGAAAGAAGATATTTCTTTTCTCATAAACACATTTGAGGGGGGAGGCGCAGGCTGTGATCAGCTAGCAGGCATCCTTGCTCAACCAACTCTCTTGCATTTGCGAGGGCCATTCAGCCTGCGAGTGACCCTGCAGTGGATGGACCTGTTCCTAGCAGCACTAGAGTGCTACAACACGTTCATCGGGGAGAAGACTGTGGAAGCCTGCGAGGTCCTGGGTAAGTCAAACTTAACCTCTAAGTTAGCATAGCCTGTCTGCTAGGCATCATCCTGGTAGATAGCTCGCTGCCATGTCAAAGTGATAGTAACAGTTGACAACAGACTCTGGTTACTTAGTGCTATGCAAAGAATTTTACCTGCATTCTCATTTGTGTCAGTCAACTTTCTGTTGTGACAAAACATCTGAGGTAATCAGCTTACAAATAGGAAAGGTTTATTTTGGCTCATGATTTCAGAGGTTTCAATCCATGGTTAATTGGTGTTTTTGTCTTTGGGCTTATGTTGAAGCAGTTTTTAGTGTTGGGAGTACGTGTCAGAGGGAGCTGTTCACATCATGGCAGCCAGGGAGATTGAGAGAGAGAGAGAGAGAGAGAGAAAGAGAGAGATATCAGGGGGTGCTGGGGATATGGCTCAAGCAGTAGCGCCCTCGCCTGGCATGCTTGCGGCCCAGGTTCGATCCTCAGCACCACAGACAAAACAAAGATGTTGTGTCCGCCGATAAATTAAAAAATAAATATTAAAATTCTCTCTCTCTCTCTTAAAAAAAAAAAAAAGAGAGAGAGAGAGAGAGAGAGATATCAGGGGACAAGAGTCCTAGTAGCTCCTTCAGGGATATGTCCCTAAACCCTAAATGTTTCCCACTAAGGCGTACCTCTTAAAGGTTCCACCATCTACTAGTATGCCACAGGAGCTGGTGGCCTAAGAGCTTTCATGCATAGGCCTTTGGGGGACCCGCATCCAAACTATAGCATCACTGAATCCACAGTGAATATGATATGGATGACAAAACACAGACTGCACAAACATGGCCAGAACGTCCACAAGCATTTTTTATTTGATTTTCTTGGAGTGTTGGGGATCAAAACTCAGGGCTTCACATACGCAAGCCGAGTGCTCTGCCACTGTACTACACTCCCAGCCATTTCACATCCATTTGTGAAGCCCTGTTCACAAGTTCTTCATGAATCTTTAGTAAAATACCCTGTAAAGGTTTTCGTTTGCATGAATAACTAAAAGAGTTCATCGGGATAGGAAATTCTGTGATTTTATTCCAAGTTTTTGTGTAGTATCTTTTTTTCCTTACATTTTCATATTTCTTCAGCTTTTTATCGTTCTATGGTAGTAATAGTGCTTTTTGCAGAGGACAGGATCCAAGTATGTACTCTTAGCCCATGCTGGAAGAAAAGAGGTGGGCAGCTTCATCCTTCTGGTGACCTCTGTGGGGTGTATGAGGGTTTGGGGATGGAGCATATGGATGGAGGATATGGAGCTAGCAGATGTGCCCTTTGCTTCAAGTTCTGCAGCGAGGCTTCTTATAAATCCTCTTTCCCATGGGTTGAACCAGACTATTTAAATTAATTTTTTTTCTTTTTTGGTCCTGGGGATTAAACTCAGGAGCACTTGACCACTGAGCCACATCCCCAGCCCCGCTCCCCCTTTGTATTTTATTTAGATAGAGGGTCTCACTGAGTTGTTTAGTACCTCGCTAAGTTTCTGAGGCTGGCTTTGAACTCATAATCCTCATACTTTAGCTTTCTGAGCCTCTGGGATTGCAGGCATGCGTCACTGCACCTGGCTGAATTTTTAAATTGGAGTATTCAGTATTCTAGTTCTTAGTTGTGGCTGAAATACGAAAAGAACTATCATTTTTTCTTTAATTCTGTCAGAGATAAAGTTGGTATTATGGGAATTTGGGAGAGGGGGACTAGGTCTTAGTTTTAGCTTGAGAATGGTAGAAGCTGGGCCTAGTGAGGAGTGTGTATGTGTGTGTGTGCACATGTGTACACGTGCTGGGGTCTAGAAACAGTTCATTCAATTCTGAAAACAGTTGACTCAGAAGGACAGGTGAAAATAGTCGATTCAGGGGCTGGGGTTGTGGCTCAGAGGTAGAGCACTTGCCTAGCATGCATGAGGCACTGAGTTTGATCCTCAGCACCACATAAAATACAATAAAGATATGTGTCCACCTATAATTAAAAAATACATATATAAAAAAAAAAAACCAGTCGACTCAGAAGGATAGGTGAAAACAGTTGAAAAACTTTTCACCAGTGTTAGCCATTGTAAATAATACTTTAAATTCGTTGTTTAAAACTCTCAGAAAGTTTTAACAAAGAAAAAGTTCAGGAAGCAAAATATGCAAAATCTTCTCCCCTCATTGCAATCCTCAGTGATAAAAGCTAATAACAGTTTAGTATTTACTCTTGTAAACTTTTTCTGTATACCAAAAGTTGTTTGTATGTATTTTCTCATATTTTTGCATTCTTGTTGCTATTTTAAGATAAAACTTTAAAAACTTTAAAACCCTTATTTTCTATTTAGTCATTTATATGTGGTGCTATTAATCGAACCCAGTGCCTCATTTTTAAAAATGTTCATTAATTCAATGGTTCCTAAGTGCTATAGTAGTTTTGTATTTAATATCATCAGCTTTAAAATACAATTTGTTTACTGGAAATTTTGCAGAGTCCCTGAGTTGATGTATTCATTCCATACCCCTCATACTATTTTATCCCAAAGTATTATGTTTTTTGTTTCATGTTTTACTTATAATCCTGTCTATGTCTTTGCAAAGAAAGGATCTGCATGTTTAAAGATTTTTTCAATGTCATTTCATTACATTTATTATTAGGGCACTTATATTAATTATGACCGTATTGATATAATAAGAATTTTAATAAATAACTATTACATATGAAATGTTAAATTACATTTTTGGATATTTGATTTTGTTTAGTTCATATTGCTTAATGATGGGGGTAAGTTCTGAGAAATGCATCCTTAGGCAAATTTATTTTGTGGGTTTTTTTTTTTTTGTTGTTGTTGTTGTTCTAGTGATTGAACCCAGAGATACTTTACCACTGAACTATATCCCCAGCCCTTTTTATTTTCTATTTTGAGGTAGAGTCCAACTAATTTACTTAGGGCCTAACTAAATCAATAAGGCTGGTCTCAAATATGTGGTGGGCATTTATTCTGATGATTTGCTGGAGACAAGGATATATGATGTTTGAGAATGTAATTCTTTTTTTTTTTAATATTTATTTTTTTGGGTGTAGATGCACACAACACAATGCCTTTATTTTTATGTGGTGCTAAGGATTGAACCTGGGTCCCGTCGTGCTAGGCGAGCGCTCTACCGCTGAGCCACAATCCCAGCTCAATGTAATTCTTAATATATAGTCTCAATTCTTTGAATACATAGTGATCTGTTACTAAATTATTTTTAACAGTGCGTTAATTAACATTTTGATTAACTTTATCTTACATTGAAAACAAAGAATTGGCAGCCCTCAGACTTATAAGATTTTTTTTTTAGTTGTTGGTAGACCCTTATTTTCTATTTAGTCATTTATATGTGGTGCTATTAATCGAACCCAGTGCCTCATGCATGCTAGGCAAGCACTCTACCACTGAGTTATAACCCCAGCCCAAGAAGATTTCTTACTTAGTCATTACCTTTATTTATTCTTTGAACATTTATACTGATATTTCAAATTGTCCCTTTGTTTGTGTCTCTGAAGGTCTTTAATCCTGGAGTACTGGGAGAGGTTAGTAGTATGTTAGGTGAAAGACCAGTCATGGTGAATGGGACGAGAGAAACAGCCCAATTGTGTCCACACAGATGTTTTATTAAAAAAAAAAAAAAAAAAAAAAGTGATGTGTAGCAGATAGGAAATTGTTTCTATAAGGTGCCCAATGCCCGTCCACACTTACTTAAAGACCACTGCCATAATTTGTCTTATATTGCCCCTTTCAACTACATTTAGGTTGTTTTGGGTTTTTTTGTTAATAAAAACAATACTAAAATTAACATTCTTATAAACACATCTTTGTGGTTCTGCCGTTATTTTTTTTTAGTTGTGGATAACACAGTATTTTTTTTTTTTTTTATGTAGTGCTGTGGATCAAACCCAGTGCCTCACACATGCTAGGCAAGTGCTCTACCACTGAGCCACCACCCGAGCCCTCTGCCATTATTTTATTAGATTAATATTTAGTGCTGGATCAAAGCATAGGTGTATTTTAAACAGCTGATAGAGATTGGCATGCATATTTTTTCAAGCTTTGAGTATGAATTGCCAAATTGCCCTTTTAAGGGATCATATTAATTTATATTCTCATAGGCAGTGTTTGAGAATCATGACTTGATCTTGTATAGGTAAATTATTGTATGAGTCCAAATTGGATTCTATTTGGATTGTACTTTTGGGTTTTAATTTTGAAATTAGTGGAGTTAGGAAGAAGCATATATTAATATTTTAATGTAATTATTTCTAGGTATTGAATCACAGTGTTCAGTTTGGAAGTCAGTGACTTTCTTTTTAGAAAGTATTGCTATGAAAGATATTACAGCAGCAGAAAAGTGTTTTGGCACTGGGACAGCAGGAGACAGACCCAGCCCACAGGAGGAGGAAAGGTACAACTATAGTAAATGCACAATTGTGGTCCGGGTCATGGAATTTACCACAACCCTGCTCAACACCTCTTCAGAAGGATGGAAGGTAGGGTCTCTCCTGTTGCTCTGTTAATTTGATGTTAGAACTCAGCTTTAAAAGTTCCTATTGGAAATGGCTGTGGCTTCTCTGGAACTTTCCATTGCCAGAAGATTTATCCATTGTTACTTTATTTTAATTGACAAAAATTCTTTGTGTTTATGGTGTACAACATTTTGGTATGTGTAAATGTGGTGAAATGACTAAATCAAACTAATAAACATATATGTTACTTCACATTTTCTTTTGTTCTTGTAAGAACATTTAAAATTTGCTATCAGGAATTTTCAAGTATATATTACATTGTGTGTATGTGTGTGGAGCGGGGAACTGGGGATTGAACTCAGGAGGGCTGTCCCACTGAGCTACATTCCTAGCCCATTTTGCTTTTTTATTTTGAGACAGGATCTCACTGACTTATCTAGGCTAGCCTCAAACTTGTGATCCTCCTTACTTAGTCTTCCCCATCACTGAGATTACAGACATGTACCTCCTGCCTGACAAGACATTATTATTCATTGTAGTTACCATGATGTACAATCTGTTTTTGAAAATACATGTTGATCCTCTCTAATCCAAAAATCTGAAATCTAAATGTTCCAAAATCTGAAACTGAATGTCATGTTGGCACTCAAAAAGTTTCAAATTTTGGAGCATTTTAGATTTCATATTTTTGGATTGGGGATTCTCAACTATGCAAATATTCCAAAATGTGAAAGAATTGAAGTCTGAAATACTTCGGTCCCAAGGATTTCAGATAAGAGTTACTCAACCTCCAATAAAACTGCATACCTTTCAGATTTTAGATGTGGGAATAAAGTATGAAATAGTTTTTCTGAAGTTTCATTGGATGCTGTAGTTAGCATTGTGATCAAACATCTGCCTTAGAAGCAAACTTGCAAATATTTGTAAATGTAACTGTGAAATGTATTATATTATTCAAAGTCCACTTAGTCCATCCAGTTGCTGCTGTATGCCAGGCCTTACTGTAGGCTCTTGGGATATAGCAGTGCCCTAAACCAGGGCCAGCAACTATGTTCTAAAGGCAAGACCACACCTGCTACTGCAGATTCTCATAAAGTTTTATTGGAACATGGCCATCTGTGTGTATCTACCTGTTGTTCATGCTGCTTTCACAATAGAATGGGTTAAGGAATTGCAGCAAAGACTGCATGGCCCACAAAGTTTGCTGGACCATGGCTCCAGTGATGCAAAAATTCTCAACCTCACAGACCTTACATTGTGGTGAAAAATAGCTGTTGACTGATAGAAGTAATTTTATTTGAACCATCTCTTAACAGCTCCTGGAGAAGGATTTGTGTAACAAAAGCCTTTTAAACCTCTTGGTGAAAACACTGTGTGAGCCCATGAGCATAGGTTTCAATATTGGTGATGTCCAGGTCATGGATCATCTTCCCAGTGTTTGTGTGAACCTGATGAAAGCACTAAAGAAGTCTCCATACAAAGACATCCTGGAGACTTGCCTGAAGGAAAATCTAACAGTACAGAGGTGGGTACTCAAGTCACACTCAGTGTTATCTTGTGGAATTTAAAGTCCCAGTGCATTGCAGTGCTCCTGGCAGCTTTGCATATACACACAGCTGCTGTAGCTCCTGTTTTCTCCAGGAAAGGTCTTGACATCATGGGTTTGGAAATCATGTATTTAGGAAATGCTTTCCCTGCACCTAGAGTGGGGGAGTGGCAGGTGCATGAGCCTTGTCTGGGGTTGCCTGCTTGCTTTCCAGGACTATGTTAATGAATTTGAGAGCTAGGTAATTAGTGAATTTAATACAACTTACATGTTCCTCAGTGTGTCCTGATAACAAAATTAGAATTCACTTCATTTTCTTCCGGTTTCCCTCACATGGGCAGCATTGAGGAGCTTTGTGCCATTGACTTGTATAGCCCTGACACTCACTTGGAGAGGACCAAGCTGACTTCGGTCGTGTCAGCCTGTAAACAGCTTCACAGAGCTGGCTATTTGCACATTATATCACCACCTCAGGTAACCATAACCAATTTGTTTTAACGTTTCTTTTAGTTTGACTATGCTATCTGGTCTATATATTCATATTCTTTGTAAAATATCTTATTTTATAGGACATGCTAAAATAGGAATTTCAGTAATACTTGCTTTAGAAATGTAGGTTTTATCTGCAATATAAAATGAAAGTAAATATGAAATGAAAGTGAAATAAAGAATAGTTGAAAATTTTCAGAGCAGCCTTTTAAAAATCCTTAGGAACCAACTGCTATTACACCTGTGTGGCAAGACAGTGCAAATTGAAAAAAAAATGTAGCATAGAAAGCAAAGTTTGGGTTGAGAATGTCCTGAACCTTGGAAGGCATTTGTCAGTGTCAGCTAACATAGATTTTTTTACCTAATGAGAGAGGTGAAATTGTGTTTTTCTATTGAATATGTTAATTTTATTTTAGTGTATAGCCTCACATCATTCTGTTGGCACAAGACTTCTCTTCCTGGTTTATAAAGGGATTGCACCTGGAGAGGAACAGTGTCTGCCATCATTGGACCCTAGCTGTAAGCACCTGGCCAGTGAACTCCTGGAGTTGGCCTTTGCTTTTGGAGGACAGGTAGGAAAAACACTTGTATGTTGTGCTTTCTTCATGATGGATGTGTGTAACTCACTAGCAGTGTGTCTCTAGGAAAAGTATAATTTAGTTAGGGAAGATCTTAGCTGGACGCTGGACAGGTATTATAATTGATTTACAATGAACTTTCTTTATAAAGACTATTTTCTTAACATTTTTTTTTAAATAAAGGATCAATAGTTTTAAATTGAAGGTTTGTCATGTTTTCCAAAGAACTTTAGGCAAAGAACATTTTGTGACTATAACCTGTGACTTCTATCTTTGGTGGTTCTTAGGATAGATGGCTTGGGAAGGCTCTGGAGGAAAATCCCAGAAGCACCCAAGCAGCACAGCAAAAGTCTTTAAGGCTCTTTGAACTGAATAGGGCTAATCTTAGTCTGCTGTAGCTGAGGTCTGCAGCTATCCTGTGTGTTTGCTCCATTACATTTTCCATTGTCCCTTTTCCCATTGCAGGGACTTCTTAGTTGATCCTTTGTCCTCTTGGTATAGAAAATTACATTTAAATTGTTTAACAATACTTGCCCAAAAAATACCATCCAAGCAGCAGCAAGATTTTCTAGAAATTTGGAAACAACATCATTCAGGGATTTTTTTTTTTCTAAAGTGAAACCTAGAAAATGGAAGCTAGAGCTGGGGCTGGGGCTCAGTGTGCAGAGTACTGACCTAGCATCTGTGAGGCACTGGGTTCCATCCTCAGCACCACATAAAAATAAATAAAATAAAGGCATTCTGTCCATTTATAACTACAGAAAAAAAAATTAAAAGAAAATGGAAGCTAATTGAAGTATGTACAAATAAAACTTTAACCCAGGCTTCACATATCAAGTTCCCTTTAGAACTCTACCCTAGAATTTTTTCTGTAACATGAAGATAGGCCCTTGCAACGGTCTTCTTCTCTCTTCCTCACAGTGTGAGCGCCTGGTGAGTCTGCTCCTGAATGAAGCGCTGCTGTTCATGCCATCCTTGGGTAACTCAGAGAAAAGCATTATTAGGTTCTCCCATGGGGAGTATTTCTATAGCTTGTTCTCAGAAACAATCAATGCTGAGCTGTTGAAAAATATAGACCTTGCTGTATCAGAGCTCATGAAATCATCAGTGAACAATCCCAAAATGGTAAGAAAACTTTTCTTTAAATATTTTCTTATGTAATTATGCTTATAAAAACAGCCATATTTCTGAAATGATTTTTCAAAACAAGATAAGATTTCTTCCTGGAGGATTAAAAGTTTTTGTTAATATTTCAAAAGAAAACCCACAAAAACAAAACACCATCTTTATCAATAGTTAATAAATGTAAATGGATTTTGAAACATTCATGATGTTTTTCATTCTCTCCTGCCTCTAAAATTTCTAGGACTAATATCATAAGGCAAACCTTACAGTACAGGACTTTTGCCAAGATGTCATAATGAATCCAAGCCTTTGTCCCCGAGTAGCAAGCCCAGGCTATGGCTGCAGGGAGCCTACCTTGTCAGTGCAGGCCCACCAGGGTGTGCCAACCTGTTGCCTCACCGTGGCCTGCCCCTAGGCCAGGTGAGCAAATAGGAAAACAGAAATGGGGGCAGACCCAGATGGAAATTGCAGGAAAGTTAACTCAAGAGCTAACCAATAGCATTGATACTTTCCAAGATCTGATTAACATAAATCTGGACCAATAACATTGGTACTTTTTCAAAATCTCGTTAGCATAAGTTTGAACCAGTAGCATTGGCCTGAGAGCTATATAAACCCTGGACTAGCTCCTTCAAGCTGCAATCCCTCTTGCCCTGCAACAGTTCTTGTCTTCCCACTTTAATAAATGCTACTCTTTTACACTCTTTCTCGTCTATGGATTTCATCCTTCAAATTCATGAGACAAGAACCCAGAAAGAAGAAATTAGTGGTGAACTTCTGGGGTCTGCTGTGACACCAGAAGGCATAGCCCACTTAAAAGCGGCAGCACATCACTTGATAGTAGTGGAGAAGAATTTGGTTTTGCCAGTTACAATCCTGGCAGATATCCCTGTCTTGATTAGCTGCTAACATAAAATGGGCTTTCTTGACTGCCGAGGCCTGCAGCTTATGCAGTTCCCACATGCCAGCAGAAGCAGAGAAACTCTGATTTCAGCAATGAAGCTTTCATACCTAACCTACAAGGGTGTAACTGCCCTTGCTCCCATGAATTGATCTTCCACACTGCTAAAGGTTTCTCATGCCATCAGTGCCAAGTCATTTCCTGCATATACTTGCTATATCTGTCTTTGCCTTTTCATATTGATTCTTCGGAGATCAATATTTAATAAATCTTTGACTTTGGTTTGTTAAACTTCTGAAATTTTGAAATGTAACCTGCCTGTAGACAGAAAACATGTTGGTATGATAATTTTAAGGGGGAGGTTGCAAAGTTGAACCCTCTTATTCCAAACAGTGCTTTCTTGTTGTCAAGGGACTATTTTGTGAGGTACTACTAGCATTTATCTATCTATCTATCTATCTATCTATTATTAATTAATTAATTTATTTATGTGTAGAGGATTGAACACAAAACCTTATGCTTCCTAGGCAAATGATCTACCAGTGAACTATATCTCCAGCCATGAATTTGTATTCATTAAAGTTAGAAATAAAATGATAGTGGATATATCAGGAAATTTAACATTTTGAGCTTTTAAACTGTTTAGGCTTCTGGTGAAAATGATGAATAAAAACATACACATTTATCTTTGTTCCTTCCCTATCACGCTAAATTAATAAAACAGGATTAAAAATAATAATGTTGTCTTAAAGGATACAGAGAAAAGACTTCCAGGGTGACAAAGGCTGTGAAGAGTTTTATTTTATTTTTTTAAATGTAATTGGATGTGCTGACACTTGGAGCATAAATATTTCTATTGTTATATCTTCTTATTGGATTGTTCCCTTTACCAGGATGCAGTGTGTGTGTCTCTCTCTCTTTTTGGTACCAGTGATTGAACTCCGGGCCTCTTAGCCACTGAGCCACATCCGTAGCACATCAATAAATAAAATAAATATTTTATTTAGAGACAGGGTTTCACTAAGTTGTGTAGATCCTTGCTTAAATTGCTAAAGCTGTCTTTGAACTCACTATCCTTCTGCCTCAGCCTCCCAAATTACTGGGATTACAGGTGTGCAGATTATAGGTGTACACCACCACACCCAGCTCGTCTTTGTCTATTCTGATTAATTTTTGTTTGAAATCTGCTCTGTGAGATATGAGAATAGCTATTCCTGCTTGTTTTGAGGGTCGTATCCCTGGGATTTTTTTTTTCATACTTTTACCTTCATCTTGTGGGTGTCTTTACCTATAAAACAAGTCTTTTATAGACAACATATAGTGGTATCTTGTTCTTTGATCCATTCTGCTAATCTGTGTCTTTTAATTGGGCAGTTGAGACCATTAGCTTTCAGCATCACTGTAGAGATGGTGTTCGTGGTTTCCTGTCATTTTCGTGTTTTGTTATATTTAATATTGCCTTGATTCTCATTTAGTGGATTACTCTTCTATTGATCTTTCTCTGTTTGGGAACTTTGCAATTTGTTTTTGAGTTCCCCTGTGTGCAGTTTATCTTTCAGTATTCTTTGTCATGCTGGCTTGGTGATCATTAATTCTTTTAGTATTTCCTTGTTATGGAAAGTTTTAATTTCCCCCTCTATTTTGAAACTGAGCTTTGCTGAGTAAAGTAACCTTGGCTGGCAGTTGTTTTCTTTTAGAGCTTGAACTACTTCATTCCAGGCCCTTCTTGATCTTAGGGTCTGAATTGAGAAATCAGAAGTGAGCCTTATTGGTTGGCCTCTAAATGTGACCTGTTTCTCTCACAGCTTGTAGTATTTTTTCTTTTATTTTCTATGATAGACATTTTGATTATGATATGTCAATAGAGAGCTTCTCATTTGAATAGGTTCATTTTCTATGCAATCCAATCTGTTAGTGATGCTTTCAAGTGCATTTTTAATTTCTTTGATTGTTCTTTCATTTCCAGGAGTTCTGATTGGTTTCTTTTCACTGTTTCTGTTTCTTTGTTGAAATGGTCTTTCACCTTCTGCATTTGCTCTTAATTCATTACTTAGATCTTCCTTTAGTTTACTGATAATTTCAATAATCAATTTTTTATAATATTTCTCTGGGATTTTGACTATCCATATCAGTAGAATCCTTTTTGGGGGGATTATGAATTTGGGGGAGAGATTTGTTTGCCTGTTTCCTCATATATTCTGAGGTCCTAGACTTGTGCACTAATTGGGTTCCCCTTCTTCTTTTTTACTTGTGTCCAGTTATCTTGTTTGTTCGGGGACTTTTCTCTGTTTTTGATGTATAAGTAGAGGTTCCAAGGGGTGGGAGTTGAGGTTCCTTTCTGATTATTCCTCCTTGCGTCCTTCTTATTGGTTTGGGTTTCTGTCTCCTCAGTTCTTTGAGTTGAAGTAACATTAGGGCTCAAGTAGGGGTATATTGTATGTAGGGTGGGATTCACTACTGCTTGGTTGAGATGTATTTCTCACCTGTAAGATCTCTACTCTGTGATCTTTCCAAGCCCTTTAGAGGGAGCAAGAATCAGGAATGGAACTAATGTTAGCAACAAATATACAGCCTTAATATAAATGCCTAGTGTCTACTTTGACACCTATATAGGAATGGTGGGGTCAGCTTTTAACAATAATACCTACAATAAAAAACTGAACTAGATCAGGCATTTGACAGTAGGTGACTACTATGTTGTCCTATACTTTAATAATTACAACAGTTTGAATGGGGTAGGAGTTACATAGTCTGTATAATTTCTAATAATTAGTGGAATTACAGTTTCTTAAGAGAAAATAGGGTAGGCAAGAGAAAGTTTGAAGTGTTTGAAAAAGTGATCAGAGGAGAGAAGTGGTAGGGAACAGATGTCAGCTGTAAAGAAGGGATAATAAGCTAACTGAACATATTGAGAAAAAGAGAAGAGGAGGGAATAGGAGATTTTGGCTGTTACTGGGGGAAGAGAGTGAAGAAGGGGAGCTAGGATGTAGGTGTAAAAGAACAGCCAATGCTGGGTATAGTGGCACATGCCTGGAATTCCAGCAGCTTGGGAGGCTGAGGCAGGAGTATCACAAGTTCAGAGCCAGCCTTGGCAACTTAGTGAGGCCCTGTTTCAAAATCAAAAACATAAAAAGTGGCTCAGTGGTAAAGTTCAATCTCTAGTACCAAAAAAAAAAAAAAGAGAATAAGCCAATGTAAAATTAAAACAATACAAATTCTTGTATAATTGTAATGTACCTAAGTTTAATTAAAACTAAATAATGAATATATTCAAGATAGAGAGCTATCAATGTGTAAGTAAAAGTTATTAGGGTATATGTGTGTGTGTGTGTGTATACATATGAATATATACTCAAACAGTTATTTGTTCAGTGAGAGCATATAATGCTCTCACATATACAAAAAATCACATAATGAAAAGGAAAAAAGCGAAGAGTAATACAGTATGGTAAAATGATGTTTGAAAAAGTCGAAAAAATGTTAAAATATAATAAAGCTAAAAAATGGGAATATGGAGTAAAAAAGAAAATCTTAATGAGAGATAAAAGGCTTGTTTCCACTGTGGTAGTTAAATCTGCTGGTAGGAATGGATTTTCAGACTTTATTTTTTTGGCTCTGTATTTTTGGTCACTGTCCTTGTGCTCCTCGTGTAGCTACTAGCAGGGTGTAGTAGCTCTCAGCTTCTAATCTCCCAGTATTGGGTGGGATTGATTGGGAAGTGCTGATGAATAGTACAATCTGAGTATCTGCCTTGGAGTAACACACTCCTGGAGGGCTCACCAACACCCCCCCCCACCCCCCACCCCCCGCCACCGGAATCCTTTCACCCTTGCAGACTGCTTTGAATTTTTTTTCACTGAGGTGCTTCAACTGTGCCCATTAAAATCTGCCTTTTTCTGTAAACCCAGGTTTTCCTAAGTCGGTTTTTCTTTATTTTTAATTTCTTCATTTGCTGGCCACACATTTCTTTGTCCACATTCCTTACTCTGTTCTGATGGCAACCAGAGCTGATGTGTATCTAAGGTATTGTTTCCTTTTTAATTTTAATTTGTAGATGGACACAGTACTTTTATTTTATATTTATTTTTATGTTGTGCTGATGATTGAACCCAGTGCCTCACACATGTGCTGGGCAAGTGCTCTACCCCTGAGCTACAATCCCAGCCTCTAAGGTATTATTTCTTATGCCGAAGTTACTGACGTTCTGTTCCTATGTGAATTTTTATTTTATTTTTTTAACTACAGTTCAGTATTGTGTTTAAATGACATTCCTTTTTTTATTTGTTGCCTTCCTATTGTATAAGTCTGGTGCCGAGAGACTGCACAGCTGTGCTTCCTTTCTCTACTGTGTCATCTTCCCTCTCCTGTTGTTTTTATTTTGAGACAGGGTTTTGCTAAGTTTCTGAGCATCTCACTAAGTTGCCGAGGCTTGCCTGAACCTGGCAATTCTCCTGTCTCAGCCTCCTGAGTCCCTGGAATTACAGACGTGGGCCACCATGCCTGCCCAATAGCTGTTCTATGACAGCAGCAGGAGGGTGGGATGACCAGTGTGCTGGGCAGAGTATGGAAGAGAGTCTGAGGAGGGAGGCCTGGTGCAAAGTCAGCCTCCAGTCATCAGGGCCCAGTCCTGCTACCAGGAAGAAGACTGAAGGTGATGATTTCTAGGGACATGTATCTTGGCCCAGGATTCTGCGTAATTGAGTGTAAAGATTCCATCATGAAAACAGACAAAGTTGAAAGCTTACCCAAATTCTAGTCCTAGAGACAGGCACTTCATCTTTACCTTCCAATTTGAGTCTGGGATACTGTCAACTAGGTGCTTACCCTCAGAATATTCTGACAGGCCTAGGAGAAAATAAAGATTCAGTTGTCATTGCCAACTAGTGACAACTGTGACCCTCACAGCATGTGATCTCTGCCCCTGCACAGCACTTCCAGTCAATTCTTAAACGTGAGCCAATAGCTAAGAAGCCAAGACCTGGAGAGAATGATACTAAAAAGTGCATCAGGAAAAAAGCAATGTGTAGCAGAGGTTCTTTAGTGATAGAAAGGTAAAAAGAAGGAAAAACTTCCATGAGATAAGAGAAGATACAGTGTTCCTGAAACAAGCATTGCTATTGAAAAAGAAAAGAGCTCCTTCCTCTTCCAACTGGAGTTGGATCAAAAATGCCCCAAACTAAGAGCACCAAGAGTGGCAGGAGGAGCACAATGACATCAATAAGGCCATGCTCTTCTTTATGTGGGAAAGAATTTATGTAGTAAAATACTGTTTGCAAATTAAAAGGGTTTGAAGTAAACATCTGTTATAGAAATAGTGTTTCTGTTGCCTAAGGATAGCTTTGAAATGAAAGTAAATTTTGTTTAATATCTGTCATTCTAAATACTGAGAATTTTTCCTCATTCATTACAAAATTATTTCAGGTGAGTGCTGTTTTGAATGGTATGTTAGATCAGAGCTTTAGGGATCGAGCCATTCAGAAACACCAAGGACTGAAGCTTGCGACCACAATTCTGCAGAACTGGAGGAAGTGTGATTCATGGTGGGCCAAGGATTCTGCTCCAGAAAGTAAAATGGCAGTACTGGCCTTATTGACAAAAGTTTTACAGGTATTTCCAGTTTGCGTTTTGAAACCATAAGGCTATATCTTTAAAAATTTAATGGAAATAGCTTCAAAGGCTCATTGGTTTGATCAATAAAAATCACTGGGGAAGGGTAATTACTGATTACATTTTTTTACTTTTTCCATTATTTTATATCATTATTTATTATGCTTATCATTTCTTGTATTGTCTTTTTGTTGTACCTTTATATATTTTATCTTAGCAGATAACATTAAAATATTTCAAAATAAGATTGTTGAAGTATTGTTAAAGCCCAAGAACAGATTCACAGTTTATTTCTGAAATTTAAGCATTTAGAAAATGTGTTAAAGAAAATAGAGATATAAAAAGAAATGTGTCATATTTTTCTTTCCCTTCTTTTAGATTGATTCATCTGTCTCTTTTAATACAAATCATAACTCATTCCCTGAAGTCTTTACAACATATACTAGTCTCCTTGCTGATTCAGAGTTGGGTCTGCACTTGAAGGTAAATGATTGGAAAATATTTTTTCCCAGATTATATTCTTTATCCAGACTTTTATATGTTTGCATATTTATCGTGCTTTCTATTTTTTGTGGGAAATTTCAAACATCCAAAAATAGACTAGCACAGTAAGTCCCTATGTACTTATCATCAATTTTATTAACTCAGTTTGTGGGACAGGTTTGTTCCAACTATGCAGCCCCTTACCTCTTGAAGGACACTCCCAGGATTTGGTACATTTAATCTGCATGTGCTTCAGTATGTCTCTCCAAGAAATGAGAGCATTTCTTTTAAAGTATAATCATGAAGAGTGTCATATTCAGGAGAATTTACATTTGTCTTTACACAAATGATTTAAATTAGCTTTTTAGATTTGCTATATTTATTACTTAATCTTTTTACCATTAAATATAACAAAATCTCAATTTGGGGGTCAAGAATTTAATAAATACTATAATTTTAAGGTTGCTAATTTTAAAGTTTTATAATGTTTTAAGCTCTAAAATGAAGCTCAGAATGAGGTTCTAAGGTAGTTATGCAATGGGTAAGTTATAAATTACCTCATAGGTCATTTTTTTCCATATGAAACTCATCTATTACATTTCTGTTAGGGTTTTTATTTGTAGAAGGAGAAAACACCTCCAGAGCCAGCACACAGTATTTTATTTATGTGTATGCATATAGCTCTAAGTCATCCCACTCATCTCTGGAGTGGAAGTCAAGGAACAGAATTGCATTCAGGTTGGTTTTCAATGTAATCCAGAAGTTACTCTGAAGTCATTCTTGAATCCACATAGTGCTTTATTTAGAAAGCAGTATTTTTATTTAATCTGTAGGATTTGTAAATCACAGTTAGCATGATGCATATGTCTATGTTTTTCCACAGGGCCAAGCTGTAATTCTTCTTCCATTCTTTACCAGCCTGACTGGAGACAGTCTGGAGGACCTTAAGCATGTTCTAGAAATGCTCATTGTTTCTAATTTCCCCATGAACTCTAATGAATTTCCCCCGGGAACTCTGAGGTACAATAATTATGTGGATTGCATGAAAAAGGTTAGTTTTAGTAGTATCAAAATTTAAACATTTTTATTTTTTTAAATTTCTTGATGAAAAGAAGTAAGTGAAATATTCAGAATTAGAGAAGAATTCCTTAAAAATTCATTTTAATTCATTTCCTGGCTGGCTGCACAGGCAGGTAAATAGCTGAATCCTCTGTAATTCATTCCCCCCCCCCACTATTAAATTGTGAAATATTTAATGCATAAAAATGGAATGTGTAATAATATGTTAATTATGAGCAATAATACCAAAAGAAGCTAAGAAATATTCTCCCACTGGGCCTGAGTTGGACTTAAGGATGTTCTTGTAAAGAATGCCATGGAGGGAAGGCTGCTGTAGGGTTCAGGACTGGTTGTAAAAGGCACCACAACTTCCTCTAGACTCCACACTTCTTTGGTTCTCTTGTCCAATGGGTGGGAAGTTGATTTGTGAGTTTATCTCTCACCTTTCCTATTCTTTGCCAGAAATAAAAGTATCCTTTACTGCTCTATTCATGCTTTATTTTGTTACTGGTTCTACAATTCAAAGAGGGAGAAAGGACCTCGGCTTTGGGGTCACAAATTGATGACACCAAGACATTCCATTTTTGAAAGAACCAGAGACCTTTTTTGGGATATTTTCCCCTATTTGTCTGACTTGTCTGTTTATCCTTTACTTTCTTCTAAATGGAAAGTTAGATTTAAAGCTTGGTCAGGAGATTCAGGTTAACCTTCTTGGAAACAGTAGCACAGAAAGTGGCAAATGATATTAGTTGCCCCATGATAGTGACCTCATAGTCTGGTTATGTTGGTATTATGTAAATATTCTGTTCTCCAGTAATCTGTTAGCTCATGATTTTAGCATACCCAAAGATTCTAAGTTGATCCTTAGTATTTTTTTTAATGTAAATGTAAATGCAATACAAAAAAAAAAAAAAAAAAGAACAATGAACATGAATGAATAAAGAAAGCTTCTCCAAAAAAAAAGATACAAACCAGGGGTGTGGTGAGAACCGGTTCAAGGCCAGACTGAGAAATGAGACAACTATATCTCAAAATAAATAAGTGATCAAACTGCTTTGGGCTGGGGATGTAGCCCAGTAGTAGAATGTTTTTCTAACTTGTGTGAGGTCCTGGGTTCAGTCCCCAGTACTCACACCGCCCCCACTCCCCCTCACAAAAAGAAAAAAAAAAGATGCAGACCAACAGGAAAATGGAGGTCAGAGGGAATGGAGTCAACCAAAGGAGGGAAGAAGAAAGAATGTGTAAGAATAGATTGAGAAATGAAGGAAGGCACTGTGTCCATGAAATAGGAAAAACAGGGGCTATGGAAATTAAATATGTAAAAGCAAAATTTAAATTAAAACTTTCCTATTATCTTCTGAAGATAAAATTGAGAGTATTGCCTAGAAAGTGGAACAAACAGACATTGAGACAGAGAATGGGAGCCTGAAGAAGGACCTCTGCCCTGTAATAAGAATGGTGGGGAAAGCTGGGCTTGGTGGTGCCCACCTGTAATCTCAGTGGCTCTGGAGGCTGAGGCAGGAAGATTGCAAGTTCAAAGCTAGCCTCAGCAACTTGTTGAGGCCCTGAGCAACTCAGCAAGACCCTGTCTCTAAATAAAATATAAAAAATGGCAGGGGATATGGCTCAGTGTTAAGTGCCCCTGTGTTTAATCCCTGATACCAAAATAACAGTAACAATGATGATATTTCAAGAAGTGTGGGGAAAATAAATGTGTTTCTTGAGTAAGAGGACCAATAGTGCCTGCCTGGTGAGAGCAGAAGATTCTGGTGAGGGCACACCCCATGGAATTTCAGAACCTGTGGAAAAAGAAAGGAAAAACATCTGCAAAACCTAAAAAGAATAAAAACTCCAGTACTTAATGAACATTGTCATAATCTAGGCATTCACTGTTTCCAGGAAAAAAAAAATGATAAAAATCTTAACATTTTAAAATTATGTATGAAATTTTGTTCTGTTTTCTATTTTTAAATTAGAACAATTAAAGGCAAAATAAAACCCTACAAAATTTTAATGATCCTAATATATTTTTTTCTAGTTTCTAGATGCATTGGAATTATCCCAAAGCCCTATATTGTTACAGTTGATGACAGATATTCTTTGTCGAGAACAGCAGCATGTTATGGAAGAATTATTTCAAGCTACTTTCAAAAGGATTGCCAGAAGGTAAGTCATCCTAGTCAGGAATCCCAGGATTCATACACATGTTATTTCTGGAGGTAACTATCTTCTCTGTTAAAAAAAATAAAAATAAAAAAAATTGAGTGGCATTGGCACTCAACTCTCAAAACTCTATTCTGTCTTACTTTGTCTTCTTCAAAATGAACTTTTTATTGTGAAACTTTTCAAACATACTCAGAGCTAGAGCACAAATGAGGCTCCAGATGGAAGAAATGTCAGCATTTTCCTGTTTCATTTTCCCCTTTGTCTTTTTTCTTTGTATGTTACTCTGATTAAAAGCAAATCTCTGATGCCTTGTTATTTTACCTCTACAGCCTTCTGTATGTATCTCCAAAAAGTGTTGTTTTCTTGAATAACTTTAGTTTCATTATCAACTGAACAAAATTATCAGTAATTTCATATTCTGATTTTCCCAAGAGTCTCAAGTGCTCTCGCATGTTGGATAATGGAATTTTGATCAAGACAAGGCTCATTCATGGCATGTCTCATAAGTCTGCCTTAATTTAGAGCATTCTCCCATATTCATTCATTTTTCTTTGGTTATTGAAGAAGCCTGCACTTGTTCTGTACAGAATTTTAATTCTGGATTTATCTGATTTTTTTGCTTGTCCTTTTCACTTAAGTTGTCCCTCCAATACTTGTGTTCCTATAAACTGAAAGTTATATGTAAAAGCCCAATTAGATTCAGGTTCATTTCTTTTATGTATAATTTAAATTTGTCTCAGTATTGCAAAGTTTAACATTCAGAAATCAATTGACATCTTATTAAAAGAATAAGAGAAAAATTTTATTATCTCAATATAGGTATCACTGAATAAAATTCAGCCTCCATTAATAACAAATCTAGAAGATCAAGGGTTTTCCTTGATCTTCAAATAAAAGAAAAACTGATATTTACTAAACAATGTGTTCACCCTTATGCCTCTCTCAACCTTGTATTAGTGGTGCTCTTATGCAATAGAAATAAAACAAGGAATAGAGATCAAATGTATAATGATCAGAAAATAAAAAATAAAAATATTTTTAGATGACAGGTTTAATTTTTGACAAGACTGCATATAGTAGATGTTCAATGTTTCATATTCATGGCATTAGGAGACACCTAGTGTCTGGTTGTCCTACTTTTAGTGATGCCAAGATTGACCAACCCTGTTTACAGAGCATTTCCCTAATGGTTTTAGCATCCATTTCTGTTAGTTGCCCTGAATCAGTTATTTAATTAGGAGTTGCAAATAGCCATTTTTCCAATTCTTTTTTCCCTTCTCAGTTTAGCACCATTACATTGTGATGGTGAATTTATCCTTGTAAATAGGACAGTATGGATGCCTAAAATATAACTTACTACTTTAGAAAAATACAGTGGGAAAGATGGGACATATTTGATTTTCAGATTAAGAGCTTGATGCCATGGCTACTTCGAGTTGTAAACTTCAATGAATTTTTTAAAAAGTGGCATTTATTTATACTGAATTTTTCTCCCATCCAAGTACTAACGAGGCCTGACCCTGCTTAGCTTCCAAGATCAGAGGAGATTGGATGCGTTCAGGGTGGTATGGCTGTAGATTATATTGAATTTATAAATATCCATGTAAATTTATTTCAGAGTTATATTTTAAATATCATAGAATTCACTCATTTTAAGGATACAGTTTAGTAATCTTTAAGAACTTTCCCAAACTTTAGGATGGAACAATCATCACCATTACTGTGGAACTTTTAAAATTTTCCTTTTAGTACTGGGGATTGAACCTAGGAAATCTACCAGTAAGCTACATCCCCAACCCTTTTTGGTTTTTATTTTGAGACAGGGTCTTGTTAAATTGCTGAGCCTGATCTCAAACTTGCAATATTTCTGCCTTAGCCTCCTAAGTCACTAGGATTACAGATGTGCCACAACCACACCCAGCACGTGGCAACATTTTATGTTCTAATGAACTCCTGTTTGAACTTCAACAATTGACTCCCATTCCCATTCCCAGCCCAAGCAACTGTTAACCTACTTTCTGTCTTTATAAATTTGCCTTTTTGAAACATTTCATAGAAATGGAATCATGTAATCTCTTATGTCTGGTTTCTTTGTTCAGCATAAAGTTTTTGAGGTTCATCCATTGACATTAAAAAAAATCATAATTAGTCAACATGATGCACAACAGCAGAATACAGCACTCATTTTGCATATACACAGAACATTCTTCAGTATAGACTATATGCGAAGCTGTGAAGCAAGTCTTAATAAATTTGAAAAGATGAAAAGCATCCAAAATATGGTCTCTGGCCACAATGACCTTAAATTAGAAATCAAAAGCAGAAGGAAATTTGGAGAAACTGAAAATATTTCTGAATAAACAGCTAATTAATTGCACATTTCTAAATAATCCTGAGTCAAAGAAGAAACTGCAAGGAAAGTCAGATAGGATGTTGATTGAAGTAAAATAAGATGTGTAAGTTGCAGCTAAAATAGTAGATAGAGGTAAAATCATACCTTTTAATGCCTATTTTGGAAAATAAGAAAGATCTCAAGTCAATAGTGTTAATTTTCTACCTTGAAATGTAGAAAAAGTAAACTAAACCAATGGCAAGCTGAAGGAAGTGAATAATAAAGATTAGAATGAAAATTAATGAAATGGGTACCTGGAAAATGGTGAAGAAAAGTCAATGAAACCAAAAATTGTTTTTTTCAAAATGTAAATGACATTGAGAAACTGTGAGTTAGACAAAACTAAAGGGAAAAATAATAGTTTGTGATAATCTAGAATAAAAGAGGAGGCATAAACTACTGACCTCTCCAAAACTAGAAAGATTATAATACAATATTATTCACAGCCTTATGCCAAAAAATTTAGCAATTTAATTGAAATAGACAAATTCTTAGAGTCACTAGTTACCAAAACTGACTCAAGAAGAAATTTAAAAATCTGAATGTCCCTCTACCAAGTAAATAAATTAGTAATTAAAAATATTTTCACAAAAGAAAACTAAGACCCAACATTCACTAGTGAATTTTATCAAATACTTAATGAGGAAATCCTACTAATACTTTTTGAATTTTTCAGAAAATAGAGGAAGGAGGAACATGAAACATATTTTCAGAAAATAGAGGAAGGAGGAAAATAGAGGAAGGAGGCTCCTTCTAAGAGGCTTATAGCACCCTGATACCAAAACCATAAAAAGACAACACAAGAAAATAATAGAATGGTATCTCTTATGAACATAGACATAAAAATCCTCAAAAATGCCTTGGCAAGCTGAATCTAACAACATGTAAAAAAGATATCAGGGACTGGGGCTATAGCTCAGCGGTAGAGTGCTTGCCTAGCACGTATGAGGCCCTGGGTTCGATCCTCAGCACCACATACAAATGAATAAATAGAATAAAGGTATTAAAAATTAAAAAAAAAAAATATATATATATATATCTCTCTCATAACAAAGTGGAATTTATTATAGGGGCACAAAGCTGGATTAACCTCTGGAAATTGATTAATGTCATAAACCATATTGCTAGAATAAGGTGTCAAAACCACATTATCATTTCTGTAGATACAGAAAAATTTTTTGACCAGATGTTGCACCCATTCGTGACAAAATTGAAAAAGGTCATCTATGCAAAACGAACAGTGAATAAAATATTTAATAGTGAAAGCCTGAATGCTTTCCTCTTAAGAGTGGGGACAAGGCAATAGTGTGTGCCCTTTCTGCTTTATTCAACATAATACTAGAGTTTCTAGCCAGTGCACTCAAGCAAGAAAAAGCAATATAAGGCAACCAAATATTTTATTATTAAAACTTTTCTTGTTTTATTTTGTTTTTTCTTAATTCTCTTTTTCTGTTTATGAGATTTTTAAGGTTTTACCCTTTTTTACTTTCCCCTATTTTTATCTCCCTTTCAAATTTAACGTAGGATTTAAATTAAACTTCTTGTTCTCTTATTCCCTTACAATTTAGATCTTACTGTTTTTTCTTTACAAAAATGTTTTTTCCATAAAATTATAATTATTTAGTTGTACTGTATACCCAAAATACTTTCAAAAGTAACAATACAAATATTACTAGTAAGAATAACAATAGCTGGTTGAAATTTAAATTTTTTAATTATAATTAATTCACCATATATCCTCTCCTAGTCCACTTCTGCCTTATCACCTTCTTTTTTCCTTCACTTGATATCTTTTTCTGATCACTCTACATTAATTAGCACAGTGTCTCCATTCCTTTTTATTTAAACAAGTGTAAAATTTTTCATTGTATAGAAGTATCATAGTATTTTGAAGCTCCCCACTAATGGATTTTTATTCAGTCTTTTGTTATTACAAATAATGCCACAGGAAAAGTGGTGCATCTGTGTGGTTTTGTATTTTGCTATTGTACCTTTGAAGTAGATTTCTAAATGTAGGAAAAGATTAATGCATTTATAATTTTGCTGGCTATCTCCTCATCCCTTCTTTGGGGACTTAAGTTGTTCACATTCCCTCCAGCAATGTATGAGCGTGCCCATTTCACCACTGTTATTCCTGTAGAAGATGTTGTCAAACATTTGGACTGTTTCTAATTTTATAGGTGAGAGGGGGTTTAATTTGTATCTAAAAGAACATATTTTCTTATGTTCTTAAACATTTGATTAATTGTAGTGCCCAAATAAATATTGAAAAACTATGTGGCACCTAGTAATGTCTTACAACATTAGAACTCTGTGACTGAATTGTCTTAGTCTCATATTTTTGCCCTGGTTAATACCTAACTTCACAGTGTCAGAATTTTAATGATCATTTTGTCCTAATACCCTACATTCTTAATTTATAAATTTATAGACAAAATCTTAGAACCAATAATTCAAATATCTTATTTTTTTGGTGAGAAATGATCAAATACAGGGTACAGCTCTGCATAGGAAATAGGAATGGTGGTTCATTAGGGAGAGATTAGAATATTGATTTATTAATTTATTATTTAGCAGCGCTGGGGTTCAAGCTCAGGGCCTTGCATGTGTTAGGCAAGCATTATACTGCTGAGCTACACACTCCCAGCTTAAGACTAAAATATTTAAATCCTCTTTCGAGTTTCATATCTTGGAAATGTGATCATCTCTAGGCCTGAGATTCTTTCAAAACCCTCCAGATGTTTTTTAAGCAAAACCAGATTTGAAGAGTAAATAAATTCTTCCTCCTAATGCCAGAATGCCTTTATTTTGAAGATCTCTGTGGATGAATAAACAATAGAGTTTGTGTGCAAGTGATGGTTATATTTCAAGAGTTTCACATATCTGATAAACTTTATGTTATTTTTGTAATTCATAATCATCGAAGTTTGCTCGGTATGTAGCAGATCTCATAAATTGTTTGTTCAAAGCATGAGTTTTCATGTAATTGTATCTCTTCTTTTTCTTAGGAATTCATGTGTCACACAGTTAGGCCTTCTAGAAAGTGTATACAGAATGTTCAGGAGGGATGACCTTCTTTCAAATGTTACTCGACAAGCTTTTGTAGATCGCTCTCTCCTCACCCTACTGTGGCACTGCAGCCTGGATGCTCTGAAAGAATTTTTCAGCAAAATTGTGGTGGATGCCATTGATGTGTTGAATTCCAGATTTACAAAGGTATCCTACATTTCATAAACCTAGTAATAATTAACAGATCTCCCTAACCAGTGTCATTAGAAACTGCCACCCTGGCAATAAAGAGTTGGCTGGAATGTTTGGAGTGTTCCTACAGGTTAACGTCTGAAATGGCCTTTACATTAAAAATCTTATTTGGGGTCCATTACTTAACCTATCTTATTCATTCCCTCCTCTGAAGAAGTGCCCCTAACTACCTTTAGGAAAAGGGGAGATGACATCTCTGGCTACTTAAAGTTGAAAAGGGGCATTGAACAGGGACAGTTGTCAGGGTCCTTGTACGGAGACCTATGTACTGGAGACCTGTGTACTGGCAGAGTTTGGTTTTTGATTCTATCCATAAGGCCATTTGTAGCTTGGGTGTCTTTCACATCAAGGCAATCCAGAAGTCCATGGTGGCAGTTGATGGATGATGAGACGAAACATACAGGGATTATGCTGTGGGGGGATCCTGGATGAACCCCCCAATGATGAAACGAGATTTTCAGCCTTTGCTGCTATAGTTTTGCAGCAGATCCCAGTGCCTCCTTTCTGGGTTCTTGTCTTGTGAATTTGTAGAATGAAATCCATTGATGAGAAAGAGTATTAAAAAGTAGGATTTAATCAAGTGAGAAGAAAGACAAAGTACCCACAGGCCAAGAGGGGACCCAGTAAGAGTTGCCCCTGATGTCATATCATTAATGTAAACTTGAAAGTAGTTTAAATATCTTTTTTTTTTTTTTTAATGTTGGATTTTTCTCCTCTTGTTCCCATGCCTTTAATAAGATTTCTTGAAAACATTGTTTTACCACGGGCTCACTATTTGAACATCATCTTTCTCTCTTTCTTTTTGATAGTAGGGATTGAACTCAGAGTTGCTTTACCTCTGAGCTGCGTCCCGGGTCCTTTTTTATTTTTTATTTTGAGACAGGGTCTCACTAGGTTATTTTGACCCTGACCTCCAACTTTTGATCTTCCTTTCTTGAGTTACTGGGATTATAGGCGTGTACCACTATGCCCAGCCTTGTGCATTATTTCTTGCTTCACCGAATATAATAACTCAATGTTTTGTCCATGTTGGAAACTCTGGACAACAGGGCACTCTCTTATCAAAGTGAATTAGTGTTTCTGTTAAAATTATTTTCTGTCTAAAGTCATTAAGTATTAAATTGATGTGTTGAATAAGATATTTTTCGTGTTGGATAAAACGGGAGATAATTGTTTGTTACCTATTTTAAGCTAAATGAAGCTACTTTTGATACTCAAATCACCAAGAAGATGTGCTATTATAAGATGCTAGATGTGATGTATTCTCGTCTTCCTAAAGATGTTGTTCACTCTAAGGAATCTAAAATCAATCAAGTTTTCCATGGTTCCTGTATTACAGAAGGAAATGAACTTACAAAGACACTTATTAAGTAAGATTATTTAATTTTGGATTCTATTTGATTTATTACTATTTTCGACATATAGAATTTTATGTGTGTATATAATGTGAATAAGTGTTTTATTTAGATCCTGAACTTTTATAGTTTTCTGATCTTTCTTATATACAAATTACTTAGATGGACTTTAGTGTGTCATTGGACATTAGATATTTTATCCCAAACTTATCTTTTATAAAGAATAAAACTCTAATTTTACTGTTGTAATTTCTAACACTTTTCTCCCTGAATAGCTTGATATATTTTTAGTAGTATGAATTGAAGTGAGAAGTTATTTTATTTTTTCTATTATTTGAAATGGCAAAAGTGGCAAGTATTCTTAGTAGGTGTTCTTTAAAGCACAAAGTGATCAAATATATTTTCTTTAAAACTAGTCTTCTAATGAAGTTCTTCCAAGGAAGGTGTACTTTGCTGAGTCTCTATTTTTACTTATTTATTTATTGGTACTGGGGATTGAAACCAGGAGCATTTTACCACTGAGCCCCACCTCAATCCCACCCCCGCTTTTTTTGTTCTAATTAGTTATACATGACAGTAGGATGCATTTTGACACATCATACATAAATAGAGTATAACTTCTCATTCTTCTGGTTGTACATGATATAGAGTTATGCAGCCAACCCCTTTCTATTTTTTGAGTCAGGGTCTCACTAAGTTACTTAGGGCCTTGCTAGGTTGCCAAGGATGGTCTTGAACTTGTGAAGCTCCTCTCTCAATCTCCCAAGTCACTGGAATTATTGGTGTGCACACCACACCTGGACTGATCTCATTTTGCACCTCCAAGCCTATCATTACTCTTCTCTTACTCTAGTCCATATTTACCTCCTGGGTGAATGATGTTGCCTTCTACTTGTTTGCACAAAGAAGAGTCTTAGGAGTCACATTTTACTTCTCTTTATCTGCAGCTCTCCAACCTCAGGCTCTGTGGGATATCATCAGATATGGCACATTTTATCCTTTCCATACTCCTGAAACCATTGCCCTTGTTTCTATGCCCTCTCCTGCAGCCTTGTTTTAGCACAGTACTTCCCTGTCTCTTTACATACTGTACTTGTTGCTGTACTTAACACGAGTGGTAAGATCAATGTATGTGGCCTGTGCTCTGAGACAACGACATGCTTATCTTGATATTCCCAGTGCCAGTACTATGCCTGGCACAAACCTGACACTTTGGAGAAAACGCAGTTGTTAGGCATGGTTGAGCTCAAGCTTCAATTTCCATGTTAAGTGAATTAATTTGTGATCTATATCTACTCTGCAGATTGTGCCATGGTGCATTTACAGAAAACATGGCAGGCGAGAGCCAGTTGCTGGAGAGGAGAAGGCTTTATCATTGTGCTGCATACAACTGTGCCATTTCTGTTATCAGCTGTGTCTTCAATGAATTGAAATTTTACCAAGGATTTTTGTTCAATGAAAAACCAGAAAAGGTGGGTTTCTCCAGTGACGTTCACTAGTTGTCATTATGGGATTTCAAAAGTTAGATTTCATCAATTCAAGTTATATCATAATTTATATCTTCTTATAATGTTAAAGGTATGGGTTTTTTAAATTCTACATAAATACATTTGAAAGTTGAAGTGCTTCTTAATGAATTATGGGGTAGAATTAATTCTGTAGTTCCATTACATTTAGGATGTCTATCTTTCAGATATTTTCATATGATTTTTTTGGTTTTATAGAACATGCTTATTTTTGAAAATCTGATAGATCTGAAGCGCTGCTATACATTTCCTGTAGAAGTTGAGGTAAGCAAAAATTTCAATCTTATTTCTAAGTAAAAAAACCAAACATTAAATGCTCACAGAGAAGAGCATATTGTGTTGAACATGTTAAATATTCAAGTCTGCTTTCAGCCACAAAAACTGGCAGCTTCATGTTGTTTCTATAAAATCAAAACTATAGAAATTGGCAGTGTCAGCCCCAGGGATAGTCTCAAACAATTATATTTTTAATTAATTTTTAATTTTTCCTCCTCTTGACTTGTGAAGGAATGACAGTGCCAACAGAAGGAACTGTTAGGACATGCCAGAAGTTATTTTCTGAGTAAATTCTTTTAGTCAGAGAAATTGAAGTCCATACTGATAAGAATTGTGAACCTGTGATCCTGCTTGGGCAACCTGACCAAAAAATGAGGAAGTCATGGGGATAACCAGCAGATGTAACACGTTTGGTTTTAGTCAAGGTCAGATTGGCATATTGGCTTCAGCAGTTGGTGAAAAGTCAGGTGTCTGTTGCCTTCATTCCCCACTGGAAATGGGAAGAGTAGGCCTGGCACAGTGGCACACTCCTTTAATCCCAGCTTCTCTGGAGGCTGAGGCAGAAAGATGGAAAGTTTGATGCAAGACTGGGAAACAATCAAGACCCTGTAGGGGGATGTAGCTCAGTGGTAGAGTGCCTCTGCATTCAATCTCTAGTACTAGGGTGGAGTGGGGAGAAATGAGGATGGTGGGGGAGAGCTCTGAGTTCATATACCATAGGTCATACACATAGCTGCTGACCTTGACCATGTCTGAGTGCTTCACTGATGCATGCCAGTGGTTGCTTCCTACCTCATATCCTTTTGGAGCATAACCAGATTTTTGTTCATTTGTTTGTTGTGGTATTGTGGTTTGAAAGCAGGGTCCCTTTGCCAGTGAGCTGTCTCCTCAGCCTTTTTTATTTTGAGACAGGATTTTGCCAAGTTCCTGAGGCAGATCTTGAACTTGTGATTGTGTTGCCTCAGCCTCCTGAGCAGCTGGACTATAAACATACACCACTGTGCCCAGCTAGATTCTTTTCTTAGGCTTATGTTCAAAGAACTAAAACCCAAAAAAACATTAGCACCAGTTTTTATAAGTATTTATACACTTGATATATGCTATTTCTACACTTTAAAAAACACTGTAAGGTGCTGTATTATAACCATGATTGATACAGGAAATTGATTCTCAGATATAAAAAGATATAAAAAGCTCAGCACACACTGCTCATTAAGCTGTACCAGAGCCAAGTGTGTGGGAGTCTTCTATCAAGGTTTTCCATAAAGAAAACTCATACACACACACACACACACACACACACACACACGTAATTTTTAAAATGCTTTTAAATTTGATAAAAGTTTTTTTTTTTTTTAATATTACTTTGGGCCAGGTGCAATGGTGCACACCTGTAATCCTAACTACACAGGAGACCAAGGCAGGAAGATCTCAAGCTCAAGGTAACTTAGGCAACTTAAGTTGCCTGAGCAAATTAGGGAGACCTGTCTCCAAATAAAAAATAAAATGTACTGAGAATATAGCTCAGTAATAGAGTACCCCAAGTCTCAATCTCCAGTACCTAAAAAAAAAAAAAGGTTTGTTTTTTTTTTTTGGCTAGATTACTTCTAAAACAGAAAAAGTGTATCCATGATTCTAAAATATTTTAAATAGTGTATTTGTTTTGCCCAATAGGTTCCTATGGAAAGAAAGAAAAAGTACATGGAAATTAGGAAAGAAGCCAGGGAGGCAGCAAATGGGAATTCAGGTAGGATATTGTGAAAATGATTAGAAAGTTTCTAAAAGTTAATGTTTGTTTATGTGAATAGAAAATATTTTAAATACTCCAAAACATCGAAATTGAGTTTGGCTGTTTTTTTTTTCCAACTCTTAGGTGGCAACTGGAATTACATTTTGAAAGAAATGTAATTAGCCAAACTAAACTGCATTAGAAAGATCTCAGAGTGGCCAGAGAGGGCAAGATGGGCTTGATGCTTCTTTGTTTTTCTATGGATTATATAGATATTTTCAGAATATATGTTAGAATAAGAGTTATATTCTGCCACTCACCAGTCTAGACTGCCCAGTGGTCCCCCTCTCGGGACAGAGCTGCTCCAGGCCTCTGTTTCACTGCCCTCTGCTCTAGCCCCACAGCCTCTGCCTGGTCTTTGTGGCTGCTGGGCTTGATTTTTGCCTAGAGACATTTATTCGTGCCCTTCCCTCTAATACTATCAGCACCAGGTGTCAGTGTGCCTCATGACATTTTGTTTAATGTCAGCACTCTCTAGCCTCCTGGTTCAAAGTAAACATACTATCCATTTGCATTCTCTTTGTTTCACTTTTTTTTTCTTAATTTTTCTTCATGTTTTTTAATCACCATTTCTTCATATGAGGATATTTTGAAACAGTTTTTTAAATCCTTTATGTATTTTGTTTGGATTAACTGGTTTTTAGTAGCATTTCTTCCCACATTTATCTTAAACTTAAGGGGCACAATAAAATGTATTGTCATAAGAATTTTAAATGCAGAGATATTGTTACAAATTAGATTCCGTTTAACTTAATTTCTTTGTCATAGCAGTAGAGAAGAACTGCTCAATAATGACACAAGCAATGGGAGTTTTTTCCCCCATTTCCTTTTTGCTTTGTTAATTTGGACTAGGGGCTAATAATCACAGGGCTGATGAAAGACCTAGTTAAAGTAAAGTATCCTTTGATATCGTTTGAACTTAGAGAAATACATTTCTTATTGATTATGTTTTGAGTACATGTATTTTTCTTTTATTTATGTTTCAGATGGTCCTCATTATATGTCTTCCTTGTCATATTTGGCAGATAGTAGCCTGAGTGAGGAAATGAGTCAATTTGATTTCTCAACTGGAGTTCAGAGCTATTCTTATAGCTCCCAAGACCCTAAATCTACCACTGGTCATTTTCGGAGACGGGTGATCACATCTCACATATTAAAAGAATTGTGTCACAGTTTGCCAAATAAAGGGGTCATAGCTGTGCTCTTTTGTTACTAGGGGAAACTCTATTGGTAGTCCTTGGGGACTAATGTTGATTTGGAGAATTTTCCAAAATCTAAGCCCCAGCCTTTCGTCCTGTGGACTCAGCAATAAGGAAGGAATCAGGAAGCTAGGGGTCATGGTAGAATAAAGTTCTGAGCTGGGTTGGTGTGAAGGTAACAGGGATAACTGACCTGAGGTGTGACCCCAGGGGAGTGACTGGGCAGATGGGACCTGGAATGTAAGACAAACATAAGGTCCTATTTACTTTTTAGTTGTTCAATAAGAAAGCATAGCAAGTGTATTTGATATTATTATCAAATTGTTATTATTATTTTTGTTTTTATTATATGATATTGAACAAAAAATGAGCACCTCATGTCCAATGGCATTTAACAGTTTTCTACATCACTGGATTTTTCCCTTTTCATAGGAACATCAAGACCCCAAGATCCAAGAGGATGTCCTAGAATTAGAGATGGATGAGCTCAATCAACACGAATGTATGGCGCCCATGGTAGCCCTGATTAGGCACATGCAGAGAAATCTGATCCCACTCAGAGAAGAAGAGGTGTTTTTTCCATTAATCTTATATTGTCTTTGTTAATAGTACTTATTGATATCATATTGAGGATTAACTAATATTAAAAGCTATATTACATACCAGATAAACATGATATTTTTGCTTTCATATCTTTTTCATTTTTTTCCTTATAACATCAAAATGATTTTTTTTTTATTCTACTTTTCAAGGTAATTTTGTGTTTTATTTCAGGGTTCAGTGCCAAAAGATCTTCCTCCTTGGATGAAATTTCTTCATGACAAACTAGGAAATTCATCTGTACCGTTAAATATCCGTCTCTTCTTAGCCAAACTTATTATAAATACAGAAGAAGTAAGTATTATTTAACAATTCTTTGCAGTTTTATGCATCTGCTTAAAGAATATCACAATGAAGGAAGTTCTAAATGGTGAGAGCATGTTTCTGTTCTCAACAAATTAGCCAGCTATATCTTGAAAGTACATTGTTTTATCGAACATAAATTAATCTCTGTTGAGTTAGGTATTATCTTTGTGTAGAGTATATGTGGCAACTTTCTTAAGGCTGCCGACCCTCTTTGTTTATAATAGCAAAAAATAAATGGGTAAAAATATTCCCGTTGGGTTGGAGATATAGCTCAGTTGGTAGAGTGCTTGCCTTCCATGCGCAAGTCCTGGGTTCATCCCCAGTACACACACACACAAAAAAAAACCCCCACTGCTTTAAAAAAAAAAAAAATTCCTGTTAACTCTAAATGAAAAATAAGTCCCTTTCTCTTAGGTAGTTGCTGAATTTGTCAATTCATTTACACATAGCACCAATTAGGTTGGGAGCACCTTCCACCAAGGGGATTGAGTAGATTTTGGAGAGGGCCCTTGGACTTAGTGTGGTAGAGATTTGCATTCTGCTTAGAAGGAGCTGCATGAGCAGAAGTGACCCCTGAGATTGCTAATATGTCTGTACTAACTGAGTAGACCATGGGGCAAGGTCTGGATGAGAGGTTTCTGAGGGACAGGTGACCTAGACTAGGCCTTGTAAGGGGTCTGGCTTATTTGTTGAATAGTAGGGAGCTACTGAAGGGTGCTAAGTGGAGGATTGACATGATCCACTTAGATCATTTCCCAGTAGAAAAGCCCGTCTAGGTAGGTAGTTCTTGGATGTAATCCAGAGAGAGGCTGCCTGGGACTCTAGTAGGACTTGCTTTCCTTGGGGTCTTTCTGGATTTCTAGCTCTTGGGGCTGCTGTCACAAGGTGACAGTGGGGCTTAAACATGGGCTGTGAAGTTCTAAAATCTGAGATCTGGGTATTGGTAGGGTTGGTTCCTTTGAGACCTGTGAGGAAGCATCTGGTCGAGGCTTCTCTCAGCTTCTAGTCGCTTTAGGCATTCTTTGGCATGTGGATGGGATTCTGTGTTGTCGTCTTCTACACATCTGTCTGTTGCTGTATTTAAATTTCTCCTTTTTAAAGGACACCAGTGTGCTTCAGATACCTCAGGATCACAGTAAGGTGGAGGGCACTAGGGAAGAATAGTGTTATCTTAGATTAGATAGAGGGAAGTGATGGGAGGAGAGGGGAGGAAATGTGGGGATAGGAAAGCTAATAGAATGAAACAGAATTACTATTGTATGTATGTATATGACTGCATGACCAATATGATTCTGCAACATGTACACTTAGAAAAATAAGAAATCATATCCCATCTATGTATGATATATCAAAGTGCATAATTGCATTCTACTGTCATGTATAACTAATAAAAGCAAATTTTAAAAGTTAAAAAAAAAAATAAAAGACACCAGTGTATTGGTTTACGGTTCACCTAATAACCTCATTTAAACTTCAAATAAGGTCACATTTTGAGAACTCATATGATGGACAACAAACAGCTTTTTAGGGGATACAGTTCAACCCCTAACACTCGGCATCACACCTGATTTTTAGCTAAAGCACTGACTCAATGTCTACCAAAAAGGAGCTATTTTTTGGATGATTTCTTGGTGGGGCTAGACATGGGCAGTTAGGCTGATAGGGTAGCCTGCTACACTGTATTTGCACAAATGACTCTGAGACGTCACTAGGACATGTCCCTGAAGTGTTGTGCATGTGGATGTCATCAGAGTAGTGATACTCAAAATGAGACAACCCAACAGTCTTTGTCTTGTGGAAGAAAAGAACTTATATTTGCATTCAGTTTTAACCATTAAGTATTTGTTATAGTTTAATAGCCTAATAAAGAAGTTTACATATATGATGAATAAATTAGAGTTATAGACATACATAGAGTGTGCCCAAGATTTTGTTCTTATGGGTGCATGATCAAAAAAGGTTTATGGTGGGGTTGAAGTTGTAACTCATTGGTGGAGTGCTTGCCTTACATGTGTGAGGCACTGGGTTCAATCCTAAGCACCACATAAAATAAATAAATAAACAAACAAATAAAGGTATTGTGTCCATCTACAACTAAAAAATAATATTTAAAAAATAAAAAGTTTTATAAAAAAAAGATCTGTGGCCACACAAATTAAACATACTTGAAAATGAGAAGGTAGAAAGGGTAAGAAGTAAATAACTCAGTCTTCTTTTCCATCAAAATGGCATTCTCCTGCAATTCTAATATAAATTAAATGGAATTTAGTATATGGATATATTGGAATTAGACTTTAGAGATCTGAAGTTGAGCTGATGTGAAGTTTATTACAGAATGACTTTTAAGATAGGAAAAAAAATGGTGGGCGGAAATTGAGACATATATTCCTACCTGATTTTTTTAACCTTTATTTTTCCTATGTATTATGCCTTTGTATAAAATGAAAGTTGAATTTTCTATAACTGCCTATTATTTAGAGGGACAGAGGGGATTAATATGGAATACTTTGATTTTGATTTCTATAAGCATCATTACATAACAAAGGTTTTTAAACAATAAGATCAATTATAAATCCATTTCACTTGAATTGTTTAGGAGCTCATAAAGAGATAATTCATCAAATATAATCCAATTAAGTGAGTTAATTGTTGGAATTTACATTTATTTTGAATTTAGGTTAAGTCATAAAATTTTAGCTGATGGAGAATAAATTCCTATATTAATATTTTGATTATTCAAAAGGATTCTTCTATATTTGACTTTTAAATTCTCTTGTAGGTCTTTCGCCCTTATGCAAAGAATTGGCTTAGCCCTTTGTTGCAACTGGTCGTTTCTGAAAACAATGGCGGAGAAGGAATTCACTACATGGTGGTCGAGATTGTGGCTACTGTTCTTTCATGGACAGGCTTGGCTACCCCTATAGTAAGAAATAATGTATCTATTATGTAGAAATATACTGTGTAATACACATTATTCCTCCTGATATACATTATTCCTCTGCTGCATACCGGAGAACTTATTGGCACACAATTTGTGCACCTCTTAATAAGTCATTGCTTTAGCAGCAGTTGTTATATTGCTGTACTGCTGTCACATCACATGGCCTCATACTGTTCATTCTTTTGTTCTTTTTTCTTTTTTGTGGGGGTGGTGGTGATACTGGGGATTTAATACAGGGGTGCTCTACCACAGAACTATACCCTCCAGACCTCCTCTGCCTCAGCCTCCCAAATCTCTGGGATTATAGGCATGTGCTACCATGCCCCGCTCTTTTTCTACTTTTGATAATTCCTCTGACCTTACCTTTATTACTAAGCTATCAGTGTGTTTTGTTTGCTGCTTTTATTAGTTAAGAGCTTGGAGACTAGATAACCAATTTATTAAAATTATATATAAAAAATATAAAATATTTTGAGTAGTATCTACTCAATGTCAGGTTCTGAGGACTTCTGGTATTAATAAAGTCTGGATTTTTTTGAATTTTTTTTCCAACTTATTAACTCTAAGTTTTTGTTGTTGTTGTTGTTGTTGTTGGTGGTGGTGGTTATTTTTTGTTACTGGAAATTAAACCCAGGGATGCTTTACTACTTAGCTGTATCCCCAGCTCTTTTTATTTTTCATTTTATTTCAGGACCGGGTCTTATTAAAGTTGCTTAGACTCTCACTAAGTTGCTGAGGCTGGCCTCCAATCCTTCTGTCTCAGCCTCCCAAATTCTAGAATTACAGGCATGTGCTGTCACACCTAGCTTCCAAGTATTGTCTAGTATTGGTAACAGTAGAGATTGCTAAGAAATTGATTGACAGGTCCTATCACTGTGTGTTCTGAAGTAAGAACTGACTCACCTGTTCCATTTTCCCCATGGAATAACAGCCAGTCAGGTGTTAGGGAGATCAGTACTTTTGAGGAGCCCTAAACAAAGACTCTGGCAATTTTATGGACTCTGGGGTGGATGGGGAATTGTGGGGCTGGGGTGGTGGTAATGAAGGAAAGGGCCAAGAGTCAAAAAGTACTGGGTACAGAGTCATTATGGTACAAGTTTCCCAGTTTCCCTTCCTGCCTCATTTGGAGGTCTCATCAAAGGCCCTAGAAGAGGACCTCTGTCCAAGGGTTCAGAAAGGAGCTGGGAATAGAAGCTCCAGGCTAGGATGCAGGTGTGCAAAGAGCATGGCTGGCCAGACTTGAGCCTCTTACTGCAGGTCCCTTGCAGTGTAGGAGCTGTGGCCAAGTCTGTGCAGGTACAGCGATCCCCCTCATCATGCCAAGGGAAGCCTGTGTACTGCCTATGACTAGACCTGATAGATCACATGGAGTTTAACCAGGAGCCAGGCCCTTCAGTAAAATGCCACATTTCTTTTAGAAATTGCCTTTGGATTTAAAGATGCTTTTCCAGAATAGATGCTGCATATTAATCAGAGTTTCTATACTTTTTCAGGGAGTCCCTAAGGATGAAGTGTTAGCAAATCGATTGCTTCATTTTCTAATGAAACATGTCTTCCATCCCAAAAGAGCTGTGTTTAGACACAACCTTGAAATTATAAAAACCCTCGTAGAATGCTGGAAGGATTGTCTGTCCATCCCTTACAGGTATACTATTACTTATTTTTGCAATGTTGTTCAGAAATTTAAGTTAAAATATAGCATTTTGTAAATGGTGGTTACAATGAAATATAATTATGTGAAGTGATACCAGGAACATTATTTTAAATAGGGTCCATTTATAAGAATATAATTAGCAACTGATAAAAGCCAAAACCTCCAAAGTTATACTAGGAGTGTCTCTGGGTGGTCAGTGCCTCCAGTAGTCCCCTTCTGTCTCTTGGCTTACCTATGCTTTGCCTCATCCTCAGGCAGTTGGTGGGGGCTCTCTTGTTTGCACTTCCCCAGCCAGGGGTAGCCTATAGGGCATTTGTTTGACTTCTTTTAGATAGCCTGAGACAAGCCAAAACTTTCAAAAAAGTGTGACCATCAACTAACAGATTGGGGCAGCAATAAAAATTAGAATATAAAAATGAACAAAGGTGGCTGGCGTTGTGGCTCAATGGTAGGCGCTCACCTTGCATGTGTGAGGCCCTGGGTTCAGTCCTCAGCACCACATAAAAACAAATAAATAAAAACAAAGGTGTTGTGTCCAACTACAACTAAAATATAAATATTAAAAAAAAATGAACAAAGGGAATGTTGTGCAAGAAGGAATCTTGAATGTGGGAAAATATAAAGTATTCCTTACACTTTTAGTTGAAAATGAACTTTAGAAAATACTGTTTTTACCTTCCTGCTGTTCATTTCATTGTATGACAATCTCTATTTTTCCTTTCTTTGTGCTTGTGTTTCAGGTTAATATTTGAAAAGTTTTCCAGCCAGGACCCCAATTCTAAAGACAATTCCATAGGGATTCAGTTATTAGGTATTGTAATGGCCAATAACTTGCCTCCCTATGACCCAAAGTGTGGCATAGAGAGTATCAAGTAAGTGTCTTTTTTTTTTTTTTTTTGCTTTGTTTTTTAGTTGTTAAACTAAAAAATTGAATTGGATTGTCAGAATGGAACATGGTTTGATTTGATATATGTAAGGACCATGTAAAAAATATCTACCTAAAATAAAAAGATTTGGTTTAGAGGTTATTTGGGAGAAGAACTTTTTTATCTTTTTTTTTTTAAATATTTTTTTGTAGTTTTGATGGATACAATACCTTTATTTTAATTATTTATTTTTATGTGGTGCTAAGCATCGAACCCAGGGCCTCACACGTGCTAGGCAAGCAGTCTACCACTAAGCTACAACCCCAGCCCCAAGAACTTTATCTTGAGTGAATGAGGAATTTAGTTTTTTAAAAATATAATTTTGGGGGGGCTGGGGTTATGGCTCAGCACTTGCCTCGCACATGTGAAGCACTGGGTTTGATCCTCAGCACCACATAAAAATGAATAAACAAAATAAAGATTTTGTGTCTATGTATAAATAAAAAATATTTTTTAAAATGTGATTTTTGGGAGCTAGGGTTATAGCTCAGCGGTAGAGCACTTGCCTCACACCTGTGAGGCACTGGGTTCGATCCTCAGCACCACATGAAAATAAGTAAATAAAGTAAAGATATTGTGTTCATCTTAAAAAAAATCTTTTAAAAAATGTGATTGAATTTTTCTTGTGTAGGTTTCAGCAGATAAGAGGTGTTACATATTTTATTCTTATTTTTGAAACTAACATTTTTTACTTTTTAGTTAATTAAATTTTTTTTGCATTACTGAGGATTGAATTCAGGGGCACTCTATCACTGAACCATCTCCCCAGCACTTTTATTTATTTTTTCTTTAAATTTTATTTTGAGGTAGCCTTAAATACATACTCATACAAGCAAGTTGCATTATGTTTTATGTTCAAATTTTCTTTTTAAAATGTTTTTATTTTTTTAATTTGTTCTAATGAGTTATACATGACAGCAGAATGCATTTAGACACATTGTACACTTCTCCTTCCTCTGGCTGAACATAGTTCATAGTCACAACAGTAGTGTGGTCATATCTGTATATAGGTGGTAATGTTCATGTCATTCTAGCATTCCTCCCATCTCCACACCCTTCCCCTACTGCTGTAAAAATTGACACGGCTGCATCATCATAACATGCTGATTTGAAGTCCTTTGGGTACAGACCGAGCAGTGGGATAACTGGGTCAAATGGTGGTTCTGAACATTCCATGTTTTCTGAGGAATCTGCATACTGAGGAATCTCCAGAGGATTGCACCAATTTGCAGTCCCATCAGCAATGTATTTTTTCCCTCCATCTTTGCCAACACTTATTGTTGCTTGTATTCTTGATGTCTGCCATTCTGACTGGAGTGAGATGAAATTTTAGAGTAGTTTTGATTTGCATTTCTCTAATCACTCGAGATGGTGAACATTTTTGCATATGTTTGTTGATCAATTGTATTTCATATTTCTCAATTTGTTCTAGTAGTGTGATAATGAGGATAATTTTTATATTTTTGTCAAACATCAGAATAGATTATTTTATGCATACTTATTTTTTGTATTTGTTGTAGATACTTTCAAGCTTTGGTCAATAATATGTCCTTTGTAAAATATAAAGAGGTTTATGCAGCAGCAGCAGAAGTTCTAGGACTTATTCTTCAATATGGTACTGAGAGAAAAAATGTGAGTGTGTTCTAAATTAAGTGCTTCCTTTCAAATTCATTTGTAATGATCTTTAATACATGTATTTCTTATATGCTATTTGCAACACAGTGGACCAATATATTTAATAATTTTTTACCCTCTTTCTTACTGTATACCAAATACAATGCTCAGTTTTTTAGAGAGGACATATGACTTTTAACAAGCTTTTTTTTTTTTTCTTCCTAGTATTGGGAATCAAACAAGTCCTAAAAAAAAAAATTCTTTTTTTTTTTTAAAGAGAGAGTGAGAGAGAATTTTTAATATTTATTTTTTAGTTTTCGGCAGACACAACATCTTTGTGTGTATGTGGTGCTGAGGATCGAACCCGGGCCGCACGCATGCCAGGCGAGCACGCTACCGCTTTAGCCACATCCCCAGCCCGGACGTATGACTTTTAAACACCTGGTATTTTGCCAAACATTTAAAGATTGACAATTAACTTTGCATTGTAAAACTCAGGAAGCAACTATTTAACTAGCCTGCCTTCCTCTGAATTTAGTCATAAGATTTCCTTTTGGAGAAAATTATCCTGGTAAATAGCTAAATTATCCTGATCATATCCTCCACTCAGAAATTTCACAATAATAAATCTGTTATCAGAGCAGGTACTTCTCAGGGGACCTTTTCCAGTTTCATGTGCCCTGCCTATACTTTATAGGATTTGAGGAGAACCAAAGTGAGTATTTAAGTGCAGTGCAGATTCAGATCACAGTATTCTGCTAATAGGTAAAATTAATTATATATATATATATGGCTGTATAGGACACTGTGTTGACCACAAGTTATCATTTATCTCAAAGTATAGCAGAGAGAGGCTTTCTGCACTGCCTAGCATGCTGTCATGTTAACACATCTGCTGCAGGCCACTCATTGTGATGAAGTTCTGTGAAGGGGTTAAAGGTGAAGCTCAGTTGTAGAGCACTTGCCTAGCATGTGTGAAGCCTTAGGTTCCTTCTCCAGCACTGCAGACAGACAGACAGACAGACAGACACACACACACACACACACACACACACACACACACACACGCAGGTCCCAGGGTCTTCCTGTTGCAGTCTGGCCAGATGACACAGGTAACTACTACTTCGACACTTCCTTGGCTCTCTTCCTACTTCCCTAACAGCTTCTTTTTTCTCTCCTTAGATGCCTTTCCCCATTTTGGTCCTCTTTTTTCATACTTCCCTGCCTATCTCATCCAGCCTCATGGCTTTAAAAAACACCCTTTATGTTCATTATTCCTAAATTCATAGCTCCACTCCACATCCTTCTGACAGAAAAGACTAGGTTGGAGTCCAGGTTGTGATTGCTGTGAGTCAGCTAGGAGAGGCTTAGGACAGCCCGGGTGACCCTGATTGGACACCCAATGACCCAAGACAGCAGATTGGATCCTTGTCTATTTCCCTGATTAGGAATTCATTTGAATTTAAAATAAAATTAAATAACTCAAGGAAACAGACCCCCTTGGGAAGCTCAAACTTCACTTATAATTTATTTTAGGGGTTACCAGCTATTTTTGTAATTAAAAAAACTAAAAATTTAGAGTAACTTGTTACCACATGATTCTAATGCCCCTATATATTATTAAGTTTAAATGTGTGTAACATGCTTTATTTTCACCAAATGTGGAACACATTATAGCTTATTCCTAGATTTATTTTCTCATTACTTAAATTTCAACTTAAGAAGGATAATAAACACTTTTGTTTCACATGTATATAAGTACGAAAGTGGTATAGACAGTGTAGAAAATAAAATAAATTTGGATAATAAAAATAAAATATAAAGGATTAAGTCAAGTAGTTCACATTCTCCCTGCCAAGTCACTCTCGGCAGCTGCACACCTAGCTCTAGTGGCTCTGATCACCACTGTGTTTATATGCCCCCCTTTCTTCTGTTTGCTTTATCTGTACTATTCTATAACCTTTTTTCTTTACTTGCTAGACTTTGACCCTGTCATCAGATTAAATACTCTTAGTTAAAGGACATATCTTATGCCAGTCAAACACCCTGCCACTGAGATACACCCTCAACCCCAAAAGACATCATATGAATCAGTAGGGAAATACTTGAAATATTTTACACGGGGTTCGAAACCACTGAAATTTGTGGTTAAGGATTTCCTGGAACATAATTTAAGTAGTCTCATACTGGTAAATTTGTATTGAAAAACTATCCATTTGATCTTAGTGCCTTTGAAATGTTGCTTTCTCCTTTTCTGTCTTTGTGAAGAAGCAGGTGAGTGAGCCGTGAATGAAGAAAGTGAACATTTTCCATAAATTCATTCCAGTAGACTCTGTCCAGTACTTGTCTATATTGAGTTCCTACTTTTGAGGACTTGTTAGTTTCAGGCCCGGAAGATATAGCATAGAATAGACAGGCCGTATCTGTGCCCTTAGAGAGTTGACAATTACAGAGGGGACAGATAATATGCAAATGAGTATTTAACAGTAGATTTGAAACAAATCCCCTTTGAAATTAAAGCAGTTTCCTGATTCCTGCCTAATGATGAGGACGGACCCCAAGGAAACTAAGACTGACATTGTCTGACTAAGCACAGCCTATCTAAGTCTACATATATGTATTGCCTGGTTTTGGTCTTTATGAATTGTAACTGTCTGTGAGACCAATGGAGAAACAATGTAGCTGCTTCTCCCTAGTTTAATCAAACTGCATAAAGTCCATTTTTTCTTTTTCATCCTTTTGCCTATTTCAAATGCCAGTTGGTGGCCAAAGCCAGCCAGCCGGGATCCCTGGCTTGGCTGCTGGTAACACAGTAATACATGGTAAAGAGACAGTGGGATAGGCAGAGACACAGTGATAGGGGCTGTTACTTAGAGTAGTTTGGAAACTGGTCTATGAATGTTTGACCAGATCTGAACATTATAAATCATGTCCTAAACTGTATTTGAGACACATTAAAATTAATTTTAGATTCTCAAAGGATTTACTTGCAGCGTTTCTGTGTCAGAAGGAGGCAAGGGCATTAAGCAGCTCATAGCACACTACCAATTATGTGGCCTGGTTTCTTCTCATAGGACCTTCTCAAGAACCCTGAGCCTCAGAACTATCTGGTGTTAATACAAACTCCTGATCATTCCCAGTGCTTCCTTCTTCATTCACCTTGTGAACCCAGGTGTAAGAGATAGCACTGGACATCTTCCTTGGGTTCACTTAAATATCCAAGACATACCTTTTTTTCATTACTTAACATAAGTTTCCATTTTTATGTATTTGAAAGAAACTTAATGTTTCAGGTCTTGGAGGAGTCGGTGTGTGAACTGGTTGTGAAACAGTTGAAGCAACATCAGAATACTATGGAGGACAAATTTATTGTGTGCTTGAACAAAGCAGTGAAGGGTTTCCCTCCCCTGGCTGACAGGTAGGGGTTATGGGATCAATTGTGGCGGGTGGGGTCAGCAGCAGTCCTCTCATCTGGCTTCTTACCATCCATTAGGTTCTTGAATGCCGTATTTTTTCTGCTGCCAAAATTTCATGGCGTTATGAAGACGCTTTGTCTAGAGGTGGTACTTTGTCGTGCAGAGGAAATAACAGACCTGTATTTCCAGTTAAAGAGCAAGGACTTCATTCAAGTCATGAGACATAGGTGGGTGAACACCAACCCCATGCCTTCAGATGTTAAATGGATCATAAAATGTTCATTTGTTTAGATATCTCTTTCAACTCATTAAGCACTTGCCTGTTTTCATGAAATGCATGTATTTGTGAACTTTAAGAGGAAAAGGTGAAGACGGTATAGGAATGAAATGTAAGCAGGAGGTGGGCCTGCTCATAGGCCCCTCTGTCTAGGTGCCTGCAGAGGTCACATCCAAGCCTTGTGTATTTCACTGACAAATACATGAGGTGTCCCAGGGCATTGCATTGTCAGGCTCTCTTTAGATTTAGAATGTGTGCATTTATGTGTTAAAATTTTTCATTTATTTCCAAAATTGCAGTGTAGCATAAAAGTAAACTTAAAAGAGAAAGTTGCCACTGTTACCCTATGTACATGTATGATTACACTACAGAAGTGACTCTGCACCAGATACAGCCAGAGGAATAAGAAGTTGAGCTTCATTTGTGTCAAAATGCATTCTACTATCATGTATGACTAATTAGAACAAACAAAAATAAAAAGAGAAAGCTGTGCATCGCTTAAATTATTTTCTTTTCTATAGTCTTTTTCCAGTCTTCATCTATGTATTTTACATAGTGATAAATTCCTGACATTTGTATAATGTGCCAGTAACAAGGAATATAAATCATTCTCTTCTGATATCCTTCAGTAAATATTTACTGTGTACTGTGTATAAGGCATTAAGCTGAATACTTTAAGGAGTAAAACATAAAAATAGGTGTTTACTTCATTTAGGACTCAGACTATACTTCAGTTCACACCAAGTAGCACTTGAATTTTGGATTTTATGATTTCTTTTCCTTGTATCTTATTTTGTTTGCCACCATCAGGTATTCTTTTTTAAAATAAACTTTTTACTTTGAAGTAGTTTTATTTCTACAGAATAGTTAAAAGATAGTCTACAGAATTCCCACATCTTTCACCCAGTGTCCCCATTTTTAATAATGGTGTAGTTGTCAAAACAAAGAAAGTAACATTAGCACACTACTGATAAATAAGTGAAACCTTATTTGCATTTTACTCATGTCTTTTTTTTCTATTTCAGAGTCCAATCCATTTTAGTATATTTAATTGTTGTCTTGTAGGTGTAGTATTATAACAGTTTTTTTCCCCCTCTTTTTATGGTGATGGCAATATCATAACAAATTTTGAAACTGTATTATAATGTTAAATTGGTGCATTTTAAATTTTTATTATAGAGACGATGAAAGACAAAAAGTATGTTTGGACATAATTTATAAGATGTTGGCAAAATTGAAACCAGTAGAACTCCGAGAACTTCTGAATCCTATTGTGGAATTTGTTTCCCATCCTTCTCCAATTTGTAGGGAACAAATGTATAATATTCTCATGTGGATTCATGACAATTATAGGTAAACCATACATTGACATTTTATATTTCTTTTTTGAGGGATCTTTTGGGTATATTTAGCAATCTGGAACATAATAAAACATTTTTTAGTCATATAATTTAGTATATTGTTTTCTTATTTTAACTTATTTCATGTATGAGTAGGAAATATTCAGAGAATGAAATTATTGGTTGAGTTAAAAGTACCCGAGTGTCCTCATAAAACTTATTTTTGTAGTTATCCTTTTAAAATCTGACAAAATTGAGGAGATGCCTCTGCCAGGACCCCACATCCCTGGGGGACCCTCACCTTTCCTGCTCCTTTCCCTTCCCCTTCTGACAGCAGTGACAGGAGTAAGAGTCACTAGAGAACGGGGCAGGTCTGGCCTACACTCCCAGAGTAAGGTGCCCACTGTGCCAATGGGAGGGACAGTCCCGTGACAAGTCAGCCTTCTTCCTTCAATTCTAAGACAGTGATTAGATTGAACAAAAGAACTAGAATGGAGTATTAATGTTTTTCTTTTCTTTTTTTTTTTTGCTTTCTCAGAGATCCAGAAAGTCAAACAGATGATGACTCCCAGGAATTATTTAAGTTGGCAAAAGATGTGCTGATTCAAGGATTGATTGATGAGAACCTTGGGCTTCAGTAAGTGTTCCTCTGGAATAATTGGGCCAAAATAATTAAATTTTAGGAGTATTGCTTTCTAGACTAGATTTGAGCATATCTCAGTAGTTTTACAAATGTATTTGTAGTGTCAGCATTTTCTCTACATCTTGCATTTCATAATGTTTAGTAAAAATGTATTTAAAATCACATTATGAAGAGTGTTTGCCTAGCACGTGTGAGACACTGAGTCTGATCCTCAGCACCACATAAAAATAAATAAATAAAATAAAGGTATTGTGTCCAACTACAACTAAAAAAAATCTTTTTAAAATCCTGACAAATTACTTTAAAATAAAACTGGTGAGGACAAAGCACTCTGTACTCAGTGAGTTACAGTGTTTCAAAATGAAGAGAAAGTCTATGAGTATCTTACCAAGTACCAAAACATCTAAGAGACATCAACTTTTTATGTGATTTATCACTGATTTTTTTTCTATTCTACAATTTAAACTCATTGAGTTTTTAAAAATTATATTTGGATTCACAGTGGTGCACACCTATAATCCTAGCACCTCAGGAGGCTGAGACAGAAGAATCGCAAGTTCAAAGCCAGCCTCAGCAAAAGCAAGGTGCTAAGCAACTCAGTGAGACCCTGTCTCTAAATAAAATACAAAATAGGACTGGGGATGTGGCTCAGTGAATGAGTGCCCCTGAGTTCAATCCCTGGTATCAAAAAAAAAAAAAAAAAAGGGCTGGGGATATGGCTCAGGTGGTAGCGTTCCCACCTGGCATGCGCGAGGCACTGGGTTTGATCCTCAGCATCACATAAAAATAAAATAAAGATATTGTGTCCACCTAAAAAACTAAAAAATAAATATTTTTTAAAAATTACATTTGAATTTCATAAACATTCATAAATTATAATACCTGAACTGATTTTTGGCTAATGTTGTAAAAAAGTTTTGGTAGTAATTTTTGGAGTGCATTGTTGGTAGGGCACCTGCCTTCCATGCTTAAGGCCCTGGGTTCAATCCCTATCACCACCAAAAAAAAAAAAAAAAAAAAACTTCCCAGAGAATAGGAGAAGAAAAGTACCAGTTAAATGTGATACATTTTGGGGATATGTGTTTTTCCTTCAACCCATGTTATTTTTTATAACTCAGATTATACTCTTTATACATGTGGTTTCTTTCTCTGTAAAACTTTCTGTGCCTACCCCACATGACACCATGTGCAGCACCTTTTTTTATTTGCCAGTGTATAAGAATGTGCTTTCTTCCTCTCTGATTTTCAGATTAATTGTTCGGAATTTCTGGAGTCATGAAACTAGGTTACCTTCAAATACCTTGGACCGATTATTAGCACTAAATTCCTTATATTCACCTAAGATAGAAGTTCACTTTTTAAGCTTAGCAACAAATTTTCTTCTTGAAATGACCAGCATGAGCCCAGATTATCCAAACCCCATGTTTGAACATCCTCTGTCAGAATGCACATTTCAGGTGAAGTACTTACCTCTGTATTCATACTTTCTTTTCCTGTTGGTTAGCTAGGAAACACCTAATGGCTTAATGAGAAAACTTAATTTTCTTGAAATATGTGCATACTTTATGAGATACTTACATGTGCTGCCCTGCTTCTTAGAGGCTCATAAATGTCAGCCTCACACTGCAATTGGATTTCTTTCTCCCCTTCCTAGTACTACTCCTGCCTACCCAGTGGGTGCCAAGTTCGTGGTTTCTCATAGCAGCTATAACAATCACCATGTGGTACACATCGACAAGGACATTACTGTAGTGGGGGGTCTGAGTTGTAACCTAGTTCAGGTTGAGGATCCCTTATCTGAAATGCTTGGGATCAGAATTGGTTTAGATTTCAAAATTCTAGGGGGAGGGGCTGGGGTTGGGGCTTAGTGGTAGAGTGCTTGCCTAGCATGTGCAAGGCCCTGGGTTCGATCCTCAGCACCACATAAAAATAAATAAATACAATATAAAAAAATTCTTGGGGGAGCTATATTATGAGATATCTTTGGTTGGGGGAGGGATACAAAATTAATTTATGTTTCATACTCCCCTTATACACAGCCTGAAGATAAATTTATAGTTTTTTTAACAGGCCTGCATTTTGGCCATGACCTGTCATAGAAAGTCAGGTGTGGAATTTTCCACTTGTAGCACCTTGTTATCTGTTGCTCATGAAGTTTTAGATTTTGTAGCATTTTGGATTTTCCAATTACAGATGTAACCTGTCACCATGCTTAGCACTCTTGGGTACTTAGGAGAGTTGAGTCATTAGACTTGTAGAGGTCAGGTTATGGTGACATGGCCATTACTGAGTATGGCATCAGCTTCCTAATGGAGAATGTTAATGGGAGGAGGATGATTTTCTCCCCCAGTAGTGATTCATTTTTGTACTTGGCAAATGATTGTTTTTGAGACTTTAAAGTAAGAAAAGGTTCTTCTTCACTTGCTTTTCACAAAGAAATATGAAATGACAGTACATATCTGCTGATGGTACCATTGGATTTTAAATAGAAATAATTCAATGTTGCTACAGAAGGATCATTATTTCCTTTGAAACTTTCTTACTTGCAGGAGTATACCATTGATCCTGATTGGCGTTTCCGAAGTACTGTTCTCACTCCAATGTTTATTGAGACCCAGGCCTCCCCAAGCACTCTGCAGACCCGAACCCAGGAAGGCTTCCTTCCAGCTCAGTGGCCAAAGGCTGGGCAAGTTCGGGCTACCCAACAGCAATATGATTTCACCCCTACACAAACTTCAGGTAACCAGTCGCCCAGTGCTATGACTTGTGGAAGCTTCTATTGCAAGAACACTGACCTTTTATGAGACAAGTGAGAATAGCAAAAAGTCATAAAACCATAAGAAAGATGTATTAGTCAAAGGAGAAAAGAATGGAGGTCCCAGAATAGCTTCTCAGAGACAGAAAGTAGAGGGGTAGTTGCTGGAGGCTGAGGAAGAGGGAGATGAGGCACTATAGTGGGTACAGAGTGTCAGTTTTTAAGAGGAAAATGGTCTAGAGATGGATGTAATGATGTGAATGGGCTTAGTGCCTTGAACTGTACACTTAAAAAATGGCTGAAATGGTAAACATTATGTATGTTTTACCACAATGTTTTTTGAAAGGAGAAAAGGATTATTTCTGACTAAAGGGACAATTTAAGTAAATGTTTGTTTTGATTTGGTTTTCTCCAGAAAACTATTTGTGCATTGAATTTAAAACATCTTATCTTACAAGCAAAGTACAGCTAAACTAATTTATTTACTGTGTTAATAATTTATTAAACTTGTTCTTTCTCAAATGGCTTAATTGCTTCTTTTGATAAACAAAGTATAAATTATAGAGTAAAAATCTTAATTTTATATAAACACTCAAACATTTTTCCTTTTATACAATTGTGTTTTCACATTCTATTATATCTGAAAATAAGATGAATTTGAATAATCACAATGAAAATTCTGCAACACTAATTTTAGGAATAATGGACTTCTAGCACCTTATAGGAGATACAAAGTATCATGATCACAGTGGACAAAGGAGTACATTATTTTACAAGTGTAGACACTGAGACTCAAGTATCTGAACTACCCTGGGTTGCACATTGGAGAGCTGGCCGAGCCTCTGCCCAATGTCTCAGGTGGCTACAGAAGCCTGAATGCTTCTGGGTGTGCCCCAGCAGGTTTGCTGCCCTGTACAGGCTAAGCTGTGGTGCCAAGAGTCCTCAATGCTCTGATCATATGTATTTGCAGATGGAAGAAGCTCGTTTAATTGGCTGACTGGGAGCAGTATTGACCCAATGGCAGATTATACGATCTCTTCATCTGATTCATTGTCTTCTTCCTTGTTGTTTGCCAACAAGAGGAAGGAAAAGTCACAGAGAGCTCCCTGGAAGTCAGTGGGACCTGATTTTGGGGGAAAAAGGCTGGGCCTTCCTGGGGATGAGGTGGATAACAAAGTGAAAGATGGTAAGTAAGCTTGCTGAAGCATGTTTAAAATAGTTTACCTTGTAAATTACTGCAGAATTTCTGAGTGTATCCCCATTTCCTTGTAGTCTGTAATTAAGCACATTAAAATTCAATTCAGTAAATGTTGTCTGGGCACTTACCATGTTAAAAACATTGTTTTTTAGATGTTCCAGAAAAACTCTTTTTAAAATTGGGAATAACATCCTTTCATTTAGTGACTTTCTAGAACATTAGGATGGGTTCAACAATATATTGGTGATCATCAAATGAGGTAGAATTAATAATCCACATCTCAAAAGTGAAAGAATTTAAATCCAGGGAGGGAATGTTCCTGGGTGAAGGAGGAGCCTGAGAGCCTGGGATGCAGGAAGGCAGAAGATGAAAAGGAGAAAGGTGGAGAAGTATGCAGTGTGTTTGGCAGGAGGGAGGGAATTAAAGCAGTTGAGTGAATGTTTACAGAGAGCGGACTCCATGCCAAGGACACAAGGGCCCTCCCTAGTTCAGGAAATGGGTGCTCTAGGACCTGAGTCATGGTGAAGGAGGCAAAGAAGGAGACAGGCTTATGGGAAATGGAGTGAACTTTGGGAAGCAGCCACAAGATGAATTAAGCAGAGGTAGCAAGAAAATTCTGACCCTTTCTGAGAGAGATTTTTGGGGACAGCAAGTGGAAGGAGGAGAACCAAGAGGCAAGGCAGAGGTATCATAATCCAGGGTCTTGGCTTGAAGGTGGGTGGGGTGGCCCCCAACAGCACAGTGGAATGCTGAGGGTGACAGTGGAAAGTTGGGCAGGCTTGTAGAACCAAGGCCAAGAGGGTGGGGCAGAGAGGAGTTTAGCTCTTTATGAAACTTGCAACTCTCCAGCAGAGTGGAAGTCCAGAGGGAGAAAATGTACAGCAAAAAGATCCCAAGACAAAACTTAGATTTATATTTAGATATATGCATTTAGATTTATAGAAGATTAGAAGCATGAGTAAATTCCTCTATTTGTTTGTATCAGAGTTATATGTGCATATCATTTGAAGAGTCAGACACTTCTCAAAAGCTTGTTAGAAGAAACAGCAATTCTGCATATTGTCTTGTCAGAGGCAGCCATTTATATAACCCACTTACCTGAGTTTTGTTCTTCCGTATCTTCAAGCTTTTTCTTTCAGTATTAGTCATTCTCATCTGGTTTTATATGATAAACACTTGAGGATTGGTCCTTCTCCCTCCCTCACCCTGCTTATCACAGAGACACAGTCATGTCCACCAATGTTCTATCCTCCTGCTCAGTTGTGTCACCTAGTCCTCATTTCATCAGTATTTAGTGTTTTTCTCTTATTTGACTATGTAGCATTATTTGTGATTGGGCCACAAGTAACACTATGATTTTTTCTGTCTTGTATATTTTTTTCTCTAAGTAGTTATTATTTTGGTTTATGTGTTTTAGTTTTCTACATATTTATCACCAGATTTCCCTGAGTTCTGTAGTTGTCTTTTACTGTGTCCCAACATGTAGATATCCCATCTTTTTAATTTTTGTGTGCATGTATCTGTGTGAGTGGTACTGAAGACTGAACCCAGGGGGGCTTTACCACTGAGCTACTTCCCCAGCTCTTTTTATTTTTTATTTTGAGACAGGGTCTCTCTGAGTTGTTGAGGCTGGCCTCAAACTCACAATCCTCCTGCGTCTATTTCCCAAGTCTTTGGAATGACAGATGACATGTGCCACCATGCCAGGCTTAGTTAGCCATTTTCTTAAAGAAACTCTCCTGGGTCCTTGGGCTCCCCCTACCTGCCTGCGTGCCCCAGGGCCTCTGCTCAACCATCATCTAAAGACCCCTCCTCATCCTGGAGATTCCTTCACTTCCCTGGACCTGAGTTTTCCAACTTAGTGTTCTGAGAAAAGGGTCCTAAGCTGGAAGTTCTTTTTAAGATCTTGTTGCCACCATATTGCTTCCAGAGCATGCACACCTGGGGTCCTGGTGAGTTGTAGACATCCTGGTAGGGAACTGTCAGGTACTAGCAGAGACATGGCATTCTCCTTATTGATCTTTTGTAAGAACTTGTGTCTTTTCTCAGTGGATCTCAGATCCTCAGATCTCTTTTCAAACAGTTTTCTGAAAACTCAAAAAAGTGTCTTTTGATGCAAGTCTGCTTTAATCTATTCCTCTGGCCATAAAGTGGGTCCTTTTGGACCATAAACTTCTATTTCTAGTTCGAGAATATCATCTTGATTTTTGTTGATGACTTCTTCACCTCAGTTTGTCTCTGTTTTCTCTTTGGAGTCCTACTGGTCAGATATCAGACCTCTGGATTATCCTTCTAATTTTCCTACTTTTTTTTTCCTGTTGTCTTTTTTATAGAAAATATCTTCAACCTCATCTTCTAACCCTTCCTTTTGAGGTATCATATTTTTAATTTCCATGAGCTGTTTTTGATCTCTGAATATTTCTTTAGTCCTTGATTCAAAACTGTATCACCTACTTTTATCTTTTTAATAAATGGGAATTGTTTGAATTTTTTTTCCCTGCATGGTCTACTTTAACAGTTGTTCTTTCACTATCATTTATTTGGGTTTCTGTCTTTCATATTTGAAGCTTTCCTCAAATGTCTGATGATTTTTGATTTTTGGCTTGTGTTTCCAGGTGGGGCACTTAAAAGGTGTTTGGAATAATGCATATTGGGACTGAGTGGGTGCAAGATGGGGTAGAAGTGGACCATGACACAGACCCCTGATGCATCAGCTCTTCTTTCCTGGTTGATTGCCGCAGAGGCAAACTTCCTACTTTGCTGCCTGTAAGCTAAAGGCCTCCTGTTAGCATGTCAGGGCCACTACCGGTTTCAGAAGTCCTCTTGGACACTGCAGATGCTGGGCTGGCCTTCCCCACCTTGTAGCCATGCATGTGGGGACCTCTGCTCTCATTTCGTACCTCCTATTGCAGCTTCACTTTTGCCCCTTCTCCAGTCCAGCCATATCCTGAGCCTTTGAGATTCTCTCCAGGATCTGTTATAGTTAAAGCTTCGCCCCAGGGTTTCATAAACTGACTTCCAGACCACTCACATGTAATCGAATCAAACCTTTATTGAAGCCACACCGGTGGTGTCTGACTAGAACATAAAGCTGTTCCCCTGATCAGTCACGAACAATTGCAAGGGCACTCTTATAAGCCTAAAAACCGCAAAAGGGATGTTCGGGGGTTTAGCCAATTCAAGCAAGCCAGGTTACAGAAGCAGGAGATTGCAGTCAAGTGGTGGGAAGCCTAACCAATCACAGTTGGCCCAGTCACCCCAGTTACAGAAACAGAGCCCCCTTACCCTAGTTACAAAAACAGTGCCCCGTTAGGTAGTTCTGTGTTCTTAAAGGTTTCTATAGTAAAAAGGAAAAGAACATCTTGCCTCAGTCATGACCCTTCTACTTGGCATGGTTGTTTTACAGGATGAAGTCATAAAACAAAATGGAATCACATTTGCTTCTACTGTCACAGATTCACTTTCTTGTTCTTTTAGCTTCCAAAATTGCTGAGACACAATAATCTTGTGTCTCCTCTTGCTATTCTTTCTAAGTTTATATCTTTATGAAAATACTAAGTAAAAATATTAAAGTAGAAAAGCACACTTTTACTTTAGGAGCTCTTGGGAAGGAGTTGAGGCTGAGTGCACATATTGAATTGACTGTCAGTAACCAACCCCACTCTGTCCTTCAGGCACAGACAGCCGAGCAGAAATACTAAGGTTACGCAGACGATTTTTAAAGGACCAAGAAAAACTCAGTTTGATGTATGCCAAAAAAGGCCTTGATGATCAAAAACGGGAGAAGGTTTGTATCTTTTTCACAAATGTGTCAGAAATGCCTGTTTTCTATCAAAGAATGTATACAAGGAAATAACGCTCTGTCAGATATTGGTTCCAGTGTTGATTTGCAAACCAAAATTGCATAAACAGCACTGTGTGTGTTAAGGTTACATGTGAACCATAGCTCCTTTGATATCTCAGTTGTGAAGGGTGCTCATGATGTCTGATGAGAATCTTCATTCTCCTGAGTCTGTGTTCTACTTGGTTCACATACTGCTAGGATCTGGCTTTTCCTCTTTCTGCTATTCAGTGCAGCTTAGCTTCACACTTGCCTCTCTATAGTTCAGTTTTTCCTACAGGTGGAAACATGACCACTGTTTATTCCTTGATTTTATATCCTACAGCATCAGCTGCTCTGGGAAGGGATTAACCCAGCTCTCTGCCACAAGGCCAGAGGGCCCATCTTTGGTTGAGGCCCACAACTGGGGTTAGACTGAGGCCATGGGACAGGGAGGGGATGGCAGCCCTAAGGACCAAGTAAGCTGGGTTACCAGAAAATCCAGACACCTCTGATGAAGGTGTGATTAGAGACACAGGTGTGGCATGAATTAATTTTACACGTTTCTCAAAATGTATAAATAATGGCTGAGTGCAGTGGCATATGCCTGTAATCAATCCCAAGTGATTTGGGAGGCTTAAGGCAAGAAAATCACAAGTTGGAGACTAGCTTAAGGAACTAAGTGAGAGACTGTCAAAATAAACATGAAAATTGAGAGTAGAACATCCCTGGTTAAATCTCTAGAACCACAAAAGAAAAAAATAATGAAAAAAAATTTGTTTAACTGTAGCTTCAGTTTTGCTTAAATCAGTAAATACGACAAAATTTCCAAGAAAGTGTAGATAGTGAATTAAAATCCCTTTCATTACTCCAATTCATTGTAAACCTTCAACTATTTCTAAATGTATGAAGCAGTTGAATGGTTCCTCAGACTCTTTTGTGAGGAGAAAATGTACTTTTCATCTTCTTGACTCTAATTACAACCATTCTTTTGAGGAGTAGGGTCTAAATTCAGAGTGTACTCTCTTGCTCCGTTACTTCCTCAGAGAAATCGGGGCTCCTGATTAAACTTGAAACCTAACAAGGCCTGCCTGAAGGAAATAGTAATGTGTGGTCAGTAGAAGGAAGCGAAACCAGGATTACTGGGTAGATGTTGCAGATAACATTTTGGCCTGATACAAAGAAGAGTTTGTAATAATTGATCAGTGTAGTTACTTACTGTGTGTGGTCATGCATTTCTTCTGACATGGACATTCAAGTGTGAAGCTATTTGCCCAGTAATTGGGTGGCATTGAAATAATAAGACATCTGAAGGCTGGGCGTTTGTGGTCATATATTCATTGAACAAATAAGTCTGGAGCATTTTACTCAGTACCAGGCACTGTGTTGTAGAAGTGAGCAGAATATAAACCCTTGTGAAGTCAGTCCAGTGCACGAACAGACAGAAAAATAAGTTGAAGTTATAATGTGTAATGTCAGAAATAAACCAAGTAATGAGCACATCTGGGAAAGTCCTGGGTTAAGAGGTGGTAGAAAGCCTCTCTGGAGAGATAATACTAAGATGGTTCCTCAATGTTGAAGGAAAAGCTGAAGATGTATTCTAGGCAGGGTGGAGGCATCACATCACTCTGGGCCTTGGAGCCAAGGCTTACTCTTAGAGGAATTAAAAGGAACCACAGTTATATTTCTTAAAAGTTTGGAATCAAATCTTCTGATTTATTAATATTCAGATTACTTCATAATGAATATTTAAATAACCTTTTCACTGCTTATCTGCCATAGTAATTTTATTGTGGATTTATCATTTATTATAAACTGGTAAGGTATAACGACTAAACCAGTGTGAATAAAAATGGTTGTCCTTTTATCTTTATGTTAAAAATGGATCCTGGCAATTTCATTTGATTTTCTTAAATAGAATTCTAATGTTCCTTCTTTGTTTCTGGTGATTATAGGAGATCAAGAGTGAGTTAAAAATGAAGCAGGATGCCAGGGTTGTTCTGTACAGAAGTTACCGTCATGGAGACCTTCCTGACATCCAGATTCAGCACAGCAGCCTGATCACCCCATTGCAGGCTGTGGCCCAGGTCTGCCCTGATCACAGTGTTTTCTGTTGACAGGTTAAAAGCTGTGGGTCCAGGAGTGTGCTGTATGTGTGTTCAGGCTACAATGTCATAAGTGAATTGTTGGTTGTCCTTAATGGTATACTTGGTTTAAAAACTGTTCCAAGTCCCATCTCTGCCATTTCCTAGTTTTAGGACTTCTTTTCCCATGAGAAGACTCTGACTTAGAGTTATCAAGAATGGGGCTGTAAAACTGAACATGCATGCCCGTTCAGGTCAGTTAATGCTCTGAGCAACAGGATCTCCATCCGTAAATTCAGAATAAAATCTGTTTTTATGGGTTGGAGATGTGACTCAGTGGTGGCCTAGCACATCTGAGGCCCTAGGTTTAATTCTTGTTTTTTTTAACAAGAAAAGGAAGGAAAAGATGCTTTTCTTATCCAATAATTGTAATCTTTAAAATGCTAAGCCAGTTAAATCATTGCTTATCCCAAATGCATTTTTAGGGGGACTAGGGAAGTAAGTTTATCAGTGGGATTGGTTTTCTCTGATAAATTAATAACAGAGGACTGTAAATCATTTTCTAAGTTATTAAGATACAAAGTAAAGCTTGTGAGGGGATGATACTTCCTAACTGAATTCTTATCCCCCAAAGGCATGATTTCCTTGACTTTTACTGAAATAGTAATTTTAAAAATCAAAGAGTGTTTTTGTTTTGTTGTGTGTGTGTGTGTGTAAAAACATTATGCTGGGCACCTAAATATAATGCATTACTTTTTTAAAAATATTATTTTGGTTGTACATGGACATAATACCTTTATTCTATTTATTTATCTATTTATTTTTTGTGTAGTGCTGACCACCAAATCCAGTGACTCATACGTGCGAGGCAAGTGCTTTGCCACTAAGCCGCAATCCCAGCCCTAATGTCTTATTTTTTATTGTACTTAAATTTTCCAATACTAATATTGATTATAATCATAGATTACATGTGTTTAGCCTATGAGCTTTTTATTTCATCTAAATAATTATGGATTGACAGGAATTTGTAAAAATGGTGTATCATTCACATATCTTTCCCACACCTTCCCCTAGTGGAGACATCTTATGTGATTGTACTATAATATTAGTACTTAGGTATTGATACTGATACAGCAGTGTTAACAGACTATAGGCCTTGTTCATTGTCATTTCCCCTGCACTTTCACTTTTACAGGTGTGTGTTTCATCCTGTGTACAGATTCACATAACTCACTACAGTGCAGCCCTTTGTTATCATAAAGTGCCTTCAGCCTCACATTAAATTCTCCCAATAATCTTATGACATTTTGATATACAGATGTAGATAAGTTAGTGAAGATTGGATAGTGTGATAAAGCCATTGATCTCTGTGGATGTGGGGCAAGGGAGAGACCCCTGTTTTTCTAAGGTCCACTATTTCTCAGTTCCTAGTTCCCTGGTGTCTCATAGCACTGCCTCTGTAGTGAGGTTGACACCTGCTCTTTGGTGTGCCCTGTCCACATGTGTTATCTTGACGAGTCTTCACCTCAACTCCTTGAGGCTTGTTCATCAGCCCCAGTTTAATGATGAGTAATTGGGGTTCCAAACTCAACTCAGATGCCTGTGTCATTACATGTTGATGAAGTTGGCCTTTAAATTAATCTCTTTAGGGCTGGAATTGTAGCTCAGTGGCTGAGTGCTTGCCTCACACATGTGAGGCACTGGGTTCAATCCTCAGCACTACATATAAATGAATAAACAAAATAAGATATTGTGTCCCTGTATAACTAAAAATATTTTAAGATAAAAGTAAAAAAAAAAATTAATCTCTTTAAGTCAAAGGTACATGGGCTCATAGCATATATTATCAGATATATTTGATTAAAGCATTCCCCTATATGATACCAGCTTAAACTTTCCAAAGAAGTTAGGTATATAAGGGGATGTGTTTGCAGCAGTTTAATTTTCATGTAAAGTTCTGGTGAATCATAGCTTTTATACTTCAGACCCTAATTTGTCTTCAAATTTGAATTTTTTATAGAGAGACCCAATAATTGCAAAACAGCTCTTTAGTAGCTTGTTTTCTGGGATTCTGAAAGAGATGGATAAATTTAAGACGATGTCTGAAAAAAACAACATCACTCAAAACTTGCTTCAAGACTTCAACCGTTTTCTTAATACCACTTTTTTTTCCTTTCCACCTTTTGTCTCTTGCATCCAGGTAAGTGTCTGCACAAGTTCTTTATAAAACACACATTGTCTGCCTTGGCATTCATTGCATGGCTAATGTTATCATCACTTTGTTTCTCAAGGTGAAACTCCTAATAGAAACAAGGTATCTTTTAACAGAGTAGAAGTATCATTTAGGTCACATCAAATGGACACATTTAATCTATTGCCTTTTTTCCCCTCAACAAAACAAAACAAAATAAAACAAAACACTATCTTATATGACAGGATAATCTGAAATCAAACTTACATAAAAGTTTTTTTTTTTTTTTTTTTTTTTTTTTTTGTAGTCAGCCAATCCCTTTAAACCTGCATTTTGTTTAGTTCTTTTTCTTTATGTAGCATTTCACCAAATTCTCTCCTGCCTCCTGAGATATTGATGGAGCACATGCCTGGTGATGAAGAGGCAAAACTCCTGCCTTCCAAGAATCTGCTTTCTTGATGGCCAACAGGCAGTCTACAGAATAATACAGAACAGAAGTGTTAGGTAGCACTTAAGGAATGCAGAAGAAAAAGTGCATCCTAGCACTTAAGTCATACAGAAGTGTTAAAAGTGGCATAGGGTGATAACCAAGTATAGATAGCTCCTTGACTAGGGTGGATGTATATGCCCATATTTACCTGGATGCAGTGGTCAGAGAAGTGCTTTCTAAGGTGACTGGTTTGGGCAGAGAATTTAACGTAGGTGTGCTTTCAGTTACTACTTAAATATTCTTAGCAAAAGATTATCTTCTTTCTTTCGGCAACAGCAAGGTCTGGCCCTGCAGAGGATGTCAGATCCAATTATTCATTTCAGCTCTTCAGTACTCCTTAACCTCAAACCTCCTCAATAAAATGATTTGACCCCAAAACAAAACAAAAACAAAAAAGAAGGGATTATCTTCTCATGTAGTAAATGTTTTGTGTGCCATCCCAAACATGGATCATTACATCTTCCCTTAAATTTCTTATTCATTTTAGTATTTATTTATCTCATGACCTCCCTGAAATAATTAAATTCTTAAAAAAATATATTGTTAATCAGTAGTATTACTTTATAAAATAAACTGAGTTATAATTCTCTGAGATGAAGTACTCAGTTTTTCTGTTTTATTCTTTTTTGATATAGCATGAAAGTATAAATATAGCTTCCTTTTATAATTAGCTCTAATTCTCTTGCCTTACAATTTACAGATAGAGTGCCTTCATTGTTTTTCCCTTATCCACACTGTAGATAATAAAAATGTTTCAGTAATCATAAGGAGTTAGCCAGTATTTTATTTATTTATTTATTTTTTAGTTGTAGATGGACACAATATCTTTTATTTTTTTTTTTATTGGTTGTTCAAAACATTACAAAGCTCATGATATATCATCTTTCATACATTTGACTCAATTGGGTTATGATATCTTTTATTTTTATTTGTTTATTTTTATGTGTTGCTGGGGATCGAACCCAAGGCCTTACACGTGTAAGGCAAGCACTCTACCACTGAGCAACAACCCCAGCCCTAGACAGTATTTTAAAATAAGTTTTTCTTTACATTGTATTCTTTTTAAAAAAAAAAAAAATTAAATACTTTTTTAGTTGTAGATGGACACAATATCTATTTATTTTTATGTGGTGCTGAAGATCAAACCCAGTGCCTCACACGTTTGAGGCAAGCACTCTACCACTGAGCTACCACCCTAGCCGCCCTTTCTAAATTCTTTATTCTATTTGTTATATATGAGAGCAGAATGCATTACAATCATATTACACATATAGAGCACAATTTTCATATCTCTGGTATGCAAAATATATTCACCCCATTCGTGTCTTCATATAGGAACTGAGGGTATTGATGTCCATCTCATCCCACTATCTTTTTTACATCCCTTGCCTCCTTCCTTCCATTCCCTCCCCTTTGCCCTATCTAGAGTTTGTCTAATATTCCCATGCTCCCCCTTCCAACTCCACTATCAATCAGTCTCGTTATCAGAGAAATCAGAGAAAATATTCGACATTTGTTTTTTGGGGATTGGCTAACTTCACTTAGCATTATCTTCTCCAGCTCCATCCATTTACCTGCAAATGCCATGATTTTATTCTCTTTTATTGCTGAGTGATATTCCATTGTGCATATATACTACATTTTCTTTATCCATTCATTTGCTGAGGGGCATCTAGGTTGGTTCTGCAGTTTAGGTATTGTGAATTGTGCTGCAATAAACACTGATGTGGCTGTGTCCCTGTAGTAAGTTGTTTTTAAATCCTTTGGGTATAGACCGAGGAGTGGGATAGTTGGGTCTAAAGATGGTTCCATTCCCAGATTTCCAAGGAATTTCCATACTGCTTTCCAAATTGGCTGGACTATTTTGCAGTCCAACTAGCAATGTATGAGTGAGCCTTTTTCCCCACATCCTCTCCAACACTTATTGCTTTTTGTGTTCTTTTTTTTTTTTTATATTTATTTTTTACTTTTAGGTGGACACAATGTCTTTATTTTATGTGGTGCTGAGAATAGAACCCAGTGCCTCACACATGCTAGGTGAGCACTGTACCTCTGAGCCACAACCCCAGCCCTTGTTTGTGTTCTTCATAGCTCCATTTTGACTGGAGTGAGATGAAATCTTAGAATAGTTTTGATTTGCATTTCTCTAATTGCTGGAGATGTTGAACATCTTTTCATATATTTGATGATTGATTGTATATCACCTTCTGAGAAATGTGTTCAATTCCTTGGCCCATTCATTGACTGGGTTATTTGTGGTTTTGGTGTTTAGCTTTTTGAGTTCTTTATATAACCTAGAGATAAATGCTGTATCTGATGTGCAAGTGGTAAAAATTTGCTCCCAAGATGTAGGTTCTCTATTCACCTCACTGATCATTTCTTTTGCTGAGAACAAGTTTAATTTGAATGCATCCCATTTATTAATTCTTGATTTTAATACTTGTGCTATAGGAGTCTCATTAAGGAAGTAGGGGCCTAATCTGATATGATGGAGATTTGGGCCTCCTTTTTCTTCAGTTAGACACAAGGTCTCTGGTTTAATTCCTAGGTCCTTGACCCACTTTGAGTTGAGTTTTGTGCATGGTGAGAGATAGGTGTTTAGTTTCATTTTGCTGCATATGTATTTCCAGTTTTCCCAGCACTATTTGTTGAAGAGGGTGTCTTTTCTCAAATGTTTGTTTTTGGTGCCTTTGTCTAATATAAGAAAACTGTAATTATGTTAGTTAGTCTCTTTGTTCTCTATTCTGTACCATTGGTCTACCAGTCTATTTTGGTGCCAATACCATGCTGTTTTTGTTAATACTGGTCTGTAGTATAGTTTAAGGCCTGTTATACTGATGCCACCTGCTTCATTCTTCCTGCTAAGGATTGCTTTAGCTATTCTGGGTCTCTTATTTTTCCAGATGAATTTCATGATTGCTTTTTCTATTTCTATGAGGAATGCCATTGGGATTTTGATCGGAATTGCATTAAATCTGTATAATGCTTTTGGTAGTATGGTCATTTTGACAATATTAATTTTGCCTATCCAAGAGCAAGGTAGATCTTTCCATCTTCTAAGGTCTTCTTTAATTTCTTTCTTTAGCACTTTGTAGTTTTCATTGTAGAGGTCTTTCACCTCTTTTGTTAGGTTGATTCCCAAGTATTTTTTTTTTTTTTAAGACCATTGTAAATGGGGTAGTTTCCCTCTCAGAGGATTTGTCACTGATATATAGAAATGCCTTTGATTTTTGGATGTTGATTTTGTATCCTGCTACTTTGCTAGAAGTTTTCTGGTGGAATTTTTTGGGTCTTCTAGGTATAGAATCATATTGTCGGCAAATAGTTCTAATTTGAGTTCTTCTTTTCCCATCTGTATCCCTTTAATTTCTTTTGTCTAATTGCTCTGGCTAGATTTTCAAGAACTATGTTAAATAGAAGTGGTGACAGAGGGCATCCCTGTCTTGTTCCAATTTTTAGAGGGAATGCTTTCAGTTTTTCTCCATTTAGAATGATGTTGGCCTGGGACTTAGCGTGGAGAGCTTTTACAATGTTGAGATATGTTCCTGTTATCCCTAGTTTTTCTAGTGTTTTGAACATGAAGCGGTGCTGTATTTTGTTGAATGCTTTTTCTGTGTCTATTGAGATGATCATATGGTTCTTATCTTTAAGTCTATTGATGTGTTGAATTACATTTATTGATTTCTGTATGTTGAGCCAAACTTGCATTCCTGGGATGAATCCCACTTGATTGTGGTGAACTATCTTTTTGATATGTTTTTGTATTCGATTTGCCAGAATTTTATTGAGAATTTTTGCATCTATGCTCATTAGAGATATTGGTCTGAAGTTTTCTTTCTTTGATTTATTTGTCTTTGCCTGGTTTTGGAATCAGGGTGATATTGATCTCATAGAATGAGTTTGGAAGTGCTCCCTCTTTTTCTATTTCCTGAAATAAATTGAAGAGTATTGGTATTAGTTCTTCTTTAAAGGTCTTGTAGAACTCAGCTGTGTACCCATCCAGTCTTGGGCTTTTCTTGGTTGGTAGACTTTTTTTTTTCTTTTTCTTTTTTTTAAGAAGTAGTTGGACACAATTTTGTTTATTTATTTTTATGTGGTGCTGAGGATCGAACCCAGGGCCTTGCATATGCTAAACGATTGCTCTACCACTGAAACACAATCCCAGCCCCGGTTGATAGACTTTTGATGGCATCTTCTATTTCATCACTTGAAATTGATCTGTTTAAATTGTGTATATCATTCTGATTCAATTTGGGCAAATCATAGGACTCCAGAAATTTGTCGGTGCCTTCGATATTTTTATTTTATTGGAGTACAAGTTTTCAAAATAGTTTCTAATTATCTTCTCTATTTTTTTGTAGTGTCTGTTGTGATATTTCCTTTTTTATCACATATGTTAGTAATTTGAGTTCTCTCTCTGCTTCTCTTCATTACCATGGCTAAGGGTCTGTCAATTTTATTTATTTTTTCAAAGAACCAATTTTTTGTTTTGTCCATTTTTTCAATTTTTTTTTTGTTTGTTTCAGTTTCATTGATTTCAGTTCTGGTTTTAATTATTTCCTGTTTTCTACTGCATTTGGTGTTGATTTGTTCTTCTTTTTCTAGAGCTTTGGGATGTAATATTGGGTCATTTATTTGTTGACTTTTTCTTCTTTTAAGGAATGAACTCCATGCAATGAACTTTCCTCTTAGAACTGCTTTCATAGTGTCCCAGAGATTTCAATACATTGTATCAGTGTTCTCATTCACCTCTAAGAGTTTATTAATCTCCTCCCTGATGTCTTTTGCAACCCATTGTTCATTCAGTAGCATATTATTTAGCCTTAAGGTGTTGGAGTGGATTTTATTTTTTATTTTATCATTGATTTCTAATTTTATTCCATTATGATCTGATAGAATGCAAGGTAGTATCTCTACTTTTTTTATATTTGCTAAAAGTTGCTTTGTGGCATAATATATAGTCTGTTTTAGAGATCCATGTGCTGCTGAGAAAAAAGTGTATTCTCTCATTGAAGGATGAAATATTCTATATGTATCAGTTAAGTCTAAATTATTGATTGTATTATTGAGTTCTATAGTTTCTTTGTTCAGCTTTTGTTTGAATGATCTATCCAATGGTGAAAGAGGTGTGTTAAAGTCACCCAGAATTATTGTGTTGTGGTCTATTTGACTCTTGATCTTGAGAAGAGTTCTTTTGATGAACATAGACGTGCCATGGTTTGTTGCTTATAAATTTATTGTTATTTCTTGTTGATAAATGGTTCCCTTCAGCAGTATGAAATATCCTCTTTATCCCTTTTGATTAACTTTGGCTTGAAGTCTGTTTGATATGAAGATGGAAACCCCTGTTTGTTTCTACAGTCCATGTGAGTGGTATGATTTTTCCCAACGTTTCACCTTCAGTCTGTGGATGTCTTTTCCTATGAGATCAGTCTCTTGAAGGCAGCATATTGTTGGGTCTTTTTTTTTAATCCATCTGCCAGTCTATGTGTTTTGATTGGTGAGTTTAGGCCATTAACATTTGGGGTTATTATTGAGATATGATTTGTATTCCCAGTCATTTTTGTTATTTAACTTGATTTGGTTTATCCTTTGATTAGTTTTTCCTTTAGAGCAATACCTCCCTTTGCTGATTTTCAGTGTTGTTTTTCATTTTCTTCTCATGGAATATTTGTCCAGATGTTCTGTAGTACAGGCTTTCGAGTTGTAAATTCTTTTAACTTTTGTTTATCATGGAAGGTTTTTATTTCATCATCAAATCTAAAGCTTAATTTTGCTGGATATAAGATTCTTGGTTGGAAAGTTTTTTTGAAGATTCATGTGGTGCTGAAGATCGAACCCAGTGCCTTACGCATGCCAGGCAAGTGCTCTATCTCTGAGCCACAGCCCCAGCCTTCCCTTTACATTATATTCTGAAGTGATTTTTTAAGTCATAATTTCTAGTTTTGACCTGAGATTTACTAAAAATCTGGCTTTTCAATAGCTGTTGAGGAGAGTTATTAGCCATAAATGAGTAAATAGTTTGTAGAGCTTGCTGGTTGCCATCAGACATGGTACAAGCTTCATGCTTACACATCAGAGCCTACAGTTTGCAGTGTTTACTATCATGACCTCCTTTTCAGGTTCTTATATCTGAGAATGTAGTTTATTTTCTCTTCCCAGGTCATCATGATACATTTTGCTCCGTATTTACAAAGGCTTTTGTTCTAGCAAATGACTAAACTAAAAGTTTCCATTTCTACAATTTATCTTTTGCTTAGCAACTTATTATTTATTAACCAAAATGACACTGTAGGGCTGAACAAAATAGTTAATCTTCTTGAAAATAAACTTAAAGTAACTCATTTAAATTATGCATGCATTTGCATATACAGGAATGATAACCCAATAATAGTGATATATTCATTAAGCACATTTGCCCAGACTTATGTCATAAACATAAGGATGAATGGCTCATAAGGTTTATGCAATCAGCAATAGCATTGTTCTTACTATACTTTTGGAAACTAGAAGATAAGTAATTATGGAGTGAGGAGAATTAAGATTTTTTTTATATTTAAGCTTCCCTTTTATATCTAAGCTTTGCTTTCCAAATTAGAGTGGTGTTGTCTCAAAATCTGATACATCAGCAAAGACAAAACTTTTGCTGTTATTCATTAAGATAGAATTTTATTTGAATTTTTTTTCTTGTACCACTAGCTCAAAAGGGTAAGAAACATTTTTGTTTATTTAATTACTTAGGAGGATTTACATTTTTCCAGGATTCAGCTTGGTGACCATACAGTGGCTGGTATGTGTGGTATGGCTGTTAGGGGAGTGGGTTGGGCCAGTGCAAGTGTACAAGGGCCATCTTTTCAAGGTATGTGCACACGTGCCATGTGCATAGAGACCCAGGTGCCTACATATAAGCTGTTCTTTTTTAATTTTATTCTTTTTAGATATACATGACAGGTGGTATTTTGACATTTTACATACATGGAGTACATTAGGATCCCACTCTTGGTTGTACATGATGTGGAGTTTCACTGGTGGTATATTCATACATGATTATAAGGAAAGTTATGTCCAATTCATTCTACTGTCTTTTCTATTTTCCTCCTTTCATTCCCCTTTGTCTAATCCATTGAACTTCTATTCTTCCCTCCCCCATCCTGTTGTGTGTTAGCATCCACACATCAGAAAGAACATTTGGTTTTTTTGGGATTGGCTTATGTCACTTAGTATGATAGTCTCCAGATTCATTTACTTACCTGCAAGAGTCATAAAGTCATCATTTTTTATAGATGAGTAATATTCCAGTGTGTGTGTGTGTGTGTGTGTGTGTATCACATTTTCTTGATCCATTCATCTGTTGAAGAGCACCTAGGTTGGTTCCATATTTAAAGCTATTGTGAATTGAGCTCCTATGAACATTGATGTGGCTGTGTCACTATAGTATGTTGATTTTAAGTCCTTTGGGTATATACCAAGGAGTGGGTTAAGTGGGTCAAACTGTGGTTCCATTCCAAGTTTTCCGAGGAATCTTCGTACTGCTATCCAGGATGGTTGCACCAATTTGTAGCTCTACCAGCAATGTATGAATGTATCTTTTCCCCAACATCCTTGCCAACATTTATTGTTACTTGTAATATACAGGCTGTTCTAATGAAAATGCTGACACGTGGTAACATGTTATTCTGTATATAGATTTTAAGTTTATATTTCTTTGTTTTGATGGTTATAGGACTCTCAAATTGAGAGTTAAAAGTAAAGCTCATTATGATAATTCCTGAAATCCTCTGTATCCCCAGAATGAAAAAAAGAGGTTGCATAGAATAATACACAAATGAATCACCCACTTTTTGTGATTGGATATGAAATCTTTGTCTTTCAGCTGTTCTTCTTAACAAGTCAGGCTAAGTATTCCTGGCAATTGCAATTGTTGGATATGTGTTTGGGGGTTGAAAATTGTATATATATGGATATGTATAACACACACATATTTTTTTAGTCTTCATATTTTGCCAGTGTTTTTCTAGCTTTAAATGAAGCACTAGATGTAAAAACAAAAGGTCATTTCCTCTTTTTAGTGAATGGAACAATGAAGGAAAATCTGTTAATAGAATTACACAGAGAAGCTTTTGGTGATATCACTACTTACGTCAAAACTTTCTTTTATGTTTAGTAAAGTGAATTAATCACTTGTGAAGATATGGTCCAAGTACCACAGGCTAAACAGCTACATGTGTTTATGGTTTCACAGGAAATCAGTTGCCAGCATGCAGACTTCCTGAGCCTTGACCCAGCCACTGTCCGTGCTAGCTGCCTAGCCAGTCTACAGCAGCCTGGGGGTATCCGCCTTCTTGAGGAGGCACTGCTTCACCTAGCCCCTGCAGAGCCGCTCAGCAAGCGAAGTCGGGGCAAGACCTGCCTCCCTCCTGACATCCTCCGATGGATGGAACTTGCTAAGTAAGCTCGTTAGGGGCAAATTGCAGTACAGTGAATCCAAACAAAATAATAGAAACAAACTTGTCTTCATTTTGGCAGAAAATGAATAAAGTTAATAGTAACACTTCTGTGAAAGTTTATAGAAAATTGTTCATGCTGAGTACCATTCTGTGAGTCAAGAACAGATGCCATGAGAAGGAATGTGTTGCTCAAAGAAAGAGAATATTAATTGAACTGGTTAATTTCTTTCAGTAGACAGTTTAGACTCCGTGTTATCCAAGTTTAGCTTCTTTTAGAGTGTGGCTATAAATAATAGTTCCTAGTATTTTATGTTTTTTTCCAGCTTTGCTGAACATAATAAAGTTGCTTTTATGTTTTTCATTAGGAGTCACAGTTTAATCCCAAATACTTTGTTATCTGAAAAAAATTCTATTTTGTAGGTTGTCATTGTGCATTTTACGTAATTCTTCTCTTACTGTGGTTTTATTGTGTGAAAGCCAGTGTCTAATTCTGAGAAGGATGTTAGTTCAAGGTTGAAATTAAACCTGAATTTATTTTTTTTAAAGTGATTTTTGGGTCTTTATGGGAAAAGATAGTAAAAGTAAAGACACAGAATCCTTGTATTTTTTGTTATATAGTCACTTCTTAATTGAGCACCATCACTGTGTAAGGCACTGTGCCAGGAACTTAAGAGACTGTGCAATGGATTAGACATTGATCACAGACTCAAAAAATTAAGGATCCCAGAGGATGTGTATGTAAACACTTTTCTATGTAACTCACCAGAACATGAAGTCGGAGGACATGGTGAGTACAGAAAGGGGAAGAACCCAATGCAGGGCAATTCAGAGCTTCGGGCTAATGTGATTTTACCCAGTAGCTGTTTTATCCATTGCTTCAGATGTCTGAGTGAACAGTAAGTGACATTTTTAATGTTTAGTATCTTCAGGGAGCAAGAAGCTCATAATGTCTATTTGCTGGGTAAATGGAGCATAGAATTTTTATGGACTTAAACTTTACACATTTGGTTCTAACTTGATTAAATACTTCCTCATACTTTTATGTGTAGTATTTTTACATTTTTTGCAGACAGAATATAATGAACATAATTTAATCCTCTCTTGCTGTCATGGTTCTCATTTTGACCATGTTCTAGCAAACATAAAGCAGACACCTATAAACCAGGGTAGGGTATACGTATGGATCTCTTTTCTATATTGTGAACATGTCTGTTGCTCTCCTCTTCTCCTCAGTTCCTGACTGTAAGCTCTGTTCTCCCACCCATCTGTCCACTCCTGTCTGATTTGTTACTTTTGACCCTCTAGGATCAAGGCAATAAGAGAGTCATGTCTATTTAATTTTTAAATTTAAATTTGGAATCATTGGTTCATAAATTCTGCAGGGCTGTTTTGATGGAAATGCAAACTATTTAATACCAGAAGGGAATCAAAAGGCAGGAGAACCAATGAGGAAGTTGTCCTTGGCCAGCTGATCAAGCTAGGGATGACATTTTGGTTGAGACTTGAAGAAATTTCTGGAAGGAAGGAAACAAACATAATAAACACCAACTTGAGAATTTCATAAAGAGAAGAGGCTTGTTTGACAAAATAGAGTCACACTTTCGTTAAGTAAATATTATGACTATAATGAAGTACCTGTTTTTGGAATTGAGATGGTTCATAAAACATAGATTAAAATATCCCATCGGTAGCGGGAAAATTATTGTTTATTTGTTTCTGAGATTTTTAGGACTAGACAAGAACTCCAAATATGTTACTCATCAAAATTTATTTAATGAAACAGTTCATACCTTATGGACTTGTGATATTTTCGGACTTCCTTTTAAATGCTTATTAGAATTACTTTGCCTACTGTATAATTAAAGTAGAAAAACCTAAGGGCGCCTTTAAAACTTAAAAATTTCTATTAAAGTTTTATGTTTTCTTTAATGTATGGCATCTTGCTTTACTATCACTTCATAGTATGAAGAACTTTTAAAATATTGAGGTGTTCACTGATTTGAATGTGTTTTGGTTTTTTTTATAGATTATATCGATCAATTGGAGAATATGATGTCCTCCGGGCTATTTTTAGCAGTGAGATAGGAACAAAGCAAGTCACTCAGAATGCATTATTAGCAGAAGCCAGAAATGATTATTCTGAAGCTGCTAAACAGTATAATGAGGTAAAATCAATCTGTAGCCTTTATATCAGTTGCATTAACTCTTTCGTTCTCTGCCGCAGCCCGGCTGGCTGGGCAAAATAACGGGGGGGTGGGGGGGTGTGACGAATAACTTGTGTACATTGATACAGCAGGAGTGGAAGCTGTTTATTGTAGGACAGGAGCTGTATTTATACATTCCACACAGCTTATCTTAATTAGCATAAACTAGATACATCAGTCAACCAATAAGAAATCTCCACACTTAATGGCTTGCTGGTGTTACTTCACAAACCACTCCCTCTGGCATTTTGCCAGGCGCCATCCAGACTTGTTTACAGACTCTAACATTTCTCTGGCAAAATGCCAGGAGCCATCCTGACTTGTTTACAGACTCTAACAGTTCTCTGTGTGAAAAATCTATTAGCTTTACCTTTATTCCTTAGGTTTTAGAATACTAACCAAGTGTGGTTTCGTAATAACCACATATGAAATAAAAATTATTGTATCTCTTTTTGATGGTACTGGGGATTGAACCCAGGGTAACTTTAGAATTGAACTATCTCCCTAAACTGTACAGTGTTGTTTCTATATCTGATATGATTTTACAATTCCTACTTGGGAATTGTTTTTCTTCAGAAAGTAAAAAAAATGTTGCAAAGGAGTGAAGAAGAATTTGGGACAATGATTTACGTTTTGAGTTCCCAGTGGTTATTCAAATACAGATACTAAGTTCAGGATCTGTGGCCTGAGGCTGTTTTTGTTTTTGTTTGTAGACTGGGTATTGTACGCAGTGGTGCTTTATCACTGAACTGCATCCCTAGCCCCTTTTATTTTTTATTTTGAGACAGAGTCTTGCTAAGTTTCCCAGGCTGATCCTCCCTCCTCAGCCTCCTGAGTACCTGATTACAGGCATGTACCAGGTTTTAAAGTCCTCCGTAATTTCTGCAAATGTCCTTTATTTTGAATCTAAGGACTTAAATGGTAAATAACCCATAGTCCTGATTTAATTCAAATTGTGGATCATTAAAAGTCTTCAGTTCTTACTAATTGGTTTCACTCTTAGCTTTCTGAGAGAAATGAATCCCTCCTGATTAGGGCTTTTATATTCATTTATTACTATAAGATAGCTTTTTAAAATTTATTTTTCCATTCACTGTTACTCTGAATATTCTCTCTTTTTCTCACTTTGCCATAAATCTGAAAATGGTTGTATTCAGTATGAATGTTAATAGTACCTCCTTTTTAACATGTTTCTTTTTGTGTTTTTTCCTGCTTTGCAAAATAATCTGTTACCATTTTCCTCCTAGGCTCTTAATAGACAAGAGTGGGAGGATGGTGAGCCCACAGAAGCTGAGAAAGACTTCTGGGAACTGGCCTCCCTTGACTGTTACAGCCATCTCTCTGAGTGGAAATCACTTGAGTACTGTTCTACTGCCTGTGTAGACAGTGATCTAAACAAAATGTGGAGTGAACCACTTTATCAGGTTGGGTATAATTATTTTTGGATTGGTGAAATAAATATTTTAGATGACCAGGTGTTTTATAGTTAATAAAATTGTTTAGAAATTTTCTTGAACCGGGTAGTAGTTGTGGAGCATTTGGATATTTATATGACTTGACTCCCCTGACAAACTCCATACCGTTGTTAAATCTCACATCACTTTAGCTAAACCTTTTCCAATAAATGGGATATATTTTAAGATAAATATTAGCGTCTTTGGTATCCTCACATGGGAGAATATTTCCTCTTTGTCTCTGTGTTCTGCATCACTGGCCACACAGAGGAGGCGGCCTGTGGCCCCTCTTGCACCACCACCGGTTTTATGGTACTGTATGTTACTTGATGTGTGTGAACCATAAGATTGTCTTCCAATTAAAAGTAGATGCCATTTTCTGTAGAGGATGTTCCTATATATTGCATGGTTATAAAACAAGACATTTTAGGTGAACTTGTTCTTAGTTTTAGATTTGGACATCACACATTATCACTTTGAATCTTGACCCATAAAATCACTGCTAAAAATTTTACAGAAATGACAGACATATTCAAAATGGCTTTCTGAAGTTACAAATAGATTCTTATGCTCCTCAGGAGATGTTTCTACCATACATGATCCGCAGCAAGCTGAAGCTCCTGCTTCAAGGTGAGGGCAACCAGTCCCTGCTGACCTTCATGGATGAGGCCATGCACCAGGAGCTGCAGCAGGCTTTCATCAAGCTGCAGTACAGTCAGGAGCTGAGTCTCCTTTACATCTTGCAAGATGATTTTGATAGGGCCAAGTATTATGTTGAAAACGGCATTCAGAGTTTTATGCAGGTAATACAAATATATCTATCTGAACTATACCATTTGTATAATAGTTTCAAAAGTTAATAAACTCATAAAAAATAACCAAGATTTTTTTATAATATTGTATACTGCCCATTTCCTTCATCTTTCTAGTCTTTGGTTTCTTCTTATAGTGTTCTCCATTTGTCCTTTGACTTATATCTTTTTAAATCTTTTTTCCCCCATTTATTTATTTTTTTTCTGTAATGTATTTTTGCCTTTTATTTCATTAATTTATGCTTGTATCTTTTTTTTTATTGGTTGTTCAAAACATTACAAAGCTCTTGACATATCATATTTCATACATTAGATTCAAGTTGGTTATGAACTCCCAATTTTACCCCAAATACAGATTGCAGAATCACGTCGGTTACACATCCACATTTTTACATAATGCCCTATTAGTAACTGTTGTATTCTGCTACCTTTCCTATCCTCTACTATCCCCCCTCCCCTCCCCTCCCATCTTCTCTCTCTACCCCATCTACTGTAATTCATTTCTCTCCTTGTTTATTTTCCCATTCCCCTCACAACCTCTTATATGAAATTTTGTATAACAATGAGGGTCTCCCTCCATTACCATGCAATTTCCCTTTTCTCTCCCTTTCCCTCCCACCTCATGTCTCTGTTTAATGTTAATCTTTTCTTCCTGCTCTTCCTCCCTGCTCTGTTCTTAGTTGCTCTCATTATATCAAAGAAGACATTTGGTATTTGTTTTTTAGGGATTGGCTTGCTTCACTAAGCATAATCTGCTCTAGTGCCATCCATTTTCCTACAAATTCCATGATTTTGTCATTTTTTAGTGCTGCGTAATACTCCATGGTGTATAAATGCCACATTTTTTTTTTTAATCCATTCATCTATTGAAGGGCATCTGGGTTGGTTCCACAGTCTAGCAATTGTGAATTGTGCTGCTATGAACATCGATGTAGCAGTATCCCTGTAGTACGCTCTTTTAAGGTCTTCAGGGAATAGTCCGAGAAGGGCAATAGCTGGGTCAAATGGTGGTTCCATTCCCAGCTTTCCCAGGAATCTCCATACTGCTTTCCAAATTGGCGGCACCAGTTTGCAGTCCCACCAGCAATGTACAAGAGTACCCTTTTCCCCACATCCTCTCCAGCACTTGTTGTTGTTTGACTTCATAATGGCTGCCAATCTTACTGGAGTGAGATGGTATCTTAGGGTGGTTTTGATTTGCATTTCTCTGACTGCTAGAGATGGTGAGCATTTTTTCATGTACTTGTTGATTGATTGTATGTCCTCCTCTGAGAAGTGTCTTTTCAGGTCTTTGGCCCATTTGTTGATTGGGTTATTTGTTTTCTTATTGTTTAATTTTTTGAGTTCTTTGTATACTCTGGTTATTAGGGCTCAATCTGAAGTGTGAGGAGTAAAAATTTGTTCCCATGATGTAGGCTCCCTATGTAGGCTCTCTTATTGTTTCTCTTGCTGAGAAAAAACTTTTCAGTTTAAGTAAGTCCCATTTGTTGATTCTTGTTATTAACTTTTGTGCTATGGGTGTCTTATTAAGGAATTTGGAGCCCGACCCCACAATATGTAGATCGGAGCCAACTTTTTCTTCTATCAGGCGCAAAGTCTCTGATTTGATATCTAGCTCCTTGATCCACTTTGAGTTAACTTTTGTGCATTGCGAGAGGAGGGGATTCAGTTTCATTTTGTTGCATATGGATTTCCAGTTTTCCCAACACCATTTGTTGAAGATGCTATCCTTCCTCCATTGCATGCTTTTAGCTCCTTTATCAAATATAAGAAAGTTGTAGCTTTGTGGATTAGTCTCTGTGTCCTCTATTCTGTACCATTGGTCCACCCGCTTGTTTTGGTACCAGTACCATGCTGTTTTTGTTACTATTGCTCTGTAATATAGTTTTAAATCTGGTATCGCTATACCGCCTGATTCACACTTCCTGCTTAGAATTGCTTTTGCTATTCTGTGTCTTTTATTTTTCCATATGAATTTCATGATTGCTTTATCTATTTCTACAAGAAATGCCGTTGGGATTTTGATTGGCATTGCATTAAACCTATAGAGAACTTTTGGTAATGTCGCCATTTTGATGATGTTAGTTCTGCCTATCCATGAGCAGGGTATATTTTTCCATCTTCTAAGATCTTCTACTTCTCTTTTTAGGGTTTTGTACTTTTCATTGTATAAATCTTTCACCTCTTTTGTTAGGTTGATTCCCAAGTATTTTATTTTTTTTCAGGATAATGTGAATGGAGTGTTTTTCCTCATTTCCATTTCAGAAGTTTTGTCGCTGATATACAGGAATGCCTTTGATTTATGCGTGTTGATTTATATCCTGCCACTTTGCTGAATTCATTTATTAGTCCTAGTAGTTTTTTTGTAGACCCTTTTGGGTCTTCTAAGTATAGAATTATGTCATCTGCAAATAGTGATAATTTAAGTTCTTCCTTTCCTATTTTTATACTTTTAATTTCTTTCGTCTGTCTAATTGCTCTGGCCAGTGTTTCGAGAAGTATATTGAATAGAAGTGGTGATAGAGGGCATCCCTGTATTGTTCCAGATTTTAGGGGGAATGCCTTCAATTTTTCTCCATTGAGAATGATGCTAGCCTGAGGCTTAGCATAGATACCTTTTACAATGTCGAGGTAAGTTCCTGTTATCCCTAGTTTTTCTAATGTTTTGAACATAAAGGGATGCTGTACTTTGTCGAATGCTTTTTCTGCGTCTCTTGAGATGATCATATGGTTCTTATCTTTAAGTCTATTGATGTGGTGAATAACATTTATTGATTTCTGTATATTGAACCATCCTTGCATCCCAGGGATGAATCCTACTTGATCATGGTGCACAATTTTTTTAATGTGCCTTTGTATCCGATTCGCCAGAATTTTATTGAGGATTTTTGCATCTAGGTTCATCAGAGATATTGGTTTGTAGTTTTCTTTCTTTGAGGTGTCTTTGTCTGGTTTCGGAATCAGGGTGATGTTGGCCTCATAGAATGAATTTGGCAGAGCTCCCTCTTTTTCTATTTCCTGAAATAACTTGAAAAGTATTGGTATTAATTCTTCCTTAAAGGTTTTGTAAAACTCCGCTGTATACCCATCCGGTCCTGGGCTTTTCTTGGTTGGAAGTCTTTTGATTGCTTCTTCTATTTCATCTATTGATATTGGTCTGTTCAAGTTGTGAGTATCCTCCTGACTAGGTCTGGGCAAATCATATGACTTAAGGCATTTATCGATGTCTTCACTATCTTCTATTTTTTTGGAATATAGGTTTTCAAAATAATTTCTAATTGTCTTCTGTATTTCTGTAGCGTCTGTTGTGATATTGCCTTTTTCATCCCGTATGTTAGTAATTTGAGTTCTCTCTCTTCTTCTCTTCGTTAGCATGGCTAAGGGTCTGTCGATCTTATTTATTTTTTCAAAGAACCAACTTTTAGTTTTGTTAATTTTTTCAATAGTTTCTTTTGTTTCAATTTCGTTGATTTCCGCTCTGGTTTTAATTATTTCTTGCCTTCTGCTTCATTTGCTGTTGTTTTGCTCTTCCTTTTCTAGGGCTTTGAGATGAAGTGTTAGCTCATTTATTTGTTGGTTTTTCCTTTTTTTGAGGAATGACCTCCAGGCGATGAATTTCCCTCTTAAAACTGCTTTCATTGTGTCCCATAGATTCTGATATGTTGTGTCTGTATTTTCATTTATCTCTAAGAATTTTTTGATTTCCTCCTTTATGTCTTCTGTAACCCAATGATCATTCAGTAACACATTGTTCAATTTCCATGTGATGTAGGATTTTTCCTTCCTTCTTTTATTATTGATTTCCAGTTTCATTCCATTATGATCAGATAAAATGCATGGTATTATCTCCACCCCTGCATATTTACTGAAGGTTGCCCTATGGCATAATATATGGTCTATTTTTGAGAAGGATCCATGTCCTGCTGAGAAAAGAGTATATCCACTTGATGATGGTTGATATATTCTATATATGTCAGTTAAGTCTAGGTTGTTGATTGTGATATTGAGTTTTATAGTTTCTTTATTCAACTTTTGTTTGGAGGATCTGTCCAATGGTGAGAGAGGTGTGTTGAAGTCACCCATAATTATTGTGTTGTGGTCTATTTGATTCTTGAACTTGAGGAGAATTTGTTTTATGAACGTCGCAGCACCATTATTTGGTGCATAAATATTGATAATTGTTATGTCTTGTTGGTGAATGGTTCCTTTTAACAGTATATAGTGTCCTTCCTTATCCCTTATGATTAACTTAGTCTTGAAGTCGATTTTATTCAATATGAGGATGGCTACCCCTGCTTGCTTACGAGGACCGTGTGCTTGGTATATTTTTTCCCAACCTTTCACCTTCCGCCTGTGTATGTCTTTTCCAATCAGATGTGTCTCCTGGAGGCAGCATATTGTTGGATTTGTTTTTTTAATCCATGTTACCAGCCTATATCGCTTTATTGGAGAGTTTAAGCCATTAACGTTTATAGAGTTACTATTGATATATGGTTTGTACTTCCAGCCATGTTTGATTATTTATCTTCTTTTTTTTTATATATATAATTTAGTTTGTTACTCCACGGTTAGCTTTCCCCCCCGCCCTCTGTCCTTATAGAGGCACTTCCCACTGATGGTTTTGGTTATTGTTTTTCATTTCTTCCTCATGTAGTGTTTTGCTCAAGATGCTTTGCAGTGCTGGTTTTCTGGCTGCAAATTCTTTTAGCTTTTGTTTATCATGAAAGATTTTTATTTCGTTGTTGTACCTGAAGCTTAATTTTGCTGGATACAGAATTCTTGGTTGGCATCCATTGTCTTTCAGTGTTTGAAATACGTTGTTCCAGGATCTTCTCGCTTTCAGCGTCTGTGATGAAAAATCCGTTGTTAACCTTATTGGTTTACCCCTGAATGTAATCTGCCTTTCTCTTGTAGCTTTTAATATTTTCTCTTTGTTCTGTATATTGGATATCTTCATAGCAATGTGTCTTGGCGTTGGTCTACTGTGATTTTGTGTGCTCGGTGTCCTGTATGAATCTACAATTTGTATATCCGTTTCATTTTTTATTTCTGGAAAGTTTTCTGTAATTATTTCATTCAGCAGGTTACTCATTCCCTTGGTTTGATTCTCTGTACCTTCCTCTATCCCGATGACTCGTAGGTTTGGTTTTTTTATGTTATCCCATATCTCTTGGATGTTTTTCTCGTGATTTTTTACCAGCCTTTCTGAGTTGGCTAGGCTCTTTTCAAGATGATATATTTTGTCTTCATTATCTGACGTTCTGGCTTCTACTTGCTCCACTCTGTTCGTGATACTCTCAATTGAGTTTTTAATTTGGCTTATCGTTTCCTTCATTTCTAGAATTATTGTTTGATTTTTTTTTTTTATAATCTCTATCTCCTGATAAAGATGCTTAACTTCTTCTTTTATCTGTTTATGTAATTCATTTTCAAAGTGTTCTTTCACTGTTTGGATTTGCTGTCTCGTATCCTCTTTAAGGTTCCATTCCATCTGTCTAAGGTATTCCTTGAGTTCTTTATATGACCATTTTTCTGCTGACTCTAGGTCCTCCTGAATATTTAGGCTGTCCTTCATTGTTTGTACTCCTTTTCTTCCTTGCTTTTTTATGCTGCTCATGTTACTTCTTGTTCTGTTTGACTGCTGAGTTACTGTTTACTCTTATAAATTTATTTGATGTTTGGGAGGAAAGATATTAGAAGGGAAGAGAAGAAGTCACTAAAGAGAATGAGAGTAGGCAGGTAGAATTCAAGGAAGGGGGAATAAGATAATTGAAAAGACAAAAGAAACAAAAACAAAAAAAATTAGAAAATAAAGAAAGAAATAAAGAAAAGAAAAAAAAATTTTTTTACAAAAATAATAATGATAATAGAAAAATGAAAATTAAAATTTAAAATAATAATAAAATAAAAAAATTTAAAAAAATTGAAAACATTTTAAAAGAAGTTAAAGAACAACAACAACAAACAAAAAAAAAATTGAAAATGAAAGAAAAAGAAAAAAAATGATAATAATAATAATAAATGCAGTCCTAGAGTTCGATTAACTTCTCTTCCAGTAGGTGGAGCTGTGCCCACTGGGTCAAGCTTCTCCTCTCAATAGGTGGGAACCAATCACTGTGCAGCAGCTCTTCCTCCCAGACTGGGCAGGTCTCCAATCCTGAGTGCCTAGGGCCTTCTCTTGTGTTTCCTCAAGCCAGGCCGCGCTCACCTGTGACGCTCACCACAATACTGGTTACACGCCAGGTCTGCTGCTCCTGGGAGCCCTGTTTTCATGAACGCCTGGGCTCACTCTCCCTGTTTGCCTCCCTCAGACCCTAAGTTTGTAGAGCTTGGGGCTGAGAACCCCCAGCGAACTTGCTTGCCCTCCGGTAGCCACGCCCCCGGTAGCTGGTGCAAGAGACCTCAGTTGTCAGCACTGGTTGGAGCGGTAGCTGGGAGTTCCGCGCTGCGAGTCCCGCGCCACTCCTGATTCCCTCCGTCTAGCTATTGTGCTCACAGGAGAGCTGGGTGGGGCCCTTACGCGAGAGCTGGGAGGGGCCCTTACGGTTTCCCCGCTGTGTGGAGAGAGATGGCTAGGGGATTACCCACCTGTCGCGCTGGTTTCAATGCAGTTATCTCCTCCGCCCGTGACGTCAGTTCTCTGCCAAGGTGGTATCCCATGCAAATGGTGACCATTCGTTCCCTTTGCCAGGTGACCAATGCAATGGGTGGGTCCTGACTGTCTCTCCCAATCCCCGTTTCAATCCTGTGGCCACTGCCTATGAAGGCTCAGTTGGCTTTTACCTCTGTAAGTTCATAAGGGCCAACCAGTTATTTCAGCGGGATCGTTAGTGCTGAGTCACGAGAAGCAGGGGAACCAGAGCTTGAATGCAGCTGATCCGGGCTCAGTGTGTGTGTTCTGAGGGGCCCAGACTGTACGCCCCAGATCCACGTCAGCTCAGCATTGCCTAGTGATCCTGAGCAAACAGCATTTAGACAATTTACGGCTCCCTATGCCCACGCAGTTGAAGAGTTCAGAGACTTGATCTCTCCGCCCGCCGCCATGTTAGATCTCCTCCATCCCCCATTTATTTTCATTTTTTTTATTTTATATGTGGCACCGAGGATTGAACCCAGGGCCTCGCACGAGCTAGGCGAGAGCTTTACCACCGAGCCACAATCCCAGCCTCCTTTTCCCCCATTTTTAAGAAAGTTCCACTTATTGTTTTTTCCTTGGTTTTTATCTTTCTCACAATGTTAAAGAACTTTCAAGGTAGACTTTTCTTGGTGGAGTAACTATGGGAGTTTGGTTACTTTGTTCATTTTCTACTGCTACTTCTTCCTTCTTGTGTTTCTGAGATCTTTTCACAACTCACAGTTGTGAACTGTTTCATTTGTGAGACAGTTGTCTACTTATAACAGGGTCTTTCAACAACATTTAGCACATGTGAGGTCCTAGGTTCAATTTCCCAGCACTAGGGGATAAAAAGATTAAAAAAAAATTAAACAAAAAAATTTATTTGACTCGGGGTATAGCTTCATGGTAGAGCATGTGTTCAGTGTCCTTAACACGAAAAAGATAAAGAAAAAACAACTGGTAAAAATATAGACAGCCTGGTTATATTGATTTTATTGGTTTTGTTTAATCAAACTGTAATTAAAAACCTAAATTGCAATAGAAAAAAAAATTTAAACCATTTGTTAATTGTGTCTGACCTCATTGTTAAGCACTCTGGGACACACTGGGTAACTAGTGTATTTATAGGACAGTTTCTATATTTCACATTTCAGAGGACTGTATTACAAGTTGTAAGTGGTAAACTGGTGTATGACAATGGTAAATGCCTTTTTTTTTTTCCTAGAATTATTCTAGTATTGATGTCCTCTTACACAGAAGTAGACTCACCAAGTTACAGTCTGTACAAGCTTTAACAGAAATTCAGGAGTTCATCAGTTTTATAACTAAACAAGGTAATTTTTTTAGCCTTTTTTTCCTTTTTCTAATTATGGAAGAGTTTGTTGTGGTAGTTTTGTTTTTCTTAGTAGAAGTACATGTTTCTTACTGCATTGGTTGGAACAGCCTTGAGTTTGTTCTACATGTACACATTTTGAGGTGATATAAGTATTTTTAAACAGTCAAGCTTTATTCTATACACTGGGGATGGAAAGCCAAGGATGATTCCAAGGATAAGTAGGTGTGGACCCAAGTGGTAGGGCCTAGCCTGGTAGGAAGCTCTTGGAGGAGAGGTTCAAGTGGAGTGTGGATAGAGGAGTTTCCTGAATGGTCAAAGGAAGATCAGCCCAAGGGCGAGAGGGAATGGATGAGAAATTGACCAGTCATGAAGGCCTATGTCCTGCTAATAGTGGATTTTATCCCAGTGCCTGTGAGAGTACGTGTTTTCAAAGGTGAAATATTTTAGTTATAAATGTTTATTTTTGTTTTTTAAATTATTAAAAATAATTATGAAAAGTGTTTGAGGGTACTAACAAAAAATTGGTTTTTATATCTATCTACCTTATTATTCCATTTAAATTTGGAGAAATATTTTTCAGGTACATATATTTATTGTTTTCTACTGTCTAAGAACTAAATTAATCTCTTTATCTGTATTACCTTAAGGTTGTTTTTATAACCTGTTTAGGATGTATGGATATTTTTTCCTTGTTTTATAGAGCCCTAGAGAATTTAAACGGCTTATATACAGTAATAAATGAAAGTGGAGAACCCAGGACCATGTAAATTAAGCTCATATCCCTAACCATTGCTTTCCAGTCACAGAAAGAGAAAACTAAAGTTCTAAACAAAAAATTAACAATGTGAAATTTCAATTTTGTGAGGATTAGAATGAATTTCTTTTCTGAGAGTGTCAAGGCTAGGTTGTTTTAAATATGAGAAGTGTTCCCTACAAATTTTCCAGGGCTAGGACAGTATTCCCTAATTAAGAACAGTGATGAGTCTCCAGACTACATTGTAAATAATCCTGTTAATGATATAAACAAAATCTGTAAATATCTTTGTGCCAATTTAGATCAATTATGCATTCAAGAAAATTTACTACAAGCCTATGAAAACCTTTTCAGATTTTAGTGCTTTTTAGATTTTGGAATTGCAGATAAAGGATAGTGGCCTTGTAGTAAATATAAAGATATTTTGTATATGTTTATTTCTGTCTTTTTTATGTATCTTGAAAGTAATTGAGTTTTAGTGTCAAAATGTATTAGATTTAGTAGAATGATTTGTGTTCCTTTTATGAAATAAAGATAAGTCCCTTTTTAAAATTTGAACATGAGATTTGAATTTTCTGTTTAGCAACGATGACTCCACTCTGTCAATTGGTCTTGTCATTGAACTGTGGGTATAATCATTTTCTAATATTATTTTTAGATAATTTATCATCTCAGGTCCCCCTTCAGAGACTTCTAAAAACCTGGACAAACAGATATCCAGATGTTAAAATGGACCCCATGAACATCTGGGATGACATCATCACAAATCGGTAAAATATTCTTTGGAGTCAAATGTGGGTTTGTTTGTTTGTTTGTTTGTTTAATATTTATCTTTTAGTTGTAGTTGGACACAAATACCTTTATTTTATTTATTTATTTTTATGTGGTGCAGAGGATCAAACCCAGGGCCTCGGAGGCGTACGCGCAAGGCAAGTGCTCTACTGCTGAGCCCCAACCCCAGCCGAAATGTGGGTTCTTTTCCAGAATTTCCAGAATGGTTCTTCTTCTAAATTGTATTTAGAAAAATATGGGGCTTGAGCCTAGAGTAGCTCTTTTTCATCATGCCTTCACAAATTGTTCTGACTAAGTTTACCAGGCCTGTAGTGTGTCCTTTGTCCCCACTTGCCTCTGTTAGGGGATTGCTTCCCACTCTCTGTGTAGGCATTGGGGTGCTGCTGGTTGATGATGAATATGCCCTGGCAGGGAGAGAAGATGGGGGCGGTGGGGGCGGCCCTGCATCTGCTGTTCTCTCATGACTGACTTTTAGATAGCGGGGTAATAGCAAAGAAGACTGCTGGGCACTGATGTTTTATTGTTCTGTTATTAAACCATGTTTTTTTTGACACTCCTACCTCCTACTTTCCCACTCACTGATATAGTTGTATTCACTTTCCAAGGTCTGAAGTTACATGTCCTCATTTACCCTTATCAACCCTGTGGGACCTGGAAGGTAGATACTTGCTGTGTACTCAGGGAGAAGGGAATAGAGGCAGAGAGGTTATAGATTATTTGTGCCATGTCCATAGGAAATAGGACTCAAGGACTCTGACCCCAGCTGTTGTGTCCTTCCATTATTTCCTCTACTATTACTACTACTCTTTTTGTGTGACAAGTTTTTATTGGTGCAAAGTTGCAAGAAAAGCAGAACTCTCTGTACCTTTTTCGCAGATTGAACAATTTAAAAAAGAGAAAACTTTGACATTTTTTTAATGTTAACTTTTTATTTTTTCTTCTATTCATACATATTTATTTATTTTCTGAACCATTTGCATGTAAGTTACACGCATCAAGTCCTCTTATCTCTTTCTATCAGTGTGTATTTCTTAAGAGTATTCTCTTAAGTACAGTAATGAACTTCATCGCTTTCATTTTTAATCTACAGCTCGATTTCAGTTTTGTCCCATTAACGTCCTCTGAAGCATTTTCTACCCTTCTAAGGACAGAATCCAGTCATGGACTGCATTTAGTCGTATCCTTTTACTCTCCTTTAATCTGAAACAATTCCTCATCCTTGCTTTTGTCTTTCATGACACTGACACTTTGGAGGAATGTTTGCTTTATGCTTTCTCATGATGAGATTTGAGTGATCTATCCCTGGCCAGAATACACTTCACTTCTTCTTAGGCTGTCACATCACATGTGGGGGCACACAGTATCCATTTGCCTTTTTCTGGTAACAGTCATTTTGACTAATCTTTACAGAAAACATTTATTTTGTCTGTCTAATGCCATTTATTTTTCTTTGCAACCAGTCAGAAACTAATGTGGGAGATGCTTGGAGATGCATTATGTCCTGTCTCCTCTGAGACTTAACCCCTCTGTGTTTCATGTCTGCAGATGACCCTTGGCTCATTCAGTTGATGGTTGTGAAATGATTTCTGAGTTCATCACTTATTCCCTGACTGTCAGTTTATATCTTATTGTAAGACAAAGTTTTCCTTCTCCCCATTTTTTAATTCATTTTTTAAAATAAATACTTTTGATATTTTTCAAAATTTATCAATATATACTCATGGTTCTAGTTTTATTTTATGGGATACAACCCATTATTGTCCTTATATTTCATGTTCAAATTATCCCAGATTTGGCCCACAGAAGCCCCAGCAAGCTGATACTCCTAGCTTATCTTACAAAGCTTTTCTCCTATTTTCTTCTAGAAATGTTATGGTTTCTGTGTTTGCGTTTAGGACTAAGATCCATTGGAAGTTAATTTTTGTAGATGGTGTAAGGTAGGGATGTTAGTTAATTCTTTTCATTTTGATAACTAGGTTTTTTTCCCCTTTTGTTCAAAAGTCTTTTCCCCCCCATAATTGAATTGCCTTGGCACCTTTTTTTGAAAATCAGTTGATCATATATGCATGGGTCTGAAATTGGATGTTCTTTTCTATTCCTTGTTTGATTGATTGATATCTTTCCATAATATCAAACTGTCATGTCAATATAAACAGGTTGATATTTTTTGCCTAGTTTTATCAGCTACTGAAATACAGATGTCAGAACCTATTATGATTGTGGAATTCTCTTTCTCCCTTTAATTCTGTTTTTACTTATTGTACTTTAAATTCTGTTACTAGGCACATATACTTTCATCTTCCTGATAAAATACCTCTTTTAGCATTACAAAATAATATATTGATGTGTGTGCTTTATATATATATGCATATATGTGTGTGTATATATATGTATATATATAATGAAAATGCCACCAGATTTTTTTTGGGGGGGCGGGTACCAGGGATTGAACCAGGGGCACTTAATCACTGAGCCACATTTCTCCTGAGTTGCTTAAGGCCTTGCCAAAATAACATATTTTTGCTTAAAACAGTCATGCATATTTTAAAGAATGTATGAGGCACGCTGGGCATGGTGGTAATTATATCTGTAATCCCACTGACTTGGGGGGTTGAAGCCAGGAATAGTATCTAAATTTGAGGCCAGTTTTAGCAACTTAGGAAGACCCTATCTCAAAATAAATTAAAAAGAGGAAAAAGTGTTTTTATACTTGTTTTGGTCAACTTTATCACTGCTGTGGCTAAAAGACCCAACCAGAACAATTGTAGAGGAGGAAAAGTTTATTTGAGGCCTCACAGTTTCAGAGGTCTTAGTCAATAGAAGGCCAGCTCCATTCCTCAGTGCTCAAGATGAGGCGGAACATGATGGCAAAAGAGTGTGGCTGAAGGAAGCAGCTCACATGATGATCAGAAAGAGAGGTCTCCATGGACCAGATAGAAATATATACCCCCAAGCCATGCCCCAGTTCCCACCTCCTCCAGCAATACCTTACTACTTCAGATACCACTCAGTTAATTTCTATCAGGGGGGTTAATTCACAACCCAATCATTCCTCCCCTGAATCTTCTTGCATTATTTCACTTGAGCTTTTGGGGGACACCTCACATCCAAACCATAACTATACTTACCATTTCTGATGCTCATCCTTTGTTCATAAGGATCCAGATTTTCCTCTAGTATCATTTTCCTTCAGCTTGAAATTTGATCTTTGATAAATTATCTTAGCTTTCCTTTGTGTAAATGTATTTTTGTTTATTTCACTGTCATTCCCGGAGAACATTTTCTCTGGATGTCAATTTGAGTGGGTTCACTCTCTCCTCAGCAGTCACGTTTGGTGTCCATGTTTCTGAAGACATAGTCAAGGTTATTAAAACAATCCTTCCTCTGATGTAATGTGACCTGCTTTTCTGGCTGCTTTCGAGACTTTTTTTTTTTTTTTTTCAAAAAAAAATTTTTTTTTCAAAATCCCAACGGAATTTCTTGTAGAAATAGAGAAAGCAATCATGAAATTCATATGGAAAAACAAAAGACCCAGAATAGCAAAAGCAATTCTAAGCAGGAAGTGTGAATCTGGAGGTATAGCGATACCAGAGTTCAAACTATACGACAGAGCAATAGTAACAAAAACAGCATGGTACTGGTACCAAAACAGGCAGGTGGACCAATGGTACAGAATAGAGGATACAGAAACCAATCCACAAAATTACAACTTTCTTATATTTGATAAAGGAGCTAAAAGCATGCAATGGAGGAAGGATAGCATCTTCAACAAATGGTGCTGGGAAAACTGGAAATCCATATGCAACAAAATGAAACTGAATCCCTTTCTCTCGCCATGCACAAAAGTTAACTCAAAATGGGTCAAGGATCTAGATATCAAATCAGAGACACGCCGTCTGATAGAAGAAAAAGTTGGCTACAATCTACATACTGTGGGGTCGGGCTCCAAATTCCTCAATAGGACACCCGTAGCACAAGAGTTAATAACAAGAATAAACAAATGGGACTTACTTAAACTAAAAAGATTTTCCTCAGCAAGGGAAACAATAAGAGAGGTAAATAGAGAGCCTACATCATGGGAACAAATTTTTACCCCTCACACTTCAGATAGAGCCCTAATATCCAGAATATACAAAGAACTCAAAAAATCAAACAATAAGATAACAAATAACCCAATCAACAAATGGGCCAAGGACCTGAACAGACACTTCTCAGACGAGGACATACAATCAATCAACAAGCACATGAAAAAATGCTCACCATCTCTAACAGTCAGAGAAATGCAAATCAAAACCACCCTAAGATACCATCTCACTCCAGTAAAATTGGCAGCCATTATGAAGTCAAACAACAACAAGTGTTGGCGAGGATGTGGGGAAAAGGGTACACTTGTACACTGCTGGTGGGACTGCAAATTGGTGCAGCCAATTTGGAAAGCAGTATGGAGATTCCTGGGAAAGCTGGGAATGGATCCACCATTTGACCCAGCTATCGCCCTTCTCGGACTATTCCCTGAGGATCTTAAAAAAGAATACTATAGGGATACTGCCACATCAATGATCATAGCGGCACAATTCACAATAGCTAGACTGTGGAACCAACCTAGATGCCCTTCAATAGATGAATGGATAAAAAAAATGTGGCATCAATACACAATGGAGTATTACACAGCACTAAAAAATGACAAAATCATAGAATTTGCAGGGAAATGGATGGCATTAGAGCATATTATGCTAAGCGAAGCTAGTCAATCCTTAAAAACAAATGCCAAATGTCTTCTTTGATATAAAGAGAGCAACTAAGAACAGAACAGGGAGGAAAAGCATGAGGAAAAGATTAACATTAAACAAAGATGAGTTGGGGGAGAGAAAGGGAGAGAGAAGGGAAAGCATATGGAAATGGTAGGAGACCCTCAATGTAACACAAAATTACATATAAGAGGTTGTGAGGGAAAAGGGGGGGGGGGGAAGGGAGAGAACAGAACAACAGCAGATGAGGTAGAGAGGGAAGATGGTAGGGGAGGGGAGGGGGGATAGTAGGGGATAGGAAAGGCAGCAGAATACAACAGTCACTAATATGGAATTATGTAAAAATTGTGAATGTGTAACTGATGTGATTCTGCAATTTGTATTTGGGGTAAAAATGGGAGTTCATAACTCACTTGAATCAAATGTATGAAAGATGATATGTCATGAGCTTTGTAATGTTTTGAACAACCAATTAAAAAAAAAAGAATTGGTTATCCACAGGTTGATTATGTTTTTAGGTGTAATATTCTTTGATTTTATTCTACTTCAATTTGCTGAGGTTCTTGAATCTGTATGTTTATATCACCAAGTTTTGGAAATTTTCTGTCATGGTTTCTTTCTTTTTTTTTTATTAGTTGTTCAAAATATTACAAAGCTCTTGACATATCATATTTCATTCATTTGATTCAAGCGGATTATGAACTCCCATTTTTACCCCGTATATAGATTGCAGAATCACATCAGTTACACATCCACTTTTTTACATATTGCCATACTAGTGTCTGTTGTATTCTGCTGCCTTTCCTATCCTCTACTATCCCCCCTCCCCTCCCATCTTCTCTCCCTACCCCATCTATTGTAGTTCATTTCTCTCTCTTGTTTTTTTTCCCTTTCCCCTCACTTCCTCTTATATGTAATTTTGTATAACAATGAGGATCTCCTTCCTTTACCATGCAGTTTCCCTCCTCTCTCCCTTTCCCTCCCCCCTCTCGTCCCTGTTTAATGTTAATCTTTTTCTCATGCTCTTCCTCCCTGCTCTGTTCTTAGTTGCCCTCCTTATGTCAAAGAAGACATTTGGCATTTGTTTTTTAGGGATTGGCAGGCTTCACTTACCATAATCTGCTCTAATGCCATCCATTTCCCTGCAAATGCCATGATTTTGTCATTTTTTAGTGCTGAGTAATACTCCATTGTGTATAAATGCCACATTTTTTAATCCAATCATCTATTGAAGGGCATCTAGGTTGGTTCCACAGTCTAGCTATTGTGAATTGTGCTGCTATGAACATCGATGTAGCAGTATCCCTATAGTATGCTCTTTTAAGGTCTTTAGGGAATAGTCTGAGAAGGGGAATAGCTGGGTCAAATGGTGGTTCCATTCACAGCTTTCCCAGGAATCTCCATACTGCTTTCCAAATTGGCTGCACCAATTTGCAGTCCCACCAGCAATGTACAAGTGTACCCTTTTCCCCACATCCTCGCCAGCACTTGTTGTTTGACTTCATAATGGTTGCCAATCTTACTGGAGTGAGATGGTATCTTAGGGTGGTTTTGATTTGCATTTCTCTGACTGCTAGAGATGGTGAGCATTTTTTCATGTACTTGTTGATTGATTGTATGTCCTCCTCTGAGAAGTGTCCGTTCAGGTCCTTGGCCCATTTGTTGATTGGTTTATTTGTTTTCTTATTGTTTAATTTTTTGAGTTCTTTGTATACTCTGGATATTAGGGCTCTATCTGAAGTATGAGGAGTAAAAATTTGTTCCCAGAATGTAGGCTCCCTATTTACCTCTCTTATTGTTTCTCTTGCTGAGAAAAAAGCTTTTTAGTTTGAGTAAGTCCCATTTGTTGATTCTTGTTTTTAACTCTTGTGCTATAGGTGTCCTATTAAGGAATTTGAAGCCCGACCCCACAATATGTAGATTGGAGCCAACTTTTTCTTCTATCAGACACAGAGTCTCTGTTTTGATATCAAGCTCCTTGATCCATTTTGAGTTAACTTTTGTGCATGGCGAGAGAAAGGGATTCAGATTCATTTTGTTGCATATGGATTTCCAGTTTTCCCAGCACCATTTGTTGAAGATGCTATCCTTCCTCCATTGCATGCTTTTAGCCCCTTTGTCAAATATAAGAAAGTTGTAATTTTGTGGATTGGTTTCTGTATCCTCTATTCTGTACTATTGGTCCACCCGCCTGTTTTGGTACCAGTACCGTGCTGTTTTTTTACTATTGCTCTGTAGTATAATTTGAAGTCTGGTATCGCTATACCGCCTGAATCACTCTTCCTGCTTAGAATTTCTTTTGCTATTCTGGGTCTTTTATTTTTCCATATGAATTTCATGATTGCTTTCTCTATTTCTACAAGAAATGCCGTTGGGATTTTGATTGGCATTGCATTAAACCTATAGAGAACTTTTGGTAATGTCGCCATTTTGATGATGTTAGTTCTGCCTATCCATGAACAGGGAATATTTTTGTCATGGTTTCTTAAAGTATCTTTTGCCCCAATTTTTTCTTTCTTTATGGGCTTCCACCTATACATAATATCAGACACTTTGGTACTATTCTTAAGTACCCTGGTCTCTTTTCTTTTTTATTCAGTTGTCTTCAGATTACATCATTTCTATTGAACCATCTTCAAATGTGCTGTTGCTTTCCTCTTTTTCATTCCTTAGTTAAGTCTATTTGTGAATATTTTATTTCAGGTATTTTATAATTTAATTTTTAAATTTTAATTTGATTCTCTTCATGTTTTTTCTTTCTCTGCTGAGATACCCACTTTTTAAAATTTCCTGTGGGGTTTGTTTTGTTTTGTTTTTTAACCTTGGAGCATATCTAAAACAGCTGCTTTATGGTTCTTATATGATCATTTAGGGGTTGACATCTGTTGACTATCTTTTCCACTGAAAATCAATACAGTTTCCTGTACTTTTTATCAATTAATTTTGATTATGTCTTAGAAATCATGAATATTCTCATGTGTAGACTCTGGCTTCTTGTATAAATCTGTGGCAGGTAATCAACCCAATTCCATTTGGATAGTAGGCTCTATCTAGGTTCAAATCTCAGTCCTCTTTAGACTTTCTCTATAATGTTTTGAGTCATCCTGCATGTGCATACCTCAGGGGTAGGCTGAGACCTGTGTGGGTTCATGTACACAATGAAAAGTCCCTTCTCTCTCTTCTTCCCTCCAGGATCCCCCCTGCACTCTTTGGTCTGCCTGGGCTCTTTTCCAGGTTTCTCTGTGCACGGGGTTTTCTTAAGAATCTCTGCACTCTCACATGAGCTGCTATAGCACTCCACAACAGAAGAGGTTCCCTACATTGGAAAACCAGATAAAAAAGAAGCAGCAGGAAACTCATCCCAATGGCAGAACCTTCTTCCACTTTTGATTCCCTGTAATACAGCCAGCATCTTTTATTTACTCTTAGTTCTCTAGGAATTGGGTTTTGTATTTTATCCAGAATTTTTGGTTGGTACAGCAGAGGAATGGACTGCAGGGGGCATACAGTGCGGTATCAGAGCCAGATTTCATTGCTTTTAAAAAATTGGTTCTCTTCTAAATACCGTTCTTCCTGAGTTGATATAAAAACATGCCACTTAGTATAGCTCTGCTCTGCCCCACTTAGTATAGCTTTGCTCTGCCTTTGTTTAATTTTTTTTCTCTGTCTGGGACTCTCTGCCAAATCTGCAACCTAAAATCAGGTACATTCTTCACAGTCAAGAATCTACCTCACCTGTGAACATGCAGCCACCTTCTTTACCACCCGTCTGCCTCCTTCTATGGTCTCAGCCCACTTTATTCCTATTGATAGGTAACATTTATGTATTCATTCATTAACTCATTATTTCTTCAAATATTTGTCAGATACCCATTTTGTATCACTTTTTACTTGTTTGTTTTATAAAACAGTAGCATCTCCTGGGGGGGGGAGGGCAGTGTGTGTTATTTTGGGGTCTAGGAACACAGAGCACTATGGTGAGAACAGGAACAGATACATGTGAAGTATGTTGCCTGGTACCTGGATGAAGCAGAAAGTTATTTGATTATGGATCAGGAATGAAATTTGTATCTTAAGGCGCTTTGTTAGTGTTGCTAATATTAATAAAAATTGAGTCACTTAAACAAAGTCATATGTGAGATATAAATATGATTATTTTTATTTATACATGGTATCAACCCAGGATTATCTTTCAAAGTTCTAGTGATTGATCATAACCTGTTTTTTCCCTTATATTTTTGCCTTTGAGTGTAGAACCTTAGATTGAAGACATAAGGGGTGGGGGTGGGGAGGAATGGCTCCTGAGCCAGCATAAGGTATATTACCCATTCATTTAGAGAGACAATTATGAGTTTAAATGCCTTATTTTGTGGAAACAGAGCACTAAGTGATATCTGGAAAATTCTATTGAAATATCATTGGAGATCTTTCAAGACTTGGTGGATTAAAATGAAATGTACATCCAGTCCCTCGAGTGTACATTTACAGTCTTCATGTGAACAAAACTGTAATACCAGTAGAATTTTCTTCTGTGAGTGCTTTCCAGTCCTGAAGGTCAAATATTCCTGTCACAAGTCTCTGACTTCAAGTCTCAATCTTCTTTGTTTTGTGTAGATGTTTCTTTCTCAGCAAAATAGAGGAGAAACTGGTTCCTGTATCAGATGATACCAGTATGAGTGTGGATGAAGATGAGTATTCCAGTGACAAGAGGGAAGTGAGCAGGCCCGAGGAAAGTGTTGGTTTCCTAATCAAGAACTGCAGGTTTTCCATGAAAATGAAAATGATAGAAAGTGCACGGAAGCAGGTGGGTATCCATCCTATGTTCCTCTCTGGTGACGTGAGAGTTTCCAGTGTTATCTCTTTTCTTAGTGTTTCTTTAAAATCTGAAGCTTAAAAATAATTGCTAATAGTTATTATAGTTTTTTTTTCTTATAAGAAATTAAATTGTAGTTCAATGGTAAAGCTCACACGTACCATTTATGAGGCCCTAGTTCTATCCCTACTCCTGCAAAAATAAATGAATGAATGAATGTAGGTATATTCTATCCTCACTTCACAAAAAACAAGCTAGCAAGCCAAGAAACACTTAATTAAAACCGTCCAGAAATTGCTGAAGTTTATTACATTTCTGTTAATCATCTCAAAATGTTTACTATCTGTTATTTGGAAAGCAAACAAAGCTGAGTACTGCTGCACACAACTGTAATCCCAGCAGCTTGGGAGGCTGAGGCAGGAGGATCACAGCAATTGCCAGTCTCAGCAATTTCACAAGACTCTATCTTAAAATGCAATAGGGATGGGAAACAGGTGTGCCATGGTGCATACCTGTAATCCCAATGACTTGGGAGGCAGACACAGGAGGATCACAAGTTTTGAGGCCAACCTAGGCAACTTAGACATGCCCTAAGCCATTTAGCAAGACTGGAATTCAGCATACATAAGTAACATTGCACAACTGAGCAGGAAGTCAAACAACCCAATTAAAAAATAGTCAAGTGATTTGAATAGACATTTCAACAAAAAGATATGCAAGTGGACAAAAAACACATGAAAAGATACTCAACATCATTAGTTATTAGGGCAGTGCAAATCAAAAATACAATGAGGTACCACTTCACACCCACTAGAATGGCTAGCATCAAAAAGAGAAGTGCTGGTGAGGAAATAGAAAAACTAGTACCCTTGTGCATTTTTGATGAGAATATAAAATGCTGTATCTGCTGTGGAAAATAGTCTGGCAATTTCATAGAATACCATACAACCTAACAGTTCCACTCCTAAGCAAATATACAAAAGAAATGAAAGTACAGGCCCATGCAGTAAGTTGTACACGGTTATTCATGGTGGCATTATTAAAATTAGCTGGAAAGGTAGACACAACACACATGTTCATTAGTAGATGAATGGATGAATAAAATGTGTGTCCATGCAGTAGAACATTATTCATCCATAAAGAAGAATGAAGAACTGACAGATGCTACAACATGGATGAACCTGGAAAATGTTATGCTAAGTGAAAGAAGTCAGACACAAAATCACCACGCTTTCTGATACCTTTTGTTATGAAATATCCATAATAAGCAATCCATATTAGTGAGAAAGGGGATTAGTGGTTGCCAGTGGCTAGGGAGAATGGGAGGGCCATTGGCAATTTTTCTTTAGGCTGATGAAGATTTTCTGGAATTAGATGGTGATGAAAACATTACCTAACTTTGTAAACACAGTAAAAACATTACTGAAATGTCATCTTTAAATGTGCATTATTAAGGCTGGGCGTGATGGCTCATGCCTATAATCCCAGTGGCTCTGGAGGCTGATACAGGAGAATTGCAAGTTCAAAACCAGCCTCAGTCCAAAGTACATGTATGAAGACACGAATTGGGTGTCAACATACTTTATATACAAACAGACATGAAAAATTATGGTATATGTGGATGTGTAACCGATGTGATTCTGCAATCTGTATTTGGGGTAAAAATGGTAGTTCATAACCCACTTGAATCTAATGTATGAAATATGATATGTCAAGAGCTTTGTAATGTTTTGAACAACCAATAAAAAATAAATAAATAAACATAAAAAAAAGAAAAATTATGGTATATATGTGTAATAAGAATAGTAATGCAAAAAAAAGTACATGTATAAAGACATGAATTGGCATGGACATACTTTATATTCAAAGTTATGAAAAAAATCAATTAAATTAAAAAAAAAAACAGCCTCAGAATAAGGAAGGCGCTAAGCAACTCAGTGAAATCCTGTGTCTAAATAAAATACAAAATAGGGCTGGGGATGTGGCTCAGTGGTCGAGTGCCCCTGAGTTCAATCCCTGGTACCCTCCCCACAAAAAAAGTGCATTATTTTTTAAAAAATGTGCATTATATCCAGTGATTTTTTTAAAAAAGAAGGTATCTACAACTAAGGAAATGGATAACTGCTCCCAAGTGGCTTGTATCATGTAAAAAAAAACCAATAGGCCAAGTAGAAACTTCTTTTGGAACTGCCCACCTATATGTCATCACACCACTTTCTTTCTTTTTCTTCTATTAATATAGAACAATTTCTCACTTGCCATGAAACTACTGAAGGAGGTGCATAAAGAGTCAAAAACTAGAGATAACTGGCAGGTGAAGTGGGTGCACAGCTACTGCCGGCTGAGCCACTGCCGGAGCCACACCCAGACCCCTCCTGAGCAGATACTCACCGTGTTGAAAACTGTCTCTCTCTTGGGTAATTAGTTGGCTTTTGTCCATGTAATTTTTTAATGCTATTTTATATTTTATCTTGTGTGTTTTCAAACAAAAACTATTCTATGTGCTGCTTCATCTAACATATGGAAGTTAAATATTTTTAGTAAATTCAGTAGAGGCAGAAAGGGTGCCAAATAGAATTATGTCACTTCCTTGGGAACTGAGCAAAAGATTTGGAGCTAGGGAGCTTTGTATGCTAATGTTTTTCAGTATGACATTTGGAGCTTTTATTTCTTTATATATATAAAAAACTGCAAATTTTATTTTTTTTAAGTTTTTCTTTAACACTTGATCAAATTATAAGTCTAGCAGGGCATGGTGGTGCACACCTGTAATCCCAGCACCTCAGGAGGCTGAGGCAGGAGGCTCTCGAGTTCAAAGCAAACCGTAGCAACTTAGCAAGGCCCTAAGCAACTGAATGAGAATCTGTCTTTAGATAAAATATTAAAAAGACTGGAGATGAGGCTCAGTGGTTAAGCATCCTTGAGTTCAATTCCTGGTACCAGTATATCATACACACACACACACACAAATTTGTGTGTGTATGTGTCATCTAGTAGTTTAATTATTTTGACAACTTAAAAGTTTACACATGAGATGTAGAATATTAAACATGAAAAGCATTTTTTCTTCTTAAGTTTCTCTTTTCACAATAACGTAACTTTTAAGCCTTAGAGAAGTAAAACTCTCTCAGTATAGTTTGGGTCCGATACTTCTTCCCTGCAGCAAGCTCAGGGGTGTAGGTAGCAATACCATTTAACTCTGCTGCAAGACAGAGTGCCTAAAAAATTGTGCCAGAGCAGCAGCCTCAGTAAAGTACCAAGAGGATTATTCTCTCCAGTTGATTCTTGGACAGAAAATGTTTTAGGCAGTTTAACAAGATGCAAATGGTGATGCTTGAATAAAAGGTTAATTCCTAGTTTTAATTGCCTAAGCCTCTCTGGGCATCAGTACAGTTACTTATAACAAAGAACATTTTCCATTAATAAGCAAGTTTAAGAAATTCTTCAACCACTATTTGAAGCTATTATTTCACTATTATTTCTTGTATTTCCAAGATTTATTTTAATTAATTTCTTAATAGAAAAAACAACTTTTATACACTGTAAATTTCTTCTTTTTAATTTATGGTATTCATTTACTTCAGAAAAAAATAACTTTTAAAAAAAAAAAATCCAACAGACGAGAACAGCACATCAAGCTACTTAAGCAGAAATAGTGTGGCTTCCTGTGGTCAGAACATTCTCTTGGGAACAACCTGCCGAATCATGGCTGACGCTCTCAGCAGTGAGCCAGCCTGCCTTGCTGACCTCGGGGAGAGCAAAGCAAAGCGGATCTTGGAGCTTTCTGGATCCAGTGCAGAGAATGTAGAGAGGGTAATGAAAACGGGAAGGGAGGATGTTTCTTGTTTGTGTGTTGCATATCCTTTCATGTGCAGCCTTCGGCTCCAGAAGAGTAACAATGAGGGTATCACTTTGTGTTTTTGAAATATGTTTGACAGTTACATCCAGCCAAGTTTCTTATGTGGAACATTGATGTACTCCATGTGTTTCTTGTTTATTTGAATGATTCTAATTTTTTAGGATTAATAATGAGAAATTTTTATTGGATTGATGTGGACAGTTCTTTCGTGTATTTTGTTAATTAAATTTTACTACCAGCGGCCATTCAAATGTTTCCACTAGCTTGTAGGACAAAACAGGCTTTTCCACTTTTTTTAATTTAGTGCCTGCTCTGCTTAGCTTTTTTCAGACAGTTACCAGCCACCTTCTCGTCCCACTGTGTTCTACCTCACTTCATTCAAGTAGCCTTTAGATGTTACAAGTATCTTTGCAGGACATTGAGCACAATGCGCAGTTTCCATATGTTTCATAAATTCCTGACAGAGCTGCACAGTGAGTTTGACCTGATTCAGCTCTGTGTGGCTCATAAAACTGTCTGGCCCCCACTTGGCATGTTCTTTTTTTTTTTCTGGTTGTTGTTATATGCTCAGGATTTTATTGGGATTACATACTTCCTCATCACTATGGCAGAAACACCCTTTTTCTGGTGAACATAGCTTTCACTGTTATTTATGTATTTTGAGACAAGGCTTGGGTGGGGGTGTCTCACTATGTTGAGTAGGCTGGGTTCAAACTCCCCATCTCAAGGATCCTCTTGCGACCAGCATGCCAAGACCTAGGACTACAGGTCTATGCCATTGCTCCCAGATTTTCACTGTTATTTTGGAGCTATTCATTCAGTTAGGCATCCTCTGAATTTCAGGTGGTCATGGGTCTGTACCAGAGAGCATTCCTTCACCTCTCCAAGGCCGTAAGGACAGCTGAGGAGACCCAGTCATTCTCCTGGGGCCAGGGGCCTGCAGCCGGGGTGATTGATTCTTATATGACGCTGGTGAATTTCTGTGACCAACAACTTCACAAGGCAGAAGAGAATGCATCAGGTGAACCACGAAAAAAGAAAACAAGTTAGTGTGCCATTATGTCAGCGTAAAGTCATCGTCTTTTTAAAATTTTTCTTTTTGTAGATGTAGATGGACAACATGCCTTTATTTTATTTTATTTGTTTATTTTTGTGTGGTGCCAGGGATTGAACCCAGTGCCTCACACATGCTAGGCAAGCACTCTGCCACTGAGCCACAGCCCCAGCCCAGTCTTAAGAATTTTGTAGATAACTCTTGATTTCCCATTTATTTGCTTCCAAAAGACAGATATTTTCAGAAGTGTCTGATGCCGCCTTCTTCTTTTTTTTTTTTTTTTTTTTTAGCACTAGGAATTGAACTTTACCACTGATCTACATCCCCAGACCTTTTTATTTTTTATTTTGAAACAGAATTTCACCAAGTTGAGGACCTCACTAACTTGCGGAGGCTGGCCTTGAATTGTGATCCTCCTGTCTTCACCTCCCAAGTTACTGGAATTCCATGCATGTGCCTCCACAACCTGGCATCTGATATCTTCTTTTTTTTTTTTTGGTTGTTCAAAACATTACAAAGCTCTTGACATATCATATTTCATACGTTAGATTCAAGTGGGTTATGTACTCCCATTTTTACCCCAAATACAGATTGCAGAATCACATCGGTTACACATCCACGTTTTTACATGATGCCATATTAGTGACTGTTGTATTCTGCTACCTTTCCTATCCTCTACTATCCCCCCTCCCCTCCCCTCCCATCTTCTCTCTCTACCCCATCTACTGTAATTCATTTCTCTCCTTTTTTTTTCCCCCATTCCCCTCACAACCTCTTATATATAATTTTGTATAACAATGAGGGTCTCCTTCCATTTCCATGCAACTGATATCTTCTTAAAGCATTTAAATGGAGCCAAGCTGCCTTCCATATTTCCCCATTTGCTATTTATACTTTTCCTATTTTGCTTGCAGTTCGTATTATCCCACATGGCCTGCCTATTGCTCTTGGAATAAATTCAGTATCCAGCAACTACCCCTTATATACTCAGCTCAGGATGGAAACAATTCTTCATGCAAAATGGGTACACTAATGGAAGAATTCTCCTGCCAGATACAGACTCAAAAATACGTCAAATGTTTGTTCATCTAAAGTGGTTTTTCTAGGCAGAGATACAGCTCAGTGTAGAGCAGTTGCCTAGCATGCATGGAGTCAATTCCCAGCACCATAGGAAAAAGAAAAAAATAAATAAATAAGATGGTTGTTCAGGAAAGAATGACATACTAAAAAATAAAAGACAAAAAGATAAAAGATAATGATTTGTTACATTTGCAGTTTATGTATAAGTGATATATTGACCATTGTTTTCCTCTTTGTTGTCCTTGATAGTTATTGATTCTGTAGAACTGCAGGAGTATCCAGCAATTGTGGTGGAGAAAATGTTGAAAGCCTTAAAATTAAATTCCACTGAAGCAAGGCTGAAGTTTCCTAGATTGCTTCAGATTATAGAACAGTATCCAGAGGAGACCTTGAGCCTAATGACAAAAGAGGTTAGTATCTTTGTTCTAGTAAATGAAGGGGAGCTGTATAGAACTGAAAGACAGTTTTATTTATATCCAGATACATAGTGTATGCAAAGTGTGTATTATAGTTTCTCCAAACCAGCATTGAATTCTGCTGCATTCTAAGAACATAGTTAATTTGAAATGATGTAAAAAAGTATTCACATTAACCTATTTTCCTATGTGAGTATTCATAAGAACATTATATATGAACAAGGACCCAAAGAAATTCTGGTGTGTGTCTGGGGCAGAGACAGGGACCTTATGTGAAATTCTGCTATCCACACAGATGAAGCTACAGCCTGTAACATCTGTTGGTGCTATATGCTCAGTTTTTATTTTTTATTTGTTTTTGGTTTTGTTACTGGGGATTAAACCCAGGGATGCTTTACCACTAAGCTGCATCCCCCCAGTTTTTTTATTTTTTATTTTGAGACAGGGTCTCTCTAAGTTGCTGAGCCTGGTCTCAAACTTGGAATTCTCCTGCCTTATCTTAGCCTCTTGAGTCACTGAGATTAGAGGCGTGTGCCACCAGGCCCAGCATGATCAGTTATCTTTAGCCCAGGGAGAACAACTTAGTTTCATTGTGCATCCCACTTCGTGTAGTGCCTATCGGCAGCACAATTTCCATCAGGGCCCAAGGCCTTCAGGCATGAGTGAGAGGTTTAAATGTGGGTATAGAGCAGAGCGTGTGAAGGGGAGCAGGCTGCTTGGCCCTTGGTTTACCTGGGGTTGCACCTGCTGGCTGTGCTCCTATTCTGTGGGCATTCTCTGTGTGCAGGGTAGGATCAATCTGCAAAAGTGTAGGCTATCTGAGAGGCTCCTGAAGATTTGTACAGATGTATAACTAGAAAATGTTAGAGCCAAGCTTTATTTTGAAAATGTAAATTCAGAAAGGTTGATCTGGTACTCTATTAGCTTTGCATAGGGAGTTTTTAAGTAGTACTGACCTCTGGAATTGGGGATGTAGCTTGGTGGTAGAATACTTGCCTGGCATGCACACTGCTTTGGATTTCATCACCAGCACCACAAAAACAAAAGAATCCAGTGTTGGGGGCCTGGGGTTGTGGCTCAAGTGGTAGAGTGCTCACTTAGCACATGTGAGGCACTAGGTTTGATCCTCAGCACCACATAAAAATAAAATAAAGATATTGTATCCACCTAAAACTAAAAAATAAATATTTTTTAAAAATTCAGTGTTGATCTCTGAGCTGTTGGGCCCAATTTGTCTGTCAAGGCTCTAACTGCTCTCTCTATTTACTGTGGCTACTGAAAGTAGACTTTTCCAATAGGTCTTAAATAGGAGATTAAATTAAATCCAGAAACATAGCATATGTGTTTTTCTTAAGGATAAGTGAGCAAATAGTTAAATAATTTTATTATAATTTTGGTTTTCTAAAGGGGCCGACAGCCAGTGTCTCATTGGGGAGGTTCTTCTTCAAGTCTCAAATAATTAGTGAAGAACAAAACACAAATAGTCAGAAATGGATTTACAAAAAGCAGAGCCCCTGATAGATCTAGTTCACCTGGGAACTGGAACTAGACAAAGGAAAGATGGCTCTGTTGGTTTACTTAAAGTGCATCCCACTTCCCATTACGTGTAGTGCCTACTGGCAGCACACTTTCCAGCAGGGCTCAAGGCCTTCAGGCATGAGTGAAGGAATCCAAGGTTTCAAGAGTGGAGTCTGGCTTCTTGATGTCTTATAGTCAGCAGGTTAATTGGCATCTTGGCAGGTCACACTCATTTCAGGTGCTGTGTGGGCCATGGCAGAGAAGGATGGAAATTCATGATGTCTCTGAGCAATTGACTAGAGAAAGTGTCCACTGGTTATTCCCAGATACCAGATATTTCTATCCACTAGGCTTTGATGTGCGGTGACCTACATGCAACCCATGGATGGCTCGTGATAGCTTTCTGCAAAAATAATATTTCTTTACATATGATACAAACAATTTTGAATTTGTGAGGGAATAAATGGCATATCAGTCAGTGTTACTATGACACCTGGTAGACATTTGTGAGGGAGCCAAACCTCTCTGAGGTATGTGGACTGACTCCTGGTATCCTCACACATACTGCTGTGTCTTCAGTTTGCCCACACAGCTATGAAGCTTCTTCAAGTTCCTCTAGTGTTCTAAGTACATTAGATTTTACCTTAAAAATAATACCTTAAAAGCATTCAAGGAAAACATGTACACTTTTTTTTTTTTTTTTTAAATGATATAGGTATAAAGAGAGAAAAGCCAGAAGCCACAAAGGAAAATCCTTTGGTGCTTACACACACACACACACACACACACATACACACACACACAAAAACAAAACAAAACAAAAAATGTTGAATGCTGTGTACAAGGTTAAAAAAAAGGTACAAGAAAAATATCTGCAACACATGAGAGGTGCTGACATCTCTAATCTTTGATATAAGTGACCACAATAGGCCAGTATATTCAAAGGAAATGCATGCATGATTAACTATGTAAGGTAGGTGAACATGGAGTGTTTGGCTTTACTGATAATGAGCCATGAACATTTTTTTTTAATTTTTCTTAGTTATACATGGACACAATATTTTTATTTTGTTTATTTATTTATATGTGGTGCTGAGGATCAAACCCGGTGCCCCACAGGTGGCAAGACAAGCGCTCTGCCACTGAGCCATAATCCCAGCCCGAGCCATGAACATTTAAGTTAGATATTGTTCACTTTTCAGACTGACAGTGTTTTTAAAAAGTTCATTGTGTCCAATACTCATAAAATTTTTGGAAACCAGTCTAATATGTTTAGAAATAAAAATTAGAAATATCCTTTTGTATTTTCTAGCAATATGTATTATAATTGTTAATGTTCACCCTGTGATTTTACTTCTGTACTTGTACAGATGTGTAACACAAATATAAATAGATATGTATGCAGATATCTCCTTTATTGTATAAATTGTAATATCAAAAAATTGGAAAACGCCCTAAATATTTATTACTGAGCAGTAGATAAATAAAATACTATACAGCTATTAGAAGGAGTGATGTAAATCTAAGAAAACACAGCAGTGAACTATCTAGTATGATTCCATTCTTGGAAGCAAAGAATTTGCCTGCACATGCCCAGGAATATCTATAAGAATCCAGTGGTCATCTCAGAGAGGGCCAAAGGATAGGAGACATTATATATGTATTATTTTTTTATTGAATATACTTTAGCATTACGGTAAGGCGATGTTAAATGTTTTGTTTATTAACTTATAGCTCTCTGTGTTTTAGATTTCTTCCATTCCTTGCTGGCAATTCATTGGCTGGATCAGCCACATGGTGGCATTATTGGACAAAGAGGAAGCTGTCGCAGTTCAGCACACTGTGGAAGAGATTGCCAGTAGCTACCCACAGGCAATCGTTTATCCGTTTATAATAAGTAGCGAAAGCTATTCCTTTGAAGATACATCTGCTGGTCATAAGAATAAACAGTTTGTGGCAAGGTGATGTTACAGGGTTAATCAAATACTGCAGGGTACAAAAAAATGTGTGGTAAAAGCAAACACATGGAAACTTAGGTTTGTCTTTAGATCATTTCAGGCTGTCCTCAAAGCATAGAAAACCTTACACATTTGTTGAATATATCTTTTCTAGATTTCATACTTGTTATAGAATTTCTATATGTTTTTAAATAAATTTCATTTTAGGTGCTGTTCATGAAGCATACCACTCTTGTGCTCATAGCTAATAATCTGTTGGTTGAGACAGACTAGATGAGATGCTTTTGCAATTAATTCTTGAAATCATCCTTTAATTTAAAATATACAAGACAGCCCCTTTTCTAATTCAGTCTCAGTAGACAACCTAAAGGATCATCCTTTCACTTCTTCAATCCATTTATTAGTAAAGACCATTGACATAAAGTACAATGGTGTGACTTTCACAAAAATACTTCATAGGTGCATGGCATTCTAGATGCATTCTCTGTCGAGCTATTTTTTTGTCAGGAGCTGGTTTGCCTCATTATTTTGGGTGTTGATTTGGGGAAGAATAGGAGTGAGACACAGCAAGACCTAGCATCTGTCATGATTTGTGCACATATTGCCTGCCAACCACACCATCTCTGAGGTCTACCATGAAGGGATTGAAGATAAGAGCCAGGCGATGGTGGCAAGTGCCTGTAATTCCACTGACTCAGAAGGCTAAGGCAGGAGGATAAAAGTTTAAGGCCAGCTTCAAAACAAAATTTAGTAAGACTCTGTCTCAAAATAATAATAGAAAGGGCTAGGGATATAGCTCAGTGGTAGAGTTCAATCCCACAAAAAAAAAAGAAAGAAAAGGAAAATATTTGAAAATGCATCTAGAAGGTAACTTTTTCTTTGATAACTTTAGAAAATGTATATGTCAAATTTCAAACATCAGGGGCTGGGGTTGTGGCTCAGTGGTAGAGCGCTTGCCTAGCATGTGTGAGGCACTGAGTTTGATGCCCAGCACCACACACACACACACACACAAAAAAAAAAAAAAAAAAAAAACCTAAATGAACAAAATAAAGGTATTATGTTCATCTATAACTAAAAATATATTTTTTTAAAAAAAATCATACATCAAAATGTTCACACCCATTGCAAGAAAGTTTGCTTTTTAAGAACCTCACCTCTTGACAGACACTTTATACTTCATCTAATATTTGATGGAATTCTGAAATTCTTCCTTTCCCTAGACTGTTTTTTATTTGTTGGTTTTTATTTGACTGTTGGTTTTTATTTGTACATATATGGTACATTAAATAGTTATATATGATTGCATAACATAAATTGTACATATTATAAATATATATTTTAAGTGCATATATAAATATATGCAAACATATATAAGTATATTTCTATAAATAGATAAAATAGGCCTTGATCATTGGAAGATGTTCAGTTACCTAAATTTTGTATCTTTGTTTTCATAGAATCAAAAATATGTTGGATCAAGGTGGAGTGATTCAAGACTTTATTAATGCCCTCGACCAGCTCTCTAATCCCGATCTGCTCTTTAAGGTAATACAACAGCTTTTGGCACACACACAAAAAAGAACTAGGGTAAAACTTACTTGCAGTCTAGCTTGATTCATAAATCTTTTCTCTCTTTTTCCCCAGGACTGGGTTGCTGAAATAAAAGATGAACTAGAAAAGAGCCCTGTAAATAAAAAAAAAATTGAAAAACTGTATGAGAAGATGTATGCAGCTTTGGGTGACCTGCGAGCTCCAGGCCTGGGTCCCTTTCGAAGGAGGTTTATCCAGGTATGGTTGGACACGGTGGCCTTGCTGGTAGCTGAAGCATCAGGAAGATCAGTATTCAAACTTGATGGCTTGCTAACAATTCTGATCTTAAATTACCTGTTGAATTTGTAATCTTCCTTTAATCTGGTACTTTCTGTGAGGTACTGATAGATTCTATTAATTCAATTATTCATGCTCAAGTTCTTCGATCCAAAGATTAGTGTTTTAATTCTCAGAATGATTTGACTATTGGATCAAGAAAATATTTGTGCTGAGAGTGGTGACACATATGTAATCCTGGTAACTCAGAGGAGACCGTGGCAGGAGGATCACAAGTTAAAGACCAGTCTCAGCAACTTGGCAAGGCCTTAAGCAACTTAGCAAGATCCTGTCTCAAAATTAAAAAATAAATAAATAAAAGGGCTAGGGATATGGTAAAGCACCCCTGGGTTTAATCCTCAGTATCAAAAAATAAATAAAAAGGAAATGTTTGTATTTAACATGAATTGATAAAATACTGTGCCCAGCATTTTTTCAGGTCACAGGCTTGTGGGTAATTGAGATTGTTCACAGGGACAGATCAAGTTCCTAAGGGCAGAGGGTTGTATGACAAATAACTGCTTATAAAATGCTATGCGAGTATAAGGGAGATCTATTTTCAAATTTGTTCTAGAGCTGGAAGGAAAATACACCTTTGCTCATAGGGAATCATATACAGGAGGCCTTGATGTGGCCAACTACACAGGCCCCTCACCCCGGTCTTTCTCTGTCTGGTCTTCTAGAGACTCATCCCTAGGGACAAGGATGGAAAAGGATCCTTCCGCATCCTTTTTCCTCCTGAGGGTCTAAGAAGAACCGGGTGCTCCTTCCTCTTTTGCATATGTTACTTACACCTCCCTTCTGCCATTCATCACACTGACTTCCCCCTAAATCTTTGTCAGACTACTTGAATTTATTAAACCTCAAGTTTAAGGCCTTAAAGGAAAAGACCTGGCATTCACATTGGCAGAGTCCTGAAGTCCAGTCTACAATGCAAAGAAAGATCTTTATCTTTTATATATATATTTTTTTGATAACTGCTTTTTTAGAATGTTATTCATATAACCCACAATTCAGCCATTTAAAGTGTACACTGGAGAAGTTTTAAGTATATTTACAGAGTTGTGACATCACTTCAATTTTAGAACATTTTCATCAGCACAGAAAGTAACCCCAACCCATTTGCAATTACTCCCCATTTCCTACTCTTGCCAGCTCTTGGCAGCCACTGAACTACTTTCCATAGGTAAGGAGTGGCCTCTTTTGGACCTTTCACATGAATGGAATCACACAATGTGTCACTGGCTTTTTTCACATGGCCTGATGTTTTCAGAGTTCAGCCACATTGCAGTATGCATCAGTGCTTTGTGATTTTTGTTTTGTTTTGATGGCCAGATGTTGTTCCACTGTGTGAGTACGCTGCATTTTTGCTTGACTTTTCTTCATCAGTTAATGGACACTCGGGGTACTTCCACTTCTCAGCTTCTTACACATAGTGCTGCTCTGCATATCCTTGGACAGATTCTTGAGGGGAGGTGTCTTTTCAGTTCTTGTGACCATCCTCAGCAGTAGAAAAACACTTTGGTCTTTAACTGATCCTCCCCTTTTTGCTTTCTCACTTGATAAATGGATATTGTTTTTGGTGAGTCATTCCTAGCTGGGGTACTTTGAGTTAAAGGTACAAATGTAGGGACATAAAGAATTATCTGTGGCCTAATTGTGACCAGGAATACATTTTAAAAGTGAAGATAATGCTATGAACTCCTGTAATTTAAGGACATATTTTAGGCTGTACATTGTGACTGGTGTGTGTTGCTGATCCTTAGATATGCAAGGGTCTCAGAACAGGAACTGTAATTAAATGAAGTAATAAATTGTACTTAAAACTAATAGGTTAGCACCAATAAAATTATTGTAATATTGTAGAATATGGAATTTGGAAAAGTGTGTCAAGGTTTGTTTCTTGCTGTACCCGTGGCCCACACACTTACTCTGTAAAGACCCAGGTTTTGAATTTGCAGGCCATACGAGTCCATTACCAGAACTTGTATCTGTTGTCATCATATCATGCAAAGGCAGTTCCAGAGGGTGCTTTGGCAAGTAGGCTGGATAAAATAATGGCTTACATTCTATGGTTTGTTGAACCATGTTCTAAATAAAAGAAGCTGGAGCTGAAGAGTGGGCAACTTTCCCAAAATCAATGAGAACATCAGATTGCAAATTAGACTTGGGTCTCCTCACCTCATAGGATCTAGGGCACCCTTGTGAAAGGGTTTCGGTTTAGCAGCTCCTCTTTTCTACAGCCTGTCCTGCCCTCCAGTACCCTATTTCCTCTGCCAGGCTGAGAACGACCTCATTTGGAAAAATTCTATTAGGCCTCCAGTAAAGAGTGCAGGTTATGTCTTTGAATTCTTGTCTACCTTCTTTCCCTGCATGCTGGACACAATAAGACTCTGCCCCAAAAATCTATCAAAGCAGACCATTATTTTCCCCAGCTGCTGTGAGCATAGCTGCAATAGCCCTCTCCTGGGTACACCAACAGTGTGGCAGAAATATGCCTGTTGTTCGTAGCAGACATGAGATTCTTTGGAGTCAAATTTCTAGTGTATTGGAAAACTTATTCAGAACTTTATACCTTCTTCCAAATTAACAAATATTTTTCATTAATTTAAACTAAAACCTGCCAAAATGAAGTAAGTGACTCAGGTTTCACTTTAGAGGGTCCTTAAGGGCATTAGGCCTTTCAAATATATGATTGCTAGTTAAATTTGGGAAATAGCTAATCTTTCCATGTATTCTAAGAATGGTAGATTATTTCTATATTTTAATCCATTTATAGATTAAAGACGTCATAAATACATATATATGTATATATGCATATATATGTATGTGTTAATTTTCCTGTTATGGATTATCTTAAAATAGAACTTTTATTTCATGTATACCAGATTTATGTTGTTAATTAGTTCTAAATTGGGTAAATCTTGACAACTATTAAGTTATTGTTAGTAATAATCTTGTTTCTTTTTTTTATTTGATATCAGGATTATCATTCAAATATTTGAGTAAGACTAATATAAAGAAAGAATTGATATATTCAAAGTTGTAGAATTTCTAATAATAATTGCTTTTAGAACTAAAGATTATCTAAATAAATTTATACTCATGTTATCATCCAAAATAGTATCATGAAAGATTTTTACCAAGAAAAGTAGCCTTCTCTTACTTTTTTGTCTATTTTTCTCTTCAGCTTAAATAAAGAATCATGGGCTTTTCATTTTTGTTGAATTACTCCCTTAATTTTATTGTTTTTAACATTATTCCTAATTATTTGTGTCATTGTAATGCTGTAGACCCAGAACTAGACAGTGGACACAAAGAAATTAATTGACCTTGCCAAGTTTTTGTTTTAATTTTTTGGTAGTTGTAGATGGACAGCATGCCTTTATTTTATTTATTTATTTTTATGTGGCGATAAGGATCGCACCCAGAGCCTCACATGTACTAGGCAAGCGCTCTGCCATGAGCTCCAGCTCCAGCCTGACCTTGCCAAGTTTTTACAGCCCTCATTAGCATATAACTGCAAGAATTTAGAATTTATAGCTACAAGTCATTATAACCATGACCTTTCTAAGGGAACACAAGTTACCAACAAAAGGCAGGCTCCAGATGTTCTAGAGTATTAAAATATTCTGGAAAAGTAAAACTGTACATCTTAAAAGCACAGAATAAACCTATGTAATTGAGCCCTTATAAAAATTCATAAGCTTAGAGCCTTTTCCTAAATTCAAACCAAACATGAGTCTTTGTAACAGATTATTAATTTTAGGCCTTTGGGAAAGAATTTGATGAACACTTTGGGAAAAAAGGTTCTAAACTACCTGGAATGAAACTCAGTGACTTCAATGACATCACCAACTCTCTGCTTTTAAAAATGAGAAGAGACACAAAGCCACCTGGGAATCTGAAAGAGTGCTCTCCCTGGATGAGTGAGTTCAAAGTGGAGTTCCTGAGAAATGAGCTGGAGATTCCTGGTGAGTTAAAACCCCCAGGTACAAAATCAAACTTAAGAACAGCAACATGACAAGAACTCGGTTTCTAAGTAGTGATATCAGGATCTTGGTAGTTGCCCCCCAACTCTCTCTTTAAAGGATTTTAAAATTTCACATATTTTTCATCATTAGGAAAATCTATAACAAGTGTTCAGATTTTCATTTACTAATTACCTCTGAGTATACCCACCTTTGCTCTTGAGTAACTTTTCTTCAGAAACATAACACAGGTATAGAAGCAGGTCCCTTCTGGGACATACATGCTGATACTGTTTAAAGGACTAGTTAATGATAAATGACTTACCTGCAGGAAAAAGGATCATGACACGGAGACATACAGCAGGTGAACCAGATGTGAACAAGGCATGATTTTTGAGAGGAAATGTAGTACATCCGAAGTTTTTCATACTGGAATTTGCAAGAGCAAAAAATGTTTTAATCCGATTACTCATATTCTCATTACAGTGAATACAAGGAAAAACATTTGGAGATTTTCTTTGCTTTTATTAACAACTGAGCAACTGAGGATAAGCCTCCTCACTTACCACTGATCTACCTTGAGATAAGAGTTCCAGTTCAGTACACTAATCTTTCTATTTGGAATTTGTCATTTAGAATAGGAGGCTAACTTCCATTAAGAAGTAATAGCATTTTTTAAAAAAGTCCATCTTTGCCAGGCACAGTGTGGCACATGCCTGTAATCCCAACACTTGGGATGCTGAGGCAAGAGGATTGCAAGTTCAAAGCCAGCCTCAGCAGATTAGTGAGGCACTTAGCATCTCAACAAGACCCTGTGTCTAAATAAAACATTAAAAAAGGCTGGGGTTGTGGCTCAGTGGTTAAGCACCCCTAGGTTCAATACCCAGTAACGCCCCCCCCCCCCCCCCCCCCGCCGCCAAAAAAAATTTATCACAGTAGATTAGCATTTTATTAGATCAGCAGATACATTTTAAAATACAAAGCTCTGTAACAAGCTATTCTAAGCAGGCTCTGTGATTTGTTTTAGGTCAGTATGATGGCAGGGGAAAGCCACTGCCTGAATACCACGCACGGATCTCTGGGTTTGATGAGCGGGTAAGTGTGAGGGTTTGCAACTCCTGTCACTATAATGGGGACTCTTAGTGCGCGGTTTGTAACTCTTTTTTTAATTATTATTTTTTTTAATAGTTGTAGATGGACAGCATGCTTTATTTGTTTAGTTTTTTATGCAGGGCTAAGGATCAAACCCAGTGTCTCACACATGCTAAGCAAGTGCTCTGCCACTGAGTTACGGCCCCAGCCCAGTGGCTTGTAATGAGAATAACGTGTGTGAGAATAACGTGTTTGCCCCCACTAAGGAAGGGACAATTAATTTTCCATGCTGTTCTCAAATTGTATGGAGTTTTCTGACTTTTTTTTGAAAATCAGAGACTCATTTTCTTAATTTCCTCAGTGTTTCAACATCAATTATGTGTAAGGATATAGTAAACTCAAAAGATTTTACTGTATGTGTATCCATTTTTAAATATGTGGAGAATTAACTTATTATAAAAAGTTTCCATGTTGAATATCATTGTTGCAACGGACACCCACAACTCTATGCAATTATTTGTAACCAAGAATATTAGATTTCTGTTGGACAGCATTCGGGCACAAACAGATAACAGAAATATTTCACTGGCCTCTAAAGTCTGCTGGCCCAGGTTCTTTGTTCTTGTCACCTCACCCGGTATTCAGGGGGAGGTTTCTGAGGAATGTATGTAACTTTTCCACTTCTGATGATATGATGGGCCTAGATCATAGATTGTACTTAAAACATTTTTTTTGCCTTCAGGCTTGTGCCTGTAGTCCCAGCAACTTGGGAGACTGAGGCAAGAGGATAATGAGAGCTCACAATATAAAGACCAGCCTGTACAGCACAGTAATATTCCATCTCAAAAAAATAAAATAAGATTTCACTCAAAAACAAACAAAACAAAAACCTACGAAGGTATTTTTTGCTGGGTGCACTGGCACATACCTATAGTCCCAGCTACTGGGGAGGCTGAGGCAAGGGTACCTTGACTTTGGGCAGCAATAGTGAAACCTTGTCTCTTGTAAAACAAAACAAAAATCCTTTATTTTTAAAGGTAAAAGTAATGGCTTCTATAAGAAAACCAAAGCGCATCATCATCCGAGGCCATGATGAAAGGGAGTACCCATTCCTTGTAAAAGGTGGTGAGGACCTTCGGCAGGACCAGCGCATTGAGCAGCTCTTCGAAGTCATGAATGTCATCCTCTCCCAGGATTCTGCCTGCAGTCAGAGAAACATGCAGTTAAGAACATACCGTGTGGTGCCCATGACCTCCAGGTGCGGCCCAAGCACATGTAGGATTCTGCCCTGGGCTGGGCTCTTGTGTCTGTTCAGAGGTGGGCATGGGGGTGGCTAGACAGGTTGGTCCCTTGGACCCCACAGACAGAGCACTAGACTGCACTTAAACACTTGCTGACCTCTGTAGGGAAAGTAAGTTCAGAATGAATGTGAGGAATCTGTTTTGCTTTGATTCTCCACACATTTTTTTCTAGGGCAGAAAGAGCAATTCAGGTTTGCATTTATTTACAAACTTTTCATTTTCCTTTTCAGATTAGGATTAATTGAATGGATTGAAAATACATTTACCTTGAAGGACTTTCTTTTGAATAACATGTCACAAGAGGAGAAAATGGCTTATTTGAGGTAGTGTGAAGCTGACTGCTCCTTCGTTAGTGCTACCTGCCCTCCAGACTGCTTTTACTCAAACAGTCCTTTCTTCCTTAGTAGTGTGGTTTCAAGTGTAGTTTCCTCTACCTCTTGTTCCCCTTGTAATTGGTGCTGCTATATCCGTACCCTTACTCTGCCTATGGCTGGGTGAATAAGCTAGATTGAGTACAAGATACTAAACGGTAATTGTATTATTTTACAACAGCCCTTTTTTTTTTTTTTAAGTATTAGCTTTGGGGGGAAAAATTTTTTTTTGTGGTACTGGGAATTGAACACTGAGCTACATACTCAACCTTCCCTCTCCTTTTTTCAAATGCTTATTTTGGCCTCAAACTTGTGATCCTCCTATCTCAGCCTCCTGAATATCTGGGATTATAGTTGTGTACTTTTTAACAAAGAAAAATCTGGAAAGAAATAAATGAATAAATAAAATCAACAGCTAACACTTATTTTCTGTGTACTAGGCAGGCACTAGTCTCAGTTCCTAATGTATGTGAACTCATTTATTTTTCAACAGTCTACAAGATGAGTATTATCACTTCTGTACAGATGAGAAAGTTGAGGTCCAGAGAGGTTAAATAACTCATCCTTAGTCATCCAGCCTCTAAGTGGCCTAACTGGAATTATTCCTGATTCATTCTGTATCATAATATGTATACTTTTACTTTTTCTGTAACCTTTTACTTGTTTTCTAATTATTCTGCAACAAACTTATATTTTCTAATCAGAAGGTTTTAAAACTTTTTTGTTTTTTTTTTCTAAAGGAAAATAAGGACAACATGATGAAAGATATGTTATAGGTAGAATTGGCAGGTTTTGGTGACAAGCTGTGGGATAAAGAGGAAATGGCTAAGAATGGCTGCAAGGCCTATTTCTCTTCTTTGTGTTATAATTCTTTCCCGAATGTAATTAAACAGATGCAATATTTTTTATCAGTCAGTTTCTAACACACATAAAATTAAGCATATTTTCATCAAACTCACATTCCCATAGTAAATAGGTCATCATTTGCCAACCTTTTTTTTTCTTCCTTCGATGCTAGTGATTGAACCCTACCACCTCTTGATTCCACACATTTGAATTTTTTGCCTAGAATCGCTTCTCCTTTCTTTGGAAGACAGGAAAGCTGACGAACACTGCTTCCTGCCATCAGAAATTCTTGGTCTCTGGCCAGGCTTGGTGGGACATACCTACATCTCAGGAAACAGAGGTTGAAGGATCTCAAGTTTGAGGCCAGCCTGGGTAATTTGGAAACTGTTTCAGAATTAATAAAAGGAGTGGAGATGTAGCTCACTGGTAAAGTAGCCCTGGGTTTGATCCCATACCACCAAAAAAAAAAAAAGAAAAGAAGAAGAAAGGAATTCTAGGTCTCAGTCTGGCACTGAAGTCCTGACTCTCAGTATTGTGAACTCCAGACTCACCCTTCCTGTGCTTTCCAGTCTCCTTTGGTAAGATGGGGTAGTTCAGTGGAATAGCAGACAGTGAACATGGGTATCAGTGAGTTCAAAGTATTTTCACATAAGGATGGTATAAATTTACTTCTGACTACCTTTTTTTTTGTACTGGGGATTGAACTCAGGGGCACTCAACCACTGAGCCACATCTCCAGCCCTATTTTATATCTTAGAGACAAGGTCTCACTGAGTTGCTTAGCATCTTGCTAAGTTGCTGAGATTGTCTTTGAACTCAGGATCCTCCTGCTTCAGCCTCCTGAGCCACTGGGATGACAGGTGTGCCCCACTGTGCCCAGCTTCTGACTACCTTTTTTTTAAAGGCAATTCCAACATCCTATTATTAAGTTATTGATGTTTGTTACTAGGAATTGGAACCCAGGGTATCGGGCATACTAGGCAAGCACTCTATCTTTGAACCCTTTTTATTTTATTTGAGATAGGGTCTCACTAAATTTCCCAGGTTTGTGGTCCTCCTGCCTTAGCTTGAGTAACTTACAGGCATATACTGGCTGCTGTTTTTGTCTTGATAAGAATTTTCCAGGGGGGGGGGTTAATTTTTTTTTTTTTTTTTTGTAGTTTTAGATGGACAGAATGCCTTTATTTTGTTTTTATTTTTATGTGGTGCTGAGGATCGAACCCAATGCTTCACTCATGCTAGGCAAGTGCTCTGCCACTGAACCATAGCCCCAGCCCCATATTGCAGTTTTCAACCTAAAGATTTTCATGTCTTTTAAAACTAGGAGAAGAGCCAGGAATAGTGGCACATACCTGTAATTCCAGTGACTTAAGCTAAGGCAGAAGGATCATAGGTTCAAATCTATCCTGGGCAACTTAGCAAGACCCTGTCATAAAATAAGAAAATAAAGAAAAGGGCTGGGTTGAAGTTTAGTAGTAAAGTGCACCTGGGTTCCATCCCAGTACCACAGGATGTGGGCTGAGGGTAGCTAGGAGAAGAAAGCCAGCGCAGTGGCTCCACCTATAGTCCCAGCTATTGGGGACTGAGCAGGAGGCTTGTTTCAGCCCAGGATTTCGAGCCCAACTAGTAAGACAACATAGTAAGACTGTCTCAAAAGAAAGAATATATGAGGAGAGGATTTAAGTTAAAGGGGAGTAGTCTATTTGTGAATTTAACTTTGTAGTAAAAGTTCAGGCAGAAAACAGATGGAATAAATTTCCCACTTCATACAGAGAATAAGATAAGCTAAACTTTAAGTGTTTTTGTCGAGGAGGCCCATGATTCTAAAACTCTGATAGGAAATTTCTTGGGTTTCTTTGGAGTAATTAAAAATGAATAATGGCATATTGAAAGTCTAGATCCACAGTAAAATGGGTTTGGTGTTAATATAATATTAAGTATGATTGCCAGGTGTGGTGGTGCATGCCTGTAATCCCAGCAACTTGGGAGGCTGGGGCAGGAAGATTATAATTTTGAGGCCAGCCTCAGCAACTTAGCAAGACCTATCTCAAAATAAAAATTTGAAAAGGAATGGGGATGGTAGATCAGGATGGTATGCTCAGTGGTAGAGCATACCTGCCTTCCATCCCTAATCATAAAACTAAAATAATAAGTAAATGTGATTAAAAGTCACCTTTACTTTTTTTCCTCCCTCTTCCCTATTTTTTAATGAATTCTTGGTGATTTGTGCCTTTAAAATCATGTTATGCTAAATATCTCCCTGATTCCAATTCCCTTTTTCGTACTTGTTAGTGATTCCAGAGCACCAGTGATGGAATATAAAGACTGGCTTAAGAAAATGTCCGGAAAACATGATGCTGGAGCATATGCGCTAATGTATAAGTGAGTTCTGTTTTGATTTTCTTTTGTATCGTCTAGTTCTTCTCAAAGTTGCATATTTACTTTTTATCCTTAGAAAGTTTTGCTTTAGATCATCAAAATCTAGTTATTTGATTTTTAAGCTTCAGTATAAACAAAACTTTAAATTTCAAGTCATGAAAAATTTGTTCTAATAAGACTTTTACCATTATTAAATCATAGGAGAGCCAACCGTACAGAAACAGTCATGGCTTTCAGAAAAAGAGAAAGTAAAGTACCTGCCAGTCTCTTAAAGTAAGTGTACTTGTGATTTCATGAACACTGTAGTGCAAAACAAAGATCACACAGGGCTCTTCTCTGTCCTAGGAGGGCCTTCATGAAGATGAGCACAGGCCCCGAGGCCTTCCTGGCTCTTCGCTCCCACTTTGCCAGCTCCCACGCTCTGCTGTGTGTCAGCCACTGGCTTCTCGGGATTGGAGACAGACACCTGAACAATTTCTTGATAACGATGGAGACAGGCAGCATGATTGGAATTGACTTTGGACATGCATTTGGATCAGCTACCCAGGTGTGTTTGCCTTATCTTGTTGGCTATTTTAGAATCCATGTAATTTAGCAACACCTCAAGTAGTAGATAGTTTAAAGAAGAAATGGCTTGTTAAGTTGGTTCCGTCATGATAGTTGAATCTGACATTTTTGAAGTAATATATAATCTCATCCTAGCTTCAGGCTTGTTTAGGCAGGTCATAGGAGATGTGATCAGAGACAGGAGTAAAATGCATTCCTGTTTAGGACGACTCTGTAGAAGTTTTATGAAGATCTATAATCAAAATGTCTTGCGCAAAATGTGATACAGATCTTTTCTCCGCCACTAGCCTCTGAGTGTTGGTGATGACACTTATAAATCTCTGTGGGTTATATGTTGCTCCACATGGACTCTGGCTTTGTGATCGTGGTGCAAGTTGAGTGGATTACCATTGGGCCCAGGAATTCATGTGGGTAGCTTATTTCAAAAAAAGAGGAGTTTGTAGTCATACTAAAAGCAAATAGTTTATTTGAGAAGACATTTCATTAATGTTTGTTATTTTGAGATATCTAGTTAATATATTCTGCATTTTGCATGTCTATTTTTTCTCTTGTTTAGTTTCTGCCAGTCCCTGAGTTGGTGCCTTTCCGTCTAACCCGCCAATTTATCAATCTGCTGTTACCAATGAAAGAAATGGGCCTCATGTACAGTGTCATGATACATGCCCTGAGGGCCTTCCGTGCAGAGGCAGACCTGCTTATTAACACCATGGATGTGTTTGTAAGAGAGCCCTCCTTTGATTGGAAGGTAGGTTTAGTTTTATAAGTGCTTTTTCCTTTTATCAGTGTCACAGTATGTGACATGGTGTCTGTTTTATGGTGAAAATGTATCAAGTTTGTTTGCTAAAGTATCTATATTATTTTGTACTGCATTTCTCAAAATTAACATTTGGGGCCATTCAGCCAGAAAACTAGATAAGAGGCAAAATCCTTACTTGGAGAAAACTGTTGCTTAAATTGAGTTTACTTCCTACTGGGTGTGAGATTACAGACCCATTGGTGATGGTGGGTCCAGTTTCTCTCTGGCACCACTTTTAATTTTAAAAATTGTTCCATGTGAAGCTTTCATGGATCATGAAGTCAGATAGTGCCATCTTAACCTCAGTGGTTATCCAGGACATAGCCCCAGAAGAATGAAGCCTGTGGTGCTCATCCTTCCTAGGGAGTGATATCTCCTACCTCCCTGCAGCAGCACCTCAAGTCACTAAAATGTATGCCACTGTTAAAATGTTATAGGTTCCCAGTTGCACTTGTTAAGTTCATTACTTGATTTAATGTTATAGCAGAGAAATATATACTGTTCTATATTCTATATACTGTTATAGCAGAGAAATCATGTTCTTTTTCTTCAGAATTTTGAACAAAAAATGCTGAAAAAAGGAGGATCATGGATTCAAGAAATAAATATAACTAAAAAAAATTGGTATCCTCAGCAGAAGATATGTTATGCTAAGAGAAAGTTAGCAGGTGCCAATCCTGCAGTTATTACTTGGTAAGATTGTTATTGGGGGGAGACGGGTAATACCAATATATTACCATTTCTTAAAGAATCATTGTAGGTACAAAGTGCCAAGCACTTTAGGCCTTTGGGAGTAGTGTGACTATCCTCACTTTATAAATGAGGAAAGCCAGGGTTAGAGAGGTGACTCCTCCAAAGCCAGGAGAGGCCTGTGACTCAAACCTGTGTGCCTGAGCCTGTTCTCTGCACAGTCTTTGGGCTTCAGGTTAGTGCCTGGAATAACCTATCAATATGAGGATCAGAAGGCATATTCTTAGATGGTGCCAGAAGAGAGATTTGGGGTTTAAATTTGCTTTTGTCCTTTTTTGGAGCATTGAACCCATTTGGCCCTAATGGGCATAGCACCTAGGTATATTGGCTCTTAAATTTTTTTCTTAACTAAGGTCTGAAGCAAATAATATTTATAGAGATTATTTCTAGGAAATGAAATTAAACTTCACAATTAAATAGAAGTAAATGGCAGTCTGTGGTCAGTTTGTTGTTTTGCTTTGTTTATTGATTTTGTGGTACTGGGGTTGAACCCAAAGGCATTCTACCACAGAACTATGTCCTAGCCCTTTTTATTTTACTTTGAGGCAGGGACTTCCTGAGTTGCCCAAGCTGGCCTCAAACTTGAAATCCTCCTGCCTCAGCCTCCCAAGTAGCTGGGATTATAAGTGTGTGCCACCACAACTGGTTTAACATTTTGTTTTGTTTGTTAATTAATTTATTTATTTTAATTAGGTATATCTGACAGCAGAATGCATTTCGATTCATTGTACGTAACTGCACCACAACTTTACATTTCTATGGTTGTACACAGTGTAGCATCACACCATTTGTACAGTCATACTTGTACCTAGGGTAATGATGTCCATCTCATTCCACCATCTTTCCTGCCCCCATGCATCCTCCCTACCCTCTCTCCCCTTTGCCCAAAGTTCCTCCATTTTCCCCATGCCTCCCCCCTCCCCATTTTGGATCAGCGTCCACTTATCAGAGAGAACATTCGGCCTTGGTTTTTTGGGATTGGCTTACTTTGCTTAGCATGATATTCTCCAACTCCATTCATTTACCTGCAAATATCATAATTTTATTCTCTTTTAATGCTGAATAGTATTCTGTTGTGTATATATACTACAGTTTCTTTATTCATTCATCTGTTAAAGGGTATCTACTTTGCTTCCACGGTTTAGCTATTGTGAATTGAGCTGTTATGAAGATTGATGTAGCTGCATTCCTATAGTATGCTGATTTTAAGTCCTTTGGGTATATACCAAGGAGTGGGATAGCTGGGTCAAATGGTGGTTCCATTCCAAGTTTTTAAAGGAATCTCTATACAACTTTCCATAGTAGTTGCACCAATTTGCAATCCCACCAGCAATGTATGAGTATACCTTTTTCCCCACATCCTCACCAACACTTATTTTTGTTTGTATTCTTGATAGCTGCCATTCTGATTAAAGTGAAATAAAATCTTAGAGTAGTTTTGATTTGCATTTCTCTAATTACTAGAGATGTTGAATATTTTTTCATATTTGTTGATCGAATGTATCCCTTCTTCTGAGAAGTTGTCTGTTCAGCTCCCTAGTCCATTTATTGATTGGGTAGTTTTTTTGTTTTGTTTTGTTTTGGTGTCAAGTTTTTTGAGTTCTTCATATATCCTGGAGATTAGTGCTCTATCTGAGGTGTGTGCGGCAAAAATTTGCTCCCAAAATGTAGGCTCTCTGTTCATCTCATTGATTGTTTCTTTTGCTGAGAAGAAGCTTTTTAGTTTGAGTCCATCCCATTTATTAATTCCTGATTTTATTTCTTGTGCTTTAGGAGTCTAGTTAAGGAACTCAGGAACTAATCCGATATGTTAAAGATTTGGGCATACTTTTTCCTCTATTAGGCGCGGGGTCTCTGAACTAATTCCTAGGTCATTGATCCGCTTTGAGTTGAGTTTTCTGCATGGAGAGAGAGGGGTTTAGTTTTATTTTGCTGTATATGGATTTCCAGTTCTCCCAGCGTCATTTATTGAAGAGGCTGTCTTTTCTCGACTGTATGTTTTTGGTGCCTTTGTCTAATATGCAATAACTGTATTTATGTGGGTTTGTCTCTGTGTCTTCTGTTCTGTACCATTAGTCTATATGTCTATTTTTGTGCCATGCCATTTTTGTTATTGTAACTTTGTAGTATAGTTTAAGGTCTGGTATTGTGATGCCTCCTGCTTCACTCTTCTTGCTAAGGATTGTTTGGCTATTCTGGGTCTCTTAATTTTTCAAATGAATTTCATGATTGCTTTTTCTATTTCTATAAGGAATGATGTTGGAATTTTAATTGCAATCACATTGAATCTGTATAGCACTTTGGGTAGCATGGCCATGTTGACAGTGTTAATTCTGCCTAACCTAGCACGCGGGAAATCTTTCCATCTTCTAAGATCTTCTTCAATTTCTTTCTTTAGTGTTCTGCAGTTTTCACTGTAGAGTTCTTTTACTTCTTTTGTTAGTTGATTCCCAATTTGTTGTTGTTGTTTTGAGGCTATTGTGATGGGGTAGTTTTCCTAATTTGTCTTTGAAAGGATTCATCACTGATGTATAGAAATGCATTTGATTTATGGGTATTGATTTTATATCCTGCTACTTTGCTTAATTCATTAATTAATTCTCCTCTAAGTGTAGAATCATGTCATCATCAAATAATGATAGATTGAGTTCTTCTTTTCCTGACCATATCCCTTTAATTTCTTTCGTCTAATTGCTCTGATTAGAGTTTCAAGGACTATGTTAAATAGAAGTGGTGACAGAGGGCATCCCTGTCTTGTTCCAGTTTTTAGAGGGAATGCTTTCAATTTTTCTCCATTTAGAATAATGTTGGCCTTGGGTTTAGCATAGATAGCTTTTACAATGTTGAGGTATGTTTATAGTACCCTAGTTTTTCTCGTGTTTTGAACATGAAAGGGTGCTTTATTTTGTCATGCTTTCTCTGCATCAGTTGATACAATCATATGATTCTTATCTTTAATTTTATTGATGTGATGAGTTAGTTATATGTTGAACCAAACTTGCCTCCCTGGAATGAACCCCTCTTGATCATGATGCAATATTTTTAATATGTTTTTGTATGCAGTTTGCCAGAATTTTTTGCATAAATGTTCACAAGGGATATTGGTTTTAATTTTTTTTTTCCTTGATATGCCTCTGCCTGGTTTTGGTATCGGCTCCCTTTAGTATTCTCTAAAAAAAACAAAGGGTTCCTTTCCTTTTCTATTTCATGGAATAACTTGGGGAGTATTGGTATTAATTCTTCTTTGTAGGTTTTGTAGAACTCAGCTGTGAATCTGTCTGGTCCTGGGGTATTCTTGGTTGGTAGGCTTTTGATGGCATCTTCTGTTTCCTTGCTTGAAATTGATATATTTAGGAGCTGGGGCTGTGGCTCAGTGGTAGAGCACTTGTCTAGCATGTGCGAGGCCCTGGGTTCGATCCTCAGCACCACATAAAAATAAATAAACAAAATAAAGGTAATGTATCCAACTACTTCTAAAAAATAAATATTAAAAAAATTGATCTGTTTAAATTGTGTATGTCCTCTTGACTCAGTTTGGGTTGATCAGATGCCTCTATAAATTTGTTGGTGTCTTCGAGATTTTCTGTTTTACTGGAGTATAAATTTTCAAAATAGTTTCTAATTGTTTTCTGTATTTCAATAGTGTCTTTCATGATATTTCCTTTTTCATCACAAATTTTAGTAATTTGAATTTTCTCCCTTCTTTTTTTCATTAGAGTGGCTAAGGGTTTGTCAGTATATTCAAAGAACTAGCTTTTTGTTTTGTCAGTTTTTTGAATTGTTTCTTTAGTTTCAATGTTATTGATTTCTGCCCTGATTTCAATTATTTCCTGTTTTCTGCTGCTTTTGGTATTGGTTTGTTCTTTTTCTAGGGCTTTGAGCTGTAATGTCAGATCATTTATTTTGTTGACTTTTTCTTCTTGTAATGAATGAACTCCATGCAATGAACTTTCCTCTTATTAGCACTACCTTCATAGTATCCCAGAGATTTTGATAAGTTGTATTGGAGTTCTCATTTACCTCTAAGAATTTTTTTTAAAACCTTTCCCCTGATGTCTTCTGTTATCCATGTGTCATTCAGTAGCATACTGTTTAGTCTCCAGGTGTTGGAGTAGCTTCTCTTTTTAATTTTATCATTGATTTCTAATTTCATTCCATTATGGTCTGATAGAATGTAGGTATCTCTATTTTTTTTGTATTTGCTAAGACTTGCTTTGTGGCATAACATATGGTCTGTTTTGGAGAAGAATCCATGTGCTCTTGAGAAGAAAGTGTATTCTCTCATTGATGGATGGATATTCTGTATATGTCTGTTAAAGTGCAAATTATAGTGGTAGCATGCTCACCTAGCGTGCGTGAGGCACTGGGTTCAATTCTCGGCATCACATAAAAATAAAGATATTGTGTCCACCTAAAACTGAAAAATAAATGTATTTTAAAAAGTGCAAATTATTGATTGTATTATTGAGTTCTATAGTTTCTTTGGTTAGTTTTTGTTTGGAAGACCTATCTGGTGGTGAGAGAGGTGTATTTAAGTCACCCAGTATTATTGTGTTGTGGTCTGTTTGGTTCTTGTATTTAAGGAGAGTTTGTTTGACATAAATAGATGCCCCATTGTTTGGGGCATAGATATTTATGATTGTTATGTCTTGTTGATGTATGAATCCCTTTAGCAGTATGAAATGTCCTTCTTTATCCCTTTTTGCTAGCTTTGATTTGAAGTCCACTTTATCTGATATGATGATGGAAACCCCTGCTTATATACATGGTCCATGTGAGTGGTACATTTTTTCCCACCCTTTCACCTTCAGTCTGTGGATGTCTTTTCCTGGGAGATGAGTCTCTTGAAGGCAGCATATTGTTGGGTCTTTTTTTAAAATCCAGTCTGTCAGTCTGTATCTTTTAATTGATGAGTTTAGGCTATTAATATTCAGGGTTATTATTGAAATATGATTTGTATTTCAGGACATTTGGGTTTATTTTTGGTTTTTAATTTGGTTTCTCCTTTGATTGGCCTTTCCTTTAGTGTAGTTCCTCCCCTTGCTGATTTTCGTTGTTGTGTTTCATTTCCTCCTCCTGGAATATTTTGCAGCAGATGCTCTGTAGTGCAGGCTTGCTTTCTTTCTTTCTTTCTCTATTTCTTTCTTTCTTTATTTCTAGTATTTTTTTTTTTTTAGTTATAGGTGGACACAATATCTTCATTTTATTTTTATGTGATGCTGAGGATCAAACCCAGTGCCTCTGGCATGCGAAGGGAGCGCTCTGCCTCTGAGTCACAATCCTAGCCCAGTACAGGCTTTCTTGCTGTTAATTATTTCAACTTTTGTTTATCATGAAAGATTTTTATTTTGTCATCAAATCTGAAGCTTAATTTGGCTGGATATAAGATTCTTGGTTGGCCTACGTTTTCTTTCAGAGTTTGGTATATGTTATTCCAGTGTCTCCTTGATTTGAGGGTCTGGGTTAAAAAAATCTACTGAGATCCGAATTGCTCTCCCCCTATATGTGATCTGATTCCTCTCTCTTGCAGCCTTTAAGATTCTCCTTATTCTCTATGCTAGGCATTGTCAGTATAATGTGCCTTGGTGTAGACCTGTTGTAATTTTGCATATTTGGTGTTCTGTAAGCCTCTTGTATTTGATTTTCCAATTCTTTCTTCATGTTTGGGAAATTTTCTGAAATTATCTCATTGAAGAGATTGTGCATTCGTTTGGTTAGAATCTCTGTGCCTTCCTCTATCCCATTAACTCTTAGATTTGGTCTTTTGATGTTGTCCCATAATTCTTGGATTTCTGTTCATAGTTTCTTACCATCTTCACTACATGGTCAACTTTATTTTCCAGATTGTATACTTTGTCTTCATTGTCTGACATTCTGCCTTCCAAGTGATCTAGTCTGTTTGTGATGCCTTCTGTTGAGTTTTTCATTTGGTTTATTGTTTCCTTCATTTCAAGGATTGTTTGGGGGTTTTTGTTGGTCCGCTTGTTTTGTTTTGGTACTAATGATTGAACCCAGGGTGCTTTACCCACTGGGTTACATCTCTTACCCTTTTTATTTTTTATTTTGAGACCAGGTCTTGTTAAATTGCTGAAGCTAGCTTTTAACTTGCTATTCGTCTACCTCATCCTCCTAAATCACTGGGATTACAGGTATGTGCCATCATACCTGGTTCAACATGTTGAACAGATGACAAGTAGTCTTTCCAGCAGGTGGTACTGGCAAAAGAGTGAAGTTCGATCCCTGTTTCATACCATCTACAAAAATAATTCAAAATAGATCAAAGACCTCAGTGTAAGAGTCAGCGATATAAAATGCTTAGAGAAAACATGGGTCAGCGTTCATTACCTTGCCAGGCCAGGTGGCACACGTCTGTAATCCCAGTGGCTCAGGAGAGTGAGACAGGAAGACTGAGAGTTCAAAGCCAGCCTCAGCAAAAGCAAGGTGCTAAGCCACTCAGACACTGTCTCTAAATAAAATACAAAATAGGGCTGGGGATATGGCTCAGTAGTCAAGTGTCCCTGAGTTTAATCCCTGGTCCTCACCCCCCAAAATTGTTTTTTCATGATCTTGAATTTGACTGACATTTAACATGTTAGGTATGACACCAAAAGCACTTCATCAACATTCAGAACTTTGTGCTTCAGATGTTATTATCAAGAAAGTGAGACGAGGGCCGGTGAGACAGAGTAGTGTTAAGCACTTAACTTGGCATGGCACAACCCTCTGGGTTAATTATCAACTCAGCAAAAAGAAAAAAAAAAACCCTAAAATGACAATCCACAGAATGGGAGAAAATACTTTTAAGTCATTTATTGACAAAGGATTTATATCTAATATCCATTTAAAACTCCTCAAACCCAATAATAAAAAGACAAATAGCCCAATTTTAAAATGGCCAAAGGAATCAAACAGACATTTCTCTACAGATAATGTACTATGAAAAAATGTTCAGCATAACTAGTCATCAGGAAAATGCAAATGAGATACTACTTCATACCCACTAAGGTGGTTATAAAACGGTATGTAACAAGTTTGGGTAAGAATGTACAGAAACTGGAATCTCATACACTGCTAGTGGGAGAGGGAAATGGTGGTTTTGCTGTGGGAAACAGTCTGAGTTAATTGGAAAGTTAAAGAGAGTATTTATTTGACCCAGCAATTCTCTGTATCCAGGAGAAAAGACAGTGTGATTGTACAAAAACTTGCAAATGAATTATAATAGTGACATTATTTATGTTTTATTTCCCTGCAAATCCAACCTTTGACTTCAAGGTTATGAGGATAGAAAAAAATTTGTAAGTGATGAGAAAATGTTTGGATGGGATAGCTAGGAATGCAAGCAACAAAGGAAAAACAATCTATGTTTTCATATTTGTTTAATCTTTTTTCCAGTGATGAGTTACTTCTCGGCCATGAGAAGTTTCCTGCCTTTGGGGATTACACAGCTGTAGCTCGGGGAAGCAAAGATCACAACATTCGTGCCCGAGAGCCAGACAGTGGCCTTTCGGAAGAGACTCAAGTGAAATGCTTGATTGACCAGGCAACAGACCCTAATATCCTTGGCAGAACTTGGGAAGGATGGGAGCCCTGGATGTGATATCTGTTGAAGTTTGCAGCTATAAAGCATTAAATTGTTTAAAGAATCTCCTAAACTTTCTCTCTTTTTTTAATTTTAATTTTTAATTGTTCTTTTTAATTATACATGATAGTAGAATGTATTTTGATATATCATACCTTCATGGAGTAAAATTTCCCATTTTTGTGGTTGTATATGATGTAGATTTACACTGGTCATAAGAATCTCCTAAACTTTCAGGGACAGCAGTCAGCTGATCTTGCTGAAGCACTAAAGAAAGAAACTTCTTCAATAATGCAGTTTTGTTTTTTTTTTAATAATGCAAGTTTTATAGCATGAGTTTCAATCAAGATCATGATGAGTAAATGAATAGTGATATGAATGAGAGATTATATTAGGGTTATAATAGGCTTATAATTAAAAATATATATCTAGGCTCATGAAAGTATTAAGAACATAGCAAGCTAGCCAGGTGTGGTGATGCACACCTGAAATCCCAGGTAACTAAGAGGCTGAGGCAGGAGAATCTGTAATTCAAGGCTAACATGGTCAACTAAGTAAGACCCTATCTCAAAAAATAAAAAAGGATGCCTCACATGCACAAGGCCCTGGGTTCTATCCCCAGCACAACGAATAAATATTTACATAAATAAATAAAAAGGGCTAGAGGTATTGCTCAATGGTAGAGTGCCCCTGGGTCCAATTCCCAGAACACTCCCCTGTGTGTGCATGAGCACAGGCATGCACACACACACAGCAAGTTAAATAAACCTCAATCTCAATATGTAAGTAAGAACATACCATGAACATTTTCATTACTTGTGGTACATTGGAAATAGTATGCAAAAGATTTCATCACTATGATTTTGTGAGAATTAAACCAGTAATATAATCAGTGGGATGCTATGTTGTATAAGCAATGTAGGAATACAAATGACAAATAAAGCTATGATCATGGAATATTAGATTTATAAATGTCTGAATTTGATATTTTTAAGATTTTTTTAGGTTATTTATTTATTTATTTTATTCTCTCCTAGTTATGAAACATGGTAGATATTCTCTCTGGAAGAGGAAGTATTAGCAGGGTGAAAACCTTGGTCTTAGTATTCACTTTTGCCACTTGCATACACACCTGGGAAGATAGATGTGCTTTGTGTCCCAGGCTCAAAAAAAACTTTAGAAATCTCAAGTGTGGAGATAAGGAAGAAAAAAGAAATCTATTTAAAATGATTTCCTATTTGGAGGGGAAAAGTGTACGTTCATTTTGAATTATGGAAGTGACTTTCTTCCCATCTGTCGATCTGTGTCTTCCTGCAGGCCTCTCTACCCCCATCTGATTTTAAGATCAGCTTTCAGCTTTATCTTGTTGGGTTTTGTCTTCATTTATATTTGGGAACTCTTGAATGCTTTTGAGAAACAACAATTTTAAGATTATGTCTAGTCTGGGAGTGAAGCTTAGTAGTAAAGTAGCGTGTCTACTAACATGCATGAGGCCTGGGTTTGATCTCCAACATTGTAAAAAAAATAAAATATGTAGTGAAGTTTTTTGTTTTTCCAAAGGGAAAACATAACCCTTTATGCAGTTTTAAAAGAAAAAATATTCATCTTAGGAGATTATTCATTATATTACTTACCAAGCTTATTCTGATAGTACATGTTGAACATACTATGGCATTAAAAATAAAACATTTATGGGGCTGGGGATGTGGATCAAGCGGTAGCGCGCTCGCTTGGCATGCGTGCGGCCAGGGTTCGATCCTCAGCACCACATACAAACAAAGATGTTGTGTCTGCCGAAAACTAAAAAATAAATATTAAAAAATTCTCTCTCTCTCTCTCTCTCTCTCCTCTCTCCCTCCCTCCCTCTCTCTCTCTCTCTCTCTCTCCTCTCTCTCTCTCTCTAAAAAAAAAAAAAAAATTTATGTTCTCAATAAATGGCATCTATTGAACCAATGGAATTCCATCTTTAAGGATGGAATAGTGGACTATACATGTGAAAATTCAGTGCACATAACTGATGAAATATTTTTCGTTACAGCACAGAAACAATTAACACAAGTCTACTAAGCTGATTATCCTGTTTTCCCACCTATCCCTGCAACAACTAATTATAATTTGCACTTGAGACCTGATAATATGAGCTGTATTCATTAATATAGCTCCAGAATATTTTGTATGTGTGTAATCATCTATGTTATTTGAAAACCCTATTTTTTAGTGTCTACTTTTCATAGCAATAAAAGTGGACTGTTAACAAGTTTACTGGGTCCAGTCTCAAAGCCAACCTCTGAAGTGTTCATTATAGCTCATCAAAGCAGAATAAAAAGTAACTTACTGCACAGAGCATTCAGAAGACATCTGTTCAGTTAATCTAGATGATCAGTTGTCCTCATTATACACTTATGAACTGCACATTTGACCTATAACTTATGCCCAAACTTTACCCTGTGATTCGTGCCAAATAAGGATATTTGGTTTGAAAACCAAAAATAAAAGACTTCTACAGATTAAAAGGAAATATGCATATTAAAAATTTATTTTATTAACCATGTAACTAAATCTTAAGTATTTTAATTTTTTTTAAAGGTAGAAGCCACGTACATTTTTCACACTGTTCAAATACATGCAGAGTATTTGTCCCAAAAAGTAGGGCAGCTTGAGCCCTTTCCTTCACCTCTTCAATGTGAGAAGTTCAGCAATGGCTCCAGCATGCTCCCATCATCCCTCTGCTGAGGAAGGTAGGAAAGCAGGAGTCGGTGAGGCTTTACTCAGACATAAGTCACTTCAGGTCATACTGTGTACTGTTGGACTTGTATATATTTGTCTTCATGTTTATTAATTTAATAAAGCTGTTTTCTAAAGCTTTGTAAATATATGAATGGTAGTTTTTATAAATGGATTGTGACATTATTCTCAGGTTGCATATGAGAAAGACAATTCTTTCAGTCTCAATTCTTTCACTGTCACTTGTTCCTGTTTCAACTCATTGAAGAAGACTAGAATGGATCGGACCAATGCTCATGAATATTAATTTGAGTGTTTTAACAGGAAAATAAACGAATTATAGGCTCATTTATGGCAAAAGCACTGCATCTTCATTACCACATCACATGCAAACAACAGTTAAGATTTTAAGCCTTTAAGAACTTCCTAAAAGAAATAAAAATGGCTTCACCAACCTACAAAAATTTCTGAAGTACTCTTAGTAAACTAATGACCGGTCACTTCAGCCAAAATGTTGTTTTGAGCTTCAGAACACCATATTAAAATAAAAGCACAACTGAGTGCTATGGTGTACACCTGTAATGCCAATAGCTCAGGGGACTGAGGCAGGAGGATTGCAAGTTCTAGGCCAGCTTAAGCAATTTAGCAAGGCCCCCAAGCAACTTGGTGAGACCCTGTCTCAAAGGAGGGGGTGAGGCTTGGGATTTGGCTCAGTGGTAATGTGATCCTGGGTTAAATTTCCAGTACCTGAGAATGACAAAAGCACAACAATGAGGGTTGTGCTTACTCTCTTTTGAATGTTAAGAAGCTAGATAATTTAGTGATTGGCTTTAAAAAAAAAAAAAGGCTATTAGATTTTGATAGGGATTTCATTGAATCAATAAATTACTATGGATACTATTGTCATCGCTTTTTTTTAACTTTTTAAAAATACCTTTATTTATTCATTTATTTGTTTTTTATGTGGTGCTGAGGATCGAACCCAGGGCTAGGCGAATGCTCTACCGCTGAGCCAAAACCCCAGTCCCTACTATTGTCATCTTAAGGATATTGTATCTTTAAATCCATTAGCAGAGAATGACTCCATTTATTTAGGTGTTATGTTTCTTTAATCAGTGTGTTGTAATATTCAATGTTTCCAATTTTTCACATTTCCTGGGTTAAATTTATTCCTAGGTATTTTTTTCTTTTGGATGCTACATTAGATGGAAGTGGTTTTCCTAATTTCTTTTTTAATTATTATTGGCTACTGTAGATACACAAAACTGACCATTTGTGTTATCTTTTCTCTTACGCTTTTGCATAATGTAGCGGCATTCATATGCTGAACCCTCCCTGCACTACTGGGATAAACCCCACTTGGCCACAGTGGATGATCTTTTTGATATGATGTGTTGATTTCAATTTGTGGTATTTGTTTGTAGATTTTTGCATCAATATTTAGAGGAGATATTAGTGTCTAGTTTTCTTTCCTTATAGTGGCTTTGGCTAGCCTTGGTACAAAGGTAATGCTGCCCTTAAAATGAATGATATGATAATATGTCTCCTGATGTTTTATGGAAGATTTTGAGAAGAATTAATGTTAATTATTCTAAATGTTTTCTAGAATACCATCAGTGAATCCATCCGGTGTAGGCATTTCTTGTGTGTGTGGGGGTGATTACTGATTCAGTCTCTGCTTATTAGAGATCTACTCCGATTGTTTCTTCCAGTTGGTTTTGTAAATTTGCATTTCTTGAAATTTTTTCATTTTTATTGAAGGTTAAAGCTAATGTTTTTACATGTTTTTCATTAGAATCTTTTATTAAAAAGCAATATTTTCAGAACTGGGGTTGTGGCTCAGATGTAGAGTGCTCGCCTAGCATGTGGGAGGCACTGGGTTCAATCCTCAGCACCACATACAAAGGTATTGTGTCCAACTACAACTAAAAAGATTTTAAAACAATATTTTCAATTTAAAAAAAAATTATACTGTGTTCCAGGGATTATGCCAAGTATGTACTTCAAAGCCTATTTCTCGTTGATGGAGCATAATCTAATTGTGAAGCCTTCTTGGAATTCATTCCCAACAATTTTTTTTATATATTTATGTTTTGTTTTTAGGTGGACACAGTATCTTTATTTTACATTTATGTGGTGCTGAGGATTGAAACCAATGCCTCATGCATGGTAGGCAAGCACTCTACCACTGAGCCACAGTCCCAGCCCCTCATTCCCAACATTTTAAATAATCCACTAAAAATATTGAATGAGCAAGGCACAGTAGTTGTGATATAGTAATGAAAAAATGCAATCCTGTCATGTTTACCAGTCTAAGTCACTCCTTAAACACTGGCTGCAGCACTGAATCCCCACTACCCTTCCCTCAATTTTTTTTTATTTGTTCTAGTTAGTTATACATGACAGAATGTATGTTGCCATATTATATGGAGTATAACTTCTCATTCTGGTTTTACATGATATAGAATTACATTGGTCGTGTAATCGTATATGCACAATAGGATAGTAATGTCCAAATCATTAGACTCTTTCCTATTTCCACTCCTCCCTTCTTTTTATTCCCCTTTGTCTAATCCACAGTGCTTATATTCTTCCCTAACCCACCCCCACCATTGTGAATTAGCATCTGCATATCAGAGAATAACATCCAGCATTTGCTTTTTTAGAACTGTCTTATTTCACTTAGCATGATATTACCTAGTTCTATCCATTTATCGGCAAATGCCCATAATTTCATTCTTTAAGGCTGAGTAAATATTCCATTCTGTATATATATCATATTTTCTTTACCCATTCATCTGTTGAAGGGCACCTAGGTTGGTTCCATAGTTTAACTATCGTGAATTGAACTGCAATAAACTTTGATGTGGCTGCATCACTGTAGTATGCTGATTTTAAGTCCTTTGGGTATAAATGAGGAATGGAATAGCTGGGTCAAATGGTAGTTCCACTCCAAGTTTTCTGAGGAATCTCCACACTGCTTTGCATAGTAGCTGCACCAATTTGCAGTCCCACGAGCAATGTATGAGTGTGCCTTTTCTCCCACATCCTCACCAACATTAATTGTTGAATCAGAATTATATAGAATTACATTGATCGTGTAATCGTATATGCACAAAGGATAGTAATATCCAATTCATTCCACTCTTTCCTATTTCCACTCCTTCCTTGTATTTTTGATTATTGCCTATTGATTGGGTTATTTGGTCTTGGTTTTTAGTTTGATACCATCTGATTTATTGATTTTTTTATTAGTTGCTCATGACAATACAATGATCTTGACATATCATACATTTGATTCAAATGCGGTATGATTTCTCATTTTTCCACGTGTACAGATTGCAGGATCACATTGGTTATACAGCCCCGTATATACATACAGCAATATTAGTGTCTAATGTATTCTGCTGCCCTTCCTATCCCCCACCCCTTCCCTCTCCTCCCATCACCTCTCTCTGCCCAATCTACTGTGACACATTTCTCTCTTTTTTTCTTCCCCCTCACACCATCATATATGTATTTTGTATAAAGATGAGGGTCTCCTTCCATCTTCCGTGCAATTCCCCTTCTCCCTCCCATCCCCTCCCACCTCTCTTCCCTATCTAGAGGTAATCTTCTCATGCTCTTCCTCCCTACTCTATTTTGAGTCACCCCCCTTATATCAGAGAAGACATTCGGCATTGTTTTTTTTAGGGATTGGCTTACTTCACTTAGCATAATCTGCATTCTTGATTTTACTTGCACTTTAGGAGTCTAGTCCTTCACCACCTCCTTTGTGTGTTGTGAGAAGATCAGGACTTGCTGCCTAGCTTGCTTCTGCAATTTCATTTGAAATCTTTTTATATTGATTGATTGGTTTTTGGTTTTTTGTGGCAGTGCAAGATAGTGAACCTAGGGCTTCAGGCAAGCTAAGCAAGTCCTCTACTACCAAGCTACAACCCTGTCCCTTTTTAAAATTTTGTTTTTCAGACAGGGTCTTGCTAAGTTGCCCAGGTCATCCTCAACCTTACATTTGTCTGCCTCAGCCTCCTGAGTTGTTGGGATTATAAGCATGACCCACCATGCTTGACTTCTGTTTCTTTTTCCTTTTTGGTTGTTTCCCCTATAGTAGAGATTGAAACCAGAGACACTCTATCACTGAACTATATCACCTTTTTTATTTCTCATTTTGAGACCAGGTCTTGACGAGTTTCCCAGGCTGGCCTCGAATTTGTGATCCTCCTCCCTCCAACCTCCTGAGTTGATAGGATTACGTCCTGTTTCAACATGACCTGGCTTTTGTTTTATTTTTAATGTGGGTATTAAAGCTATAGTTTCCCCGTGGTCACTGCTTTCTGCTGCACTCTGAGGTTTAGTATATTGTGTTTTCCTTTTTCTCAAAGTATTTTCTAATTTCCCTCATGATTTCATCTTGTATTTCTTGGTTGTTTAATTTCCACATATTTTATAGTAATATATATTTACATATATTTATATATAATCAATCACATGTGGAAATTAAAGTGTGGTTTAATTTGTAAGATTTTATTCTTTTTAAATCCATTGAGATTTATTCAGTGGCCTGACATAAAGTCTGTCCTGGAGAATGTTATCCCTGCATGTGGAAGAAAGTGTGTTCAGCTTTTGTTTGGGGGTGAGTGAGTATATATCCCTTGGGTCTAGTTAAACTGTTGTTTGTGCCCTCTATTTCCTTCTATCCATTATTGCAATTAGGTCTGTTTGTTCCTTCACTTTTGTCAGTGTTTGCTTCATATATTTTGGGGATCTACTCTGTTGTATCTTTATAATTCTTGTATGTCTTTGATGGGTTGACTTTTATCAACATATATAATCTATTTTGTTTGTTTGTTTGTTTGTTTTTATTGTTGTTGTTTTGTTTAGTTGTCAATGGACCTTTATTTTATATATGGTGCTGAGAATCAAACACAGTGCCTCACACCTGCTAGACAAGCACTCTACCACTGAGCCACAACCCCATCCCTATATAGTCCCTTTTTGTCCTCCCCCCAACACACACCTTTTTTTTTTCTCTCTCTCTCTCTCTCTCTTTTTTTTTTTTTTAATGTGGTGCTGAGAATTGAACCCAGGGCCTCCCATGTGCTAGGCAAGCGCTCTACTGCTGAGCCACAACCCCAGCCTCTTTTTGTCTCTTTTAACAAGTTTTTTTTCTTTCTTATAATGAGTTTTGACTTAAAATAAGTCTATTCTCTGATAATAGTCATACCAGATTGTTGCTCATGCATCAAGTGTATGTTCCCATCCTTTCAGAATCTGTATGTCTTTTTATCGAAGATGAATAGGTGTTGGAGGCCATAAATTTATGGATTGGTTTGAGCCATTAAAGCAGGGAAGCTGCTTCTCTGGGAAGTCCTGGGTGAAAATTCCTATGCTGGCCCCTTGTCTTGGCCCACAGCCTTAGGATCAGAAGCCTCCCAGAGATCAGCTGTGAAACCTGCCAACACCAAACACCCTGTTTACTGCAAGACCCCCGCCACACAGAGAAACAAGCCCGGAAAGAAGACTCCTCCCCACTGAACCCTCACCCCTGCCTCTGATATACTCCCCCTTAAATAAAAAAAAAAATTAGGCCTTTTTCAGTTGTTCAGTTCCAATTCCTGTCAGGGCTGAAAGACCCATCAGGAGCCCTGCTTTTTAAATCTAATCTTTGGCTTTGTCTTATTTCTTACTGATTATTTCAGACTTTTTATTTCCCCAGGGGGCTCACACCTCCTGAGCATGAACCTGTTCTGTTGTTATGCTGGCCACCCCATCATAAATAGGATACAACTGGATCATATATTTTTTTATTGTATTCGTTTTAGTTGTAGATGGACACAATACTTTATTATTTATTTTTTTTATGTGGTGCTGAGGATCGAACCCAGTGCCTCACGTGTGCCAGGTGAGTGCTCTACCACTGAGCCCCAGCCTCAGCCCTGCATCATATTTTTTAATCTATTCTGCCAATCTCTTTTAACAGATGAGTTTCATCTGGTTACATGTAAAGTTATTTCTGATTAGGAAGCATGCACTTCTGACATTTTGATGATTTTTAAAAATAAGTTTCAAATCTTTTTTCCCTGAATTTTTCCAGTACTGTTTTGTTTTGTTTTTTGAAGATTTTGCTAATGGACCGCTTAAATTCCCTCCTTGTTTTCTTTTTTTTTTAATTCTAATTTTTAAAATTAGTTATACATGACTATAGAATGCACAATGATACATGATATATAAATTTATATATAATCATATGTAAATATATTTCTAATTTTTATGGTTATGCGTGATATAGAATCCCACTGGTTGTGTAGTCATGTACTATGGTAATAAAAATATGGAACGCTTCACGAATTTGCGTGTCATCCTTGTACAGGGGCTATGTACAGGTAACCTAATTTTAGTATATTGCTGCCGTGCCGAAGCGAGCACATTCCTTGTCTTCTTTTCTATGTGTGTGTTTTTAAGTTTTTCCATAGTGGTTATCCTGGTAATTACAATTAACATCCTAAATCTGTTCGTTTATTTACTTTGGTATTGGGAATTGAACTAGGGGTTCTCTACCATTGAGCTACATCTCCAGCCCTTTTTATTGCTTATTTTGAGACAGTTGTTCAGACTGGTCTTATACCTGGGATCCTCCTGTCTCAGTCTTCCAAGTAGCCTGGATTAGCTTGTGAGTGGCATGAGCCATCAAGCCCAGCTTCCTAAATTTATTATGAGTGCAATTTGCTAAATTAGCTTCAATAGCATATATTATGGTTTAGGATATGAGGTATCCCCCCAAAGGTCATGTTAGACAATGTAGAAATATTCAAATGCCACAGTCCGGCTACAGCAAAATAACGGGGGGCGGGGGGGGGGGGCGGGGGGGGGGCGGGGTTGACGAGCAACTTGTGTAGATTGATACAGCAGGAGTAGGAGCCGTTTTTTTGTAGGACAGGAGGGGTATATATACATTACACACAGCTTATCTTAATTAACATAAACTAGATACAGCAATCAACCAATAAGAATCTCCACACTTAATGGTTCCCTGGAGTTACTTCACAAACCACTCCCTCTGGCAAAATGCCAGGCACCATCTTGACTTGTTTACAGACCTTAACATTCAAAGGTTAAAATGATTATGAGAGCCATGACCTAATCAGTGGATTGATCCACTTAATAGCTTAATAATATGAATGGATTACTAGGTAATAACTGCAGGCAAATGGGGCATGATTGAAAAAAGCAGGTCACTGGGCGCTGCCTTTGGAGATCATATACCTTGTCTCTGGCTCCTCATGCTCTCTGTGGCTGCCATGAACTGAGCAAGTTTTCTCTATATCATGCCCTTCTGCCATGATGTTCTGCCTCACCCAAGCCCAGAAAAATGAAGCCAGCCAACCATGGACTGAAACTCGGACACCATAAACCCAAAATAAACCTTTCCTCTTCTACGTTGTTCCTGTCAAGTATTCTGGTCACCGCAGTGAAAAGCTGACTAGCAGCACACAAAGCACTGTTCCTCCAAAGCTACTTTCGGGGGGGGGGGGGGGGCAGGGGTTGTGGCTCAGCGGTAGAGTGATCACCCAGCATGCATGTGCGAGGCCCTGGGTTCGATCCTCAGAAGGCATTGTGTCCAACTACAACTAAAAAATAAATATTTAAAGCTGCATTTCCTATTACACTTTTGTTGTGGTTTTCACAAATTGTGTCTGTGTATTTATAATTATTCTTTATGCCTTGCCTTTTAAATCTAATAGGAAACAGGTGGGCATGATGGCACATCCCTGTAGTCCCAGCTACTTGAAAGGCTGAGGCAGGAAGATGACTTGACCCCAGGAGTTTTGAGACCAGCCTGCACAACATACCAAGACCCATCAGTTGATCAATATTTAAATCATATTGTCAATAAGCACAAGTCTTACAAACTGAAAATACAGTGATGCTAAAAAAAAGAAAATTCTTCCCTGTACTTTCCAGGTTGGTGTTGAGTTCGGTGTTCCCTCAGTACCTTGCCGGGCCACCTGCAATGCCACCTGTGCCTGCATCCCCTGCCAGTGAAGAATCCAAGCACTGGCTGGAGGTGCCGGGCTTAGGTTCCTCAGTGCTTTTCTGAGCCTGGGTCAGACCTACAGACCCACTGGTCCTCTCCAGTCCTTCAAAGCCCTATGAACCCAGGTTTCTCCCGCTCAGACACTTCCTACTAGGCTGTTGATTCCCTCTGCTATTCAACCCATCTGCTCTTCCTGGTGCCCACAGGTCACATGTCTTCAAATGCTTCCCATCCTTTGCCACCTGGAAAGCTGCTCAAACTGAGAGGTCAAAACAGAGAAGGGCTGGGACTGTAGCTCAGTGGCAGAGCGCTTGCCTGGCACGTGTGAGGCCCTGGATTCGATCCTCCACACCTCATATAAAAAAAAAATAAAGGTCCATCGACAACTAAAAAAAATAGTTAAAAATAAAACAAAGAGAAGCCTCCATGCTCTTCCCTCAGGTCACCCAGCACCAGACAGGTCAGGTGCTCAACCACAGCTTTATAGAACAAGGTCCTGTCCCCCCACCCCACCCCTCGACTGAAACTCCAGCGACCACACCAAGAACATGGAGTGCTGTCCTGTGATGGCTGCTGGGCTGGGAAATGGGGGATGGTAACAGGTGGACACTCACCAAGGTTTCACATCCTCTTCCCTACGTACGTCCCTCGTTGCTGTGTTTGATTAAAACCTAGAGTTCTAAAAAAGGTGATGATGCCATTTTTTTCACTGCTTATTGGTTTCTTTAGTGGAGGTACCAATTCTTAGAATGGCCTCAGTTATTTTCCTTGATGTCACTCAGATTATTTGGTTTTTTACTCGTGGTTTGTCAAGAACGTCTAATAGCTCTTGTTTACATCCACTCTTTGCAGATTACTGGAGGAAACTGCATCACATGAGAGGCCAACTACAGGGACTCACACCTCCTGAGAAGGCGACATAACACAGAATGCACACAAAGGCATCATGATGTACAGTGGGGAAAATGATACCTCAAGGGTAGTTCCAAGGGGTCACTAACAAAGGCTGCCTGGGAACAGGCCTATAGGGTCAGGACTCTCTAGGTTACTCTCCAGCTGAACCCTCTAGCTAGTCTCTAGAATAATTCTTTTAAAACAACAAGTGTTCAGTAACCACTTCCTGCAACAATGGAAGTGATCTACATCTGTGACCTTCAATGTGGCTGTTGAAGCCTTTAAATGTAGCCATGATGCTGAATAGGTGAAGTAAAATTTTTTTTTAATTTTAATTAAATTTGACTGTATATGTGTCTGTGTGGTGCTAGCATGGAACCCAGGGCCTCTTCACACAAGCATGGCAGGCCCTCTACCACTGATCTACACTCTTGGCAGACTGTTAGGTCTTAAGCACTCACTTCTAACCCCGAATTAGTGAAGACTGCATTCAGCATTCCTTTTAGAGACAATGCAGAGTGGGGTGTCTGCAGGTCTCTCAACATGTTTACATCAGCTGATCTATAATGTTGTTTTATGTGCTAAAAAACACTTTATTAAAGATACATTCTTGAGCCAGGCACAGTGGCATAAGCCTGTAATCCCAGTGACCCAGGAGGCTAACGTAGGAGGATTGCAAGTTTGAGGACAGCCTCAGCAACTTAGGCTCCAAGAAACTTAGTGAGACCCTGTCTCAAAATAAAAAATGAAAAAAGGCTGAGGATGTAAAGCACCCCTGTGTTCAATCCCCAGTACCAAAATGTGTTTGTGTTGTTGATTTATTAACACTGAGGTCACGGCCCACAGCACTATCACTCCTGCTGGAACTGAATCTTCTCTGACACCTTCTTCTGTAAAGAACGTCACAGCCTCCTGCACTGAGAACCCCAGACAGCTATTAAACATTATTCTTGAGAATGAGCTGTTCAGCATCTTAAATTGTAAAATCACCAAAAAAAAAAAAAAAAAAAAAGTGAAAAATGCAAAAGATGTGGCATCAGGTAATTCAGATTTTTTGCTATCCATGAATGGTCTCCAAAGCACCAAGCATATTGATTTTGGGGTTACAAACAAATTTTAGCTCATAGATGAATTTTTTCAAAGATTAAATCTGAATTAGGAGGCTCAACCGAAAGAGTCACATGAAGATGGTGGCTGCCATGCAATAATTCCTGACAGCTACTTCACCTTCTCACACTTGGATTCATTGAGACTTTAGGAAAATGTCTTTAGTCCCAGGTGGATTGATCATCAGATGGATGGTCTTACTGGTACTTTTTTTTTTTTTTTGCTTTTTGTATCACATTTTAAAATTTTTGTTCATTCTAATTAGTTATGTATGACAGCAGAATGCAATTAAATTCATATTACACATATAGAGCACAATTTTTCATGTCTCTGGTTGTACACAAAGTAGAGTCACACCATTCGTGTCTTCATACCTGTATTCCAGCATCTTTCCTACCCTCATTCCCGCTCCCTTCCTCTCCCTCCCTTTTGCCCTATCTAAAGTTCATCCATTCCTTCCATGCTCCCCACCCCATCCCCATTATGAATCAGCATCCTATGAATCAGAAAAGACATTCATCATTTAGTTTTTTGGGATTGGCTTACTTCACTTAGCATAATATTCTCCAACTCCATCCATTTACCTGAAAATGCCATGATTTTATCCTCATTTAATGCTGAGTAATATTCCATTGTGTATATATGCCATGTTTTCTTTATCCATTCATCTACTGAAGAGTATCTAGGTTGGCTTCACAGTTTAGCTATTGTGAATTGTGCTGCTATAAACACTGATGTGGCTGTGTCCCTGTAGAATGTTGTTTTTAAGTCCTTTGGGTATAAACAGAGGTGTGGGATAGCTCGGTCAAATGGTGGTTCCATTCCAAGTTTTCCAAGGAAACTCCATACTGCTTTCCAGATTGGCTGCACCAATTTGCAGTCCCACCAGCAAAGTAAGAGTGTGCCCTTTTCCCATCCTTCCACATCCTTGCCAACACTTGTTGTTTGTATTCTTTTTTTAAGAAAATATTTTTTTAGTTATAGGTGGACACAATATTTTCATTTTATTTTCTTATTGAGGATTGAACCCAGTGCCTCATGCATGCGAGGCGAGCTCTTTACCTCTGAGCCACAACCCCAGCCCCTGTTGTTTGTACTCTTAATAGCTGCCATTCTGACTGGAGAGAGATGAAATCTTAGTGTGGTTTTGATTTGCATTTCTTTAATTGCTAGAGACGTTGAACATTTTCTCATATATTTGTTGATTGATTGTATATCATCTTCTGAGAAGTGTCTGTTCAGTTCCTTGGACCATTTATTGCTTGGATTATTTGTTTGTTTTTGTTTTTTGGTTTTTTTGGTGTTAAGATTTTTGAGTTATTTATATATATCCTAGAGATTAATGCTTTATCTGATGTGTAAGAATTTACTTCCATTCTGTAGACTCTCTACATTGATCACTTCATTGATTGTTTCTTTTGCCGATAAGAAGCTTTTTAGTTTATTTTTAGCTCTATCCCATTTATTGATTCTTGATTTTAATTCTTGCACTATAGTAGTCTTATTAAGGAAGTCAGGACCTAATCCGACATGATGGAGATTTGGGCCTATTGTTTCTTCTGTTAGGTGCAGGGTCTCTGGTAGACCAATGGTACAGAATAGAGAACACAGAGACAAACCCACATAAATACAGTTATCTTATATTAGACAAAGGTGCCAAAAACATATATTAGAGAAAAGACAGCCTCTTCAACAAATGGTGCTGGGAAAACTGGAAATCCATATGCAACAGTGAAATTAAACTCCCATCTCTCACCATGCACAAAACTCAAAGTGGATCAAGGACTGACTGGTTCTTAAAGGTCAAAAATGTGCTGGGTGTAGTGGCACACTCCTATAATCCCAGAGGCCCAGGAGGCTGAGGCAAGAGGATCTCGAGTTCAAAGCCAGCCTCAGCAATGGCAAGGTGCTTAGCAACTCAGTGAGACCCTGTCTCAAAATAAGATACAAAATAAGGCTGGGGATGTGGCTCAGTGGTCAAGCGCCCCTGAGTTCAATCCCGGGTACTTTGCCCTTCAATAAGTAGCATGTCAATATGGCTCTTAAATGACCTTGACTCACCCAATTCAAAGTATGAATGTAAATTCACAGCATAGCCGTGACATCCTGGGCGCCTCCGGGATGATACAATGATTGCCATAATCATACATCAAGCTTTGGAGAGTCCCGGGGAAAGGGAGTGTTGGGTACAAACCATGATGATCTCGCCTTTACTTTGTTTCACCCATTTCAGTATCTTTCTCTCTTTGGGGTTATTTTTCTTCCTTCCTCTCCCCGTTTTTTCCTTTCCTTCTCCTTTCCTTCCTTCCTTCCTGTCACGAGGGGTTACTGCAGACCCAGTCTGAGGCGCAGTTAGATTCAATCAAACTATTTTATTGATGCTCATCACACTTCAGACCACACATCCTAATTCTAAGTCCTGACTGAGTCTACACCCAAGGGTCCCAGGCGCTCACCTGTGACATGTCTTAAGTCTGGATCACTGGAACTCAATCCGGCCCCGAGGAGTCTGGCACAGGGGGGACAACAGCATGGAGTTCTTGGTCTCTCTGTCCAGGTCCTGTTATTCCTGCTGGCCTCCAAAATGTTGGGTTTGTAAGTCGTGGTTCAGTTGGGTGAGTTCTGGGGTCTATGCCCAGGTGTAGACTCTTAACATCATTAACTTAAGTCTATCGAAGTTCTGCAGTTTATCTAAGTTTTGTAGTTTACATCATGGACATAATGCTTACAGTCTTTATCTAACACACGTACTGATTAATATAACCCCGTCAATAACCCTAAAATATTTTCTGGTACTCACATCACTCCCTTCCTTCCTTTCTTCCTTCCAAACCAGAGGTGCTTTACCACTGAGCCCTAACCCACCTTTCCTTCCTTCTTTCCCTCCTTCCTTCCTTTGAAACCAGAGACGCTCTACCACTGAGCCACATCCCCAGACCTTTTTCTTTTTTCTTTTGAGACAGAGTCTCACTAAGTTGCTGAGAGCCTTGCTAAATTGCTGAGGCTGGCCTGAAACTTTCTATCCTCCAGACTCAGCCTCCCAAGCCACTGGGATTACAGGCATGTAATCACACCTGGCCTTGAGTTATTTTCTTTTTTAAAAAGTAGTTTTCTTATAATGCGTTGCTCTAGTGCTAATCTATTGGCAAAAAATGAATTAGTCAAGCTACATGTGATGGCACACAACCGTCATCCTAGTATCTCAGAAGCTTGAGGCAGGAGGAGTGCAATTTTGAGGCCAGTCTGGGTGACAAAAAAAAAAAAAAAGAAAGAAAGAAAGAAAGAAAGAAAGAAAAGAAATGGAGGGGGATGTTGCTTAGTGGTAAATTGAACCCCTGGGTTCAACTCCCAGTACCCCTCCCCCCGACAATAAAATTTGACCATTATTCAATTGTGGTTCTTAGGAATAAATATATTTACTTTCCTAAGAAAATGAGGCAGAGAAACTCTTTGGGATTCTAAGAGAAAATATAAACTGTGATGTCATAAAAATCTTCAAGTGTAAAACTAATTTATGGCTTCAAAGAACTCCCTGGGTTAATTTTGCCCCATAACAGCAATTTTTAATCCAAGTTACAGTTGTCTGTCAGTGAAAAGAGTATCACTTCCAGTACTACCCAGCTTTCTCTCTCGGGATCTTGGGTGGTAAGATAACTCACAATAATTCTTCAGAAACTGGTGGGGATGGAAACTTCTGAAGAAGCAAGGCTGAAACCTTGGGCAAAAGTTGGCTTTCATTCTTCTGTGTTGCTCAAATAATTCCCTTTGGTGCCTTGACAGCAGTTTTGTAAACGAATTACTATTATTTGTGTCAAAGTTGCATTGTCAAAAATCTACAGTTGTGGCTGCTTTTTGAGCTAAAGCCAGCTACCACCACATTTGCAAAATGAAAAGGAAGGTGTTTTGTTGTTGTTGTTGTTAAGTGCACAATAGACTATCTTAACAGACATATGTTTTTTAATGTGAGGTTGAAAGTTTAAACGGTTTTCTTTCTTGGTAAAAGGTATTGTAGAGGTGTTGAGGGTCAGTACCTGAAGCAAACCAGTTTCTAATCTCCGTTGGAAGAATGAAGCCCTGTCAGGTCAGCCTGAAGTAGTAGGGCTGAACGAGATGTTGGCCTTATATGACAGGGTTCAGTTTCCCCCACTACCAAGTTTTTTTTTTTTTTTTTTTTTTTTTTTTTTTTTTGATTGGTTTGGTTTGATTTGGTAGTGGGGATTAAACCCAGAGGTGCTTTACCTCTGAGCTATATCCCCAGGCCTTTTTAATTTTTTTTTACTTTGAGACAAGGTCATGCTAAATTGCAGAGGTTGGCCTCAAAATTGGGATCCTCCTGCTTTAGCCTCTGGAGTTGCTAGGATTGCAGGCACCTAGCTTGATGAACCCATCCCAATTCCATTTTAAGACTGGGAGCCATCTCGTCACAGAGTCATGAAAAGTTAATTTCTGTTTTACTATAAATTACTGCGATTTCTAAACTTATTTGGAATCCCTGCCTATGCCTTGAACTCACCCATGCCTGGCTCCCCCTGACCAGATAACAACCCACTCTGAAATCTCAGCAGCATCTCATAAATTCTGATGTTGGGATCTGAATTTACGCCCTACCTTGAAATGTCATGCCATGTAGATCATTAACCTACTACCTTGCCTTTGTATTATGCGTGTCTAAATCCTGTTATCTGTTATGTTCTCAAGGCACCTCCCTTTGCAACTTTTTGTGCTATAAAACCTTGTTCCTAGAAAGCTGTGGGGGGCTGGTCTCTAGCCTGAGTTAGGAGAGACAGCCGCTGATCAGCTCTTTTTGTGTACACAAATACAAGCTTGGGGTGTTGAGAATGAGAGAAGATGGCGGTGAGGGGAGTGCATTGCCCCTGTGTGCTGCGTCACTGTGTGGGAGTATGACAAGTCAGGACGGCTAAAGGCTATCTTGTTAGGAATTTCCAGCAATAGTGGGGTGCTCCGGAACCTGGAGGAAGGATTTCCATCGCACGAGGATCGGCTACGGGGACTCAAACGCGAGAGATTTGTCGCACGGAGGGTAACACTGCTTATTCAGCAAATCGCCCGGCGGCTAGAGTCTGCAGTGCGCGCTGGGAAACGAGGAGGAGATAGTGGCACAGGGATACAGCGCTGCAGTTTCTGCCAGCTGTGCAAGCACCATACTCAGGGCTGAATTCTGGGTTCGAGATGGGGGAAGGAAGCGGTCCATTTTGGTTCTCCACACCGGTCAGACCACAGAGGAGGCCAGCGGCCACCATCTTGAAGAGCTGACGTCACCATCCCTGTTTTCGACTGACTGCAGCTCATTCAGCCATAGAACAGGTAATTTCAGGCTGCCATTCGCCTGCGGCTTGCAGACAGATTGCTCGGGCTCAGTGCCTGGGTGCTTCTTGGAGCCTGCTCTTATCGGAGCGTTCACCGAGCGCAGGGCGGCCGAGTTCTGGCTCCCGGAACTGCCCTGGCCCAGGGCTGGGGAGCCCGCGGAGGCTGCTTCTTGGAGCCTGCTCTTATCAGAGCATACACCGAGCACGGAGCAGCCGAGTTCCGGCTCCCGGAGCTGCTCTGGCCCAGGGCTGGGGAGCCCGCGGGGGCTGCTTCTTGGAGCCTGCTCTTATCGGAGCGTACACCGAGCACGGAGCGGCCGAGTTCCGGCTCCCGGAATTGCTCTGGCCCAGGGCTAAGGAGCCTGCGGAAACTGCTTCTCGGTCCGGGTCCTGCTGAGGGCCGGTCAGGACTCACCCGTTGCTTTGGTCACCCGGCAAAGGGAACGAAATGCTGCCATTCGCATAGGATACCAACATGGCAGAGATCTGATGTCATCAGAAAGCGGCGGAGGAGAGAACTTCATCAATACCAGCAGCGACAGAAACAGTTGGTCTCCTGGTAGGGGGGGTGAGGCACAGACACCCGAGTCTCTCTTGATTTGTCATGGAGCCAGAGGGGAGGAGCCGGGCCGCCGCCCGCGCCCGGAGCAGGCCCAGCCGGCGTGGTGATCGCGTGACCCCAATTGGAGAGGGGGCAGAGCAGAGCCACCACCCGCGCCCGCAAGGTGGGCAGACCCGTGACCCAGTGGTACACGGGCGTGGTAGGAGGGGCAGGGCAGAGCCGCCGCCCGCACCTGCAAGGTAAGCAGACCTGCGACAGGCTGGCGGGTCAGGCCCAGCGGCCTGCCAGCGTGGTACACACGTCACCCCAACTGGAGTAGGGGCAGAGCAGAGCCTTCGCCCGCGCCCGGATCAGGCCCCTCCGGTGTGGTGGTTACGTGACCCCAATTGGAGTGGGGGCGGAGCGGAACTGCCACCCGTGCCCGCAGGGTGAGCAGACCTGCAACCAACCTGCAGATCAGGCCCAGCAGTCCGCAGGCGTGGTAGGAGGGGCAGGGCAGAGCCGCCGCCCGCGCCTGCAAGGTAGGCAGACCGCCGCCCGACCCTGCAAGGGAGACTTTTCAACTATACAAGAGCAATATAAATATATAGGAGAAAAAAACATTTCAAAAACACAACAGTTTCACCAAGCAGAAAGAAACGCAAGCAGTATGAAAAGACAAGGAAAGAAAGGACCACAAGCAATGCAGGTCAACTCAACTTTAGAAGAGGTAACAGCTGCAGCAGATGGAATGTCAGATAAAGAATTCAGGATATACATGCTTCAGATGATCTGGAGTATCAAGGAAGACATTAGACAGCAAAATCAGACAATGAAAGATCACTTCGACAATGAATTACACAAACAAATCCAGGAAGCAAAGGATCAACTATACAGGGAGATAGAGGTTATAAAAAACAAACAAACAGAAATCCTAGAAATGCAGGAAGCAATAAACCAACTTAGAAATTCAATGGAGAATACTACCAGCAGAGTAGAACACTTAGAAGATAGAACATCAGACAATGAAGACAAAGTATTTCAACTGGAAAAGAACATAGACAGCTCAGCAAGACTGTTAAGAAACCATGAGCAGAACATCTAAGAAATATGGGATAACATTAAGAGACCAAACTTAAGAGTCATTGGGATACAGGAAGGTACAGAACTCCAAACAAAAGGAATGAGCAATCTATTCAATGAAATAATATGAGAAAACTTCCCAGACTTGAAGAATGAGACAGAATCCCAAATCCTAGAAGCCTACAGGACGCCGAATGAGCAAAATCATAAGAGATCCACACCTAGACACATTATAATGAAGATGCCCAACATACAGAATAAGGAGAGAATTTTAAAAGCTACAAGAGAAAGGAAGCAGATTACATTTAGGGGTAAGCCAATCAGGATAACAGCTGATCTTTCAACACAGACTCTGAAAGCTAGAAGATCCTGGAATAACATATTTCAAACACTGAAAAAAAATGGGTTCCAACCAAGAATTGTGTATCCAGCGAAATTAAGCTTCAGGATGGAAGATGAAATTAAAACCTTCCACGATAAACAAAAGTTTAAAGAATTCGCAGCCAGAAAACCATCTCTTCAAAACATCCTCGGCAAAACATTACAGGAAGAGGAAATGGAAAATAACAATGAAAACCAACAGTGGGAGGTAGGACAGTAAAGGGGGGGGGGGAAATAATCAAAGAGGAAAACAAACCATGTTTAGTAACAGAAATAAACAAATATGGCTGGAAGAACAACCCATATCTCAATAATAACCCTAAATGTTAATGGCTTAAACTCACCAATTAAGAGACACAGGGTAGTAGAATGGATCACAAAACAAGATCCAACAATATGCTGCCTACAGGAGACGCATTTGATAGGAAAAGACATACATAGGCTGAAGGTGAAAGGTTGGGAAAAATCATATCACTCATATGGACTTCGGAAACAAGCAGGAGTGTCCATACTCATATCAAATAAAATAGATTTCAAGCCAAAGTTAATCAAAAGGGATAAAGAGGGACACTACATACTGCTCAAGGGAACCATACACCAACAAGACATAACAATCATAAATATATATGCCCCAAACAATGGTGCAGCTATGTTCATCAAACAAACTCTTCTCAAGTTCAAGAGTCTAATAGACCACCATACAATAATCATGGGAGACTTCAACACACCTCTCTCGCCACTGGACAGATCTTCCAAACAAAAGTTGAATAAGGAAACTATAGAACTCAATAACACAATTAATAACCTAGACTTAATTGACATATATAGAATATACCACCCAACATCAAGCAGTTACACTTTTTTCTCAGCAGCACATGGATCTTTCTCAAAAATAGATCATATATTATGTCACAGGGCAACTCTTAGACAATATAAAGGAGTAGAGATAATACCATGCATCTTATCTGATCATAATGGAATGAAACTGAAAATCAACGATAAAAGAAGGAAGGAAAAAGCATACATCACTTGGAGAATGAACAATAGGTTACTGAATGATCAATGGGTTATAGAAGACATCAAGGAGGAAATTAAAAAATTCTTAGAGATTAATGAAAACACAGACACAACATATCGGAATCTATGGGACACATTGAAAGCAGTTCTAAGAGGAAAATTCATTGCTTGGAGTTCATTCCTTAAAAAAAAGAAAAAACCAACAAATAAATGATCTCATACTTCATCTCAAAATCCTAGAAAAAGAAGAGCAAAACAACAGCAAAAGAAGTAGAAGGCAAGAAATAATTAAAATCAGAGCTGAAATCAATGAAATCGAAACAAAAGAAACAATTGAAAAAATTGACAAAACTAAAAGTTGGTTCTTTGAAAAAATAAACAAAATCGACAGACCCTTAGCCATGCTAGCGAAGAGAAGAAGAGAGAGAACTCAAATCACTAACATACGGGATGAAAGAGGCAATATCACAACAGACACTTCAGAAATACAGAAGATAATCAAAAATTATTTTGAATCCTTATACTCCAATAAATTAGAAGATAGTGAAGGCATAGATAAATTTCTTAAGTCATATGATCTGCCCAGATTGAGTCAGGAGGATATAGACAACCTAAACAGACCAATATCAATTGAGGAAATAGAAGAAACCATCAAAAGACTACCAACTAAGAAAAGCCCAGGACCGGATGGGTATACAGCGGAGTTTTACAAAACCTTTAAAGAGGAACTAATACCAATACTTCTCAAGCTACTTCAGGAAATAGAAAAAGAGGGAGAACTTCCAAATTCATTCTACGAGGCCAACATCACCCTGATACCTAAACTAGACAAAGACACCTCAAAGAAAGAAAACTACAGACCAATATCTCTAATGAACCTAGATGCAAAAATCCTCAATAAAATTCTGGCAAATCGGATACAAAAACATATCAAAAAAATTGTGCACCATGATCAAGTAGGATTCATCCCTGGGATGCAAGGCTGGTTCAATAAACGGAAATCAATAAATGTTATTCACCACATCAATAGACTTAAAAATAAGAACCATATGATCATCTCGATAGATGCGGAAAAAGCATTCGACAAAGTACAGCATCCCTTTATGTTCAAAACTCTAGAAAAACTAGGGATAACAGGAACATACCTCAATATTGTAAAAGCAATCTATGCTAAGCCTCAGGCTAGCATCATTCTGAATGGAGAAAAATTGAAGGCATTCCCTCTAAAATCTGGAACAAGACAGGGATGCCCTCTCTCTCCACTTCTGTTCAACATAGTTCTTGAAACACTGGCCAGAGCAATTATACAGACGAAAGAAATTAAAGGCATAAAAATAGGAAAAGAAGAACTGAAATTATCACTATTTGCAGGTGACATGATTCTATACCTAGCAGACCCAAAAGGGTCTACAAAGAAACTATTAGAGCTAATAAATGAATTCAGCAAAGTGGCAGGATATAAAATCAACACGCATAAATCAAAGGCATTCCTGTATATCAGCGACAAATCCTCTGAAATGGAAATGAGGACAACCACTCCATTCACAATATCTTCAAAAAAAATAAAATACTTGGGAATCAACCTAACAAAAGAAGTGAAAGACTTATACAATGAAAACTACAGAATCCTAAAGAGAGAAATAGAAGATCTTAGAAGATGGAAAAATATACCCTGTTCATGGATAGGCAGAACTAACATCATCAAAATGGCGATATTACCCAAAGTTCTCTATAGGTTTAATGCAATGCCAATCAAAATCCCAACGGCATTTCTTGTAGAAATAGAGAAAGGAATCATGAAATTCATATGGAAAAATAAAAGACCCAGAATAGCAAAAACAATGCTAAGCAGGAAGTGTGAATCAGGCGGTATAGCGATACCAGACTTCAAACTATACTACAGAGCAATAGTAACAAAAACAGCATGGTACTGGTACCAAAACAGGCGGATGGACCAATGGTACAGAATAGAGGACACAGAAACCAATCCACAAAACTACAACTATCTTATATTTGATAAAGGGGCTAAAAGCATGCAATGGAGGAAGGATAGCATCTTCAACAAATGGTGCTGGGAAAATTGGAAATCCATATGCAACAAAATGAAACTGAATCCCTTTCTCTCGCCATGCACAAAAGTGAATTCAAAATGGATCAAGGAGCTTGATATCAAATCAGAGACACGCCGTCTGATAGAAGAAAAAGTTGGCTACGATCTACATACTGTGGGGTCGGGCTCCAAATTCCTCAATAGGACACCCATAGCACAAAAGTTAATAACTAGAATCAACAAATGGGACTTACTCAAACTAAAAAGTTTTTTCTCAGCAAAAGAAACAATAAGAGAGGTAAATAGGGAGCCTACACCCTGGGAACAAATCTTTACTCCTCACACTTCAGATAGAGCCCTAATATCCAGAGTATACAAAGAACTCAAAAAATTAGACAATAAGAAAACAAATAACCCAATCAACAAATGGGCCAAGGACCTGAACAGACACTTCTCAGAGGAGGACATACAGTCAATCAACAAGTACATGAAAAAATGCTCACCATCTCTAGCTGTCAGAGAAATGCAAATCAAAACCACCCTAAGATACCATCTCACTCCAGTAAGATTGGCAGCCATTATGAAGTCAAACAACAACAAGTGCTGGCGAGGATGTGGGGAAAAGGGTACACTTGTACATTGCTGCTGGGACTGCAAATTGGTGCAGCCAATTTGGAAAGCAGTATGGAGATTTCTTGGAAAGCTGGGAATGGAGCCACCATTTGACCCAGCTATTCCCCTTCTTGGTCTATTCCCTAAAGACCTAAAAAGAGCATGCTACAGGGACACCGCTACATCGATGTTCATAGCAGCACAATTCACAATAGCAAGACTGTGGAACCAACCTAGATGCCCTTCAATAGACGAATGGATAAAAAAAAAAAATGTGGCATTTATACACAATGGAGTATTACTCTGCATTAAAAAATGACAAAATCATAGAATTTGCAGGGAAATGGATGGCATTAGAGCAGATTATGCTAAGTGAAGCTAGCCAATCCCTAAAAAACAAATGCCAAATGTCTTCTTTGATATAAGGAGAGTAACTAAGAACAGAGTAGGGACGAAGAGCAGGAGAAGAAGATTAACATTAAACATGGATGAGAGGTGGGAGGGAAAGGCAGAGAGAAGGGAAATTGCATGAAAATGGAAGGAGACCCTCAGGGTTATACAAAAGTACATACAAGAGGAAGTGAGGGGAAAGGGAAAAATAATACAAGGGGGAGAAATGAATGACAGTAGAGGGGGTAGAGAGAGAAGAGGGGAGTCGAGGGGTGGGGAGGGGAGGGGGGATAGTAGAGGATAGGAAAGACAGCAGAACACAACAGACACTAGTATGGCAATATGTAAATCAATGGATGTGTAACTGATGTAATTCTGCAATCTGTATATGGGGTAAAAATGGGAGTTCATAACCCATTTGAATCAATGTGTGAAATATGATATGTCAAGAACTATGTAATGTTTTGAGCAACCAACAATAAAAAATTAAAAAAATTAAAAAAAAAACACAAACAAATACAAGCTTGCTTTAAATTGATCTAAAATTGGAGTTGGTGGTCTTACGTCGGGGTTCAACATATCTTGGCCACCACCAAGCTTTTCATCTCTTTTTCCCCCCACTGGGCTTTGTAGATGAGTAGAAATCTATTTTGATTTTTTTAAAAAAACATTCTTGTGCTTTTAAGAATCATGTTGGGTGAAGTGGTGCATGCCTGTAATCCAAGCCACTAGGCTCGAGAGGCTGAAGCAGGAGGATCACAAGTTCAAAGTCAGCCTTCACAATGCCAAGGCGTTAAGTAACTCAGTGAGACCCTGTCCCTAAATAAAATACAAAATAGGGCTGGGGATTTGGTTCAGTGGTTGAGTGCCCCTGAGTTCAAGTGCCCCACTACCACCACCCACCACCACCAAAAAAAAAAAAAAAAAAAAAAAGGAATCATTTTGTCTAATATTAAGTTCCTGTTCTCCTTAGTTAATTTTAGTTAATTTTTTAAAACCATCCTCACAAAAGTGGCATGATCCTTCATTAATCAGAATAAAATAAATAAAACAAAACCGGATTAACAGGACTGCAGTAAGCTATATTGACAGTTCAGAACTGAATCTTTCCAAGGCAACAGCTATTTTCTTCTGCAAAGTTCCAGCTCAGTGTCTCAATGGAGAAAAGACAATCAGCACTATAAAATGTAAACGTTGTGTCATCTATGACATTCGACAACATGTATAAACCTTCTGGCCTATTGGGAGACAAGTGACTTCCTTCTCCTCAGTCCCAGACAGCTAGGAGGCCTAGGTTTGGCCAACTGCTGATTTTGCCCCCTTTATACACACAATTGTTGATTGAATCACCTATATTCTGGATAAAATATTGTTTCAAATAGCTATGGGGTTAAATCACATACTATAACAGTAAATTTCTTCCAACTCTACTGATACAGAAAATAATGAATGATAAATACTATTATCATGTTTTTTATTCTCAGTTGAGACAAGAGGGGAAAAAAAAACAGCTGGTCAAATTGATAGAAAGTTATGGAGAGCAGTGACAGTGATTGGGAGACCAGTGTCTGAGATTGGGGTCCCTGATGACTTCATGGCTGTGGCATGCTTGGTGCCTGGGAAAGTTTCTGTGCAAAGATGCAGGATACCTGGTTACTATGGCAATGCTCTCCACCGGGAAGCTCTGTGCTAGAATCTCATCAGCCTCGACCTTGCTCTCAGACACAAGCTCCTGGGAATGAAGGAACTCTCTTTTGCTAAGACAACCACAATGTTTCTCCAGCTCTGCTGCTCCTGAACCTGCCCTGTGTAATAGTAACCTTAAAAAAAATGGGCTTTCTTGAGAGCTACACAATGTTTCTAACACTGTACGTTCAACTGTAGAATGTAACTGAGGAAATAGCTGCATAATGTTGCTAACTTTGTACTTGTCGTGAATACTGCGAGAATAATGTTGCATAGTCTTTCTTCTGATTAATGAAACAAATATAATAAAGATTGCTGACCTAATTCTTCAGACCTGCTTCTCCATCAGAGAGCAGTGCTCCACCCAATCCCAGCGGTTTGTTTCATAGTCTGAGTTCACGAGTCTTATTTCTTCCAATCTCCCATCACCCCTCGCCGCAACCTGCTAGTTTGGCCGCCTGCTCGTGGCAGAAAATGACATTTTGTTATGCAGAAAGGCACCCCAGAAAGCTAAAGGAACGAATAAATGGCTTAGACACCTTCTGTTTAGTTGAAAGGAAGATAAAAGGTGGTCATGGGAAATAAGGCAATTAAAATGAATTTTTGAAGACAGAGTCATGGACTATGGCAGAGTTGGGAAATTGAATAAGTTGTATAAATGGGAGGAAAATGAAAAAGTTTGGAGCCGCAGCTCCTGAGCCAGGCACAGTGGGAGCATCTCTGGGGCCTAAACTGACCTCAGCAACACAGGAGAGAGCTCGCATTGTGGCCAGCACAGGGTCTCACTTGTCTGCCGTGGCTGCCATCACCCTACCCTGCTTATGCCTGCATCCCGGGCACTCTGGGCCTTCGAGGCCTGGCAATGAGGAGACTCAGTGTGGAAGTGGAGCCAGAAGGCGCCCCTCGGCACTCAGGACCTGCCCTGGGCTCCCTCTTGCAGCTGCACCACAAACTCTGGACATATCCCTGCGTCCCAGCCACAGACGTCACCACAACGAACCTGTTTTGGCGTGAGGACTCCTCCCCTGCCACTGGGTCACTCAGGGCAGAGCGATGGTGAAGGGGTGGGTTGCTGCTCCAGGACCCACCTATACTTCTCTCTTAGGAAAACAAGCAAAACCTCCTCTCTTGAGAAAGTAGAGCCCTTGTTTGGACGTCATGTTTCTCCACTAAACCTCCAGAACCTGAGTCCATCTTACACTTCTAGTCATCAAGCCTCATCGGTCCTCTATGATCTGTGACATAGAGGCCAGAATGGGCAACTTAGTAAGACCCTGTCTCAAAATAAAATAAAAAGTAAAAAAAACAACAACAAAAAAAAAAACTGGTGATGTACATCAGTGGTAGAGCATCCTAGGTTCAATCCCCAGGACTGGAAAAAGTTTTTTTTTTTTTTTTTTTCATGAAATTTAGTGAATGACATTGTGAGGTCTGGCTTGGCATGTCTGAAATGGGAGCAGGCTCAGCAAGAGCAACTGGATCTCTTAGGCATGGGATACCTTGTCCTAAGTGGAAATTTTTTCCTCAAGGAAGCATAAGCCCTGACCTGAAGCCCTTTCAACTGACAAGATCATGATCACCAGGTGATCAAAGACAATCACCTTTTACTTAGAATCAACTGATTACAGATACTAATCACATCTACAAAATGCCCTCACAGGAACACCTAAACATATTCAGCAACACATGAATCACTGCAGATTATAGCCTAACCAGTAAAGAATACTACCTTTCTCCTTTATTTATTAATAGAATAATTATAAGTAATTTATACTTTGAATTATACTCTAATACTAGGTAATTCATTTTATTGCTCAAATTCACTTTCCTACTTTCCAAGACTTTCCTGATTGCATTTAGTATGTTCACAGGATATTTTCTATGCCCAAGCCCTAGAATCATCAGTCAATCCAAGACCACAGAATGGTATTTAGAAGCCAAGATCTAGATGATTGGTGTGCTTGCTGTTAATCGGTTGGCACTGGGAAATGGATGTGGAATTAAATCAGTATTTCCCAACAGCATGTGTAATAATGTGAGGAAACATCCCTAAAGGGGTTGGGTACAGCTTGGCCCCCTTCCGACCACAGTCCCCATTTCAGATGAGAGGCTCTGGACTTCTTTTACATGAGAAAGAAAAAACCGTTAGAACTGTTAAATCAGTTATTATGGACTTCCTGTTGCCCATGACCAAAATGAAACTTTTGGCCATAACTTTCTAGCAGGGCCATATCCCAATAAACTATAACCCTACAGCAACTGCATCAAAAAATCTAATACAACAAAATACAATCAGTATTTGAGATACTACATTTTATCCTCATTTAAAAAGCAACTATGGGACCTGGGAACATAGCTTAGTCGGCAGAGTGCTTGCCTTACATGTACAAGGCCCTGGGTTAAATCCCCAGCACCACACACACACACAGACATATACACACAAAGCAACTAAGTATAAGATGCACCCAGATTCTATGTACCACTAAGAAAAATGAGGAAATAATAACCCCAAATTTTCATATTTCTTTAGAAAAACAGATTTCTTTTTTACCCAAAGACTTGGGAGCCCCATTGTTATTTTTTTTAATATTTATTCTTAGGTTGTAGGTGGACACAATATCTTTATTTTACATTTATGTAGTGCTGAGGATCGAACCCAGTGCCTCGTGCATGCTATGCAAGCAATCCACCACTGAGCTACAACCCCAGCCCCCCCAATTGTTATATTAATGGGTAAATCATAAGCCTTATATGTGTACGTTTATATGTATGTGTATATAGACTTATATATACATATTTATATACACACACACACACACACACACATATATATATATATATATATATATATATATAAAACTTTCATTGAGATAAAATTCATAATATAAAATTCTCCATTTTAACCATTTTAACGTATGTAATTCAGAGGCATTTAGTTTTTACTTTGGATTGTTTTTGTGTTTTGTTCTTCAGAACTGGGAATTGAACCCAGGGTGTTTTACAACTGGGCTACATCCTGATCCTTTATTATTTTGTATTTTGACACAGTTCTTGAAAAACCAGCCTCTACCTCAGAGCAAAGCCTGTCCAAGGAAGGGACATGACCTTTGTCCTTGGAAAGACCCACAGAGCACTCCTAGGCACATTCCCACCCTGCTAAGTTGTTTATCTACAAATAACAGGAGAGATCTGCTGCGCCAGGTGTCCCTGACTCAGTCAGGCTAGGTGGGGACCCATAGCAACCCCCTAGCAGCTACCAATCAGCATGAGACAGGGAAATACCTGGGATGCCAGATGACCCTCCCAGTAGTTTATGGTGGTTGATAACATGTTGGGAAACCATGTAGTTCAGCAGGAACACCCCTCTTGGCTTAAACCAATCAGTTCAAATGAATCCCTCTCTTGTAGTAACCAATCACCCCTACCCAACTTGTTCCCGCCATTGAATGTGCTAATCATGTTTTAGAGTTGTTGTTTGATTTTCCCGCGGTGTGTGATGATTTGCTAAGAGATGCTATGACATATGTGGGGGTCCCTGCCTTCTCCAAAGAATGTATAAAACTGCTGCAAACCCTGGGCTCGGGGCTGCTCAGCGTCACCAGTTGCTGTGTGCACGCGGAGGACCGACCTAGCTCGCAATAAACACCTCTTTGTTGTTTGGTCTTTGTTGATCTTGGTCTCTGGTGGTCTTTTGGGGGGTCCTGAATTTGAGCATTGTTAAGAGCCACAGCCGAAGGGGCCCCAGCAAACTTCCAGCTGCCAGCAAACTTCCAGCTGCCGGCTGATGATTGGCTCACAGTGGCCCCAGCAACATCTAGCTGATTGGCTCCTCTGCGGTGATGCTCATTGGGCTGTTTCCCTGCCCTTTCAGACCACGGAGCTGCTCATTGGGGGACTTTTTTTGGCTCCGCCCACGTGACCCAGCCAATTGGCCTCAAGAGCAGGAGGATTGTGGGAGGTGGAGAGAGGCTTGTGTTGGAGAGAGAGGCTTGTGGAAAGCCGGTGGTGGCAGTTGGGGCTCTGAGGGTTTTTCCTGAGAGGCTGTTTTGTTTGGCTTGTGTGGTTCTAAAAATAAAGTTAGTTTCTTTTGACAAGTGGCTCCTGATTGTGCCCAGCCAGACTGCGGCATTTGGTGGCTCGCACGGGGAGCGACTGAGGGTAAGTGATAAGGTAAACTGCTCGACCCTGAGGGCAGGGCAAGAGGATGGGTAGCCATTTTAAGATTCTTCTTTTGTTTGGCTTCACTTTTGTTTTAAGTTGCCTGTCCCTGGAGATGAGTGAGACGGAAGAAAAACCGCTCACATCTGAGGAAAAACTATTTGCATCTGAGGAACAGATAGGGAGAAAGGTTATAATGATTTTTTGTTGTTCCATTTTTATTTCATTCTATCTCGGTTTTGTTTGGTGTTATCTTGTTGGGTTGTATTATAATAGAAATATGGGATCAGAAATTAGTAAAAAAACAAACCGAAAGAGTGTTAAGTAAATTGTTAGAGGAAGGAGGCATCCCAATAAAATCAAGAGCAGTCAGGGCATACATTGATACAATACAAAAATGTAGCCCATGGCTTTTTAAGGAGGAGTTGTTAAATACATCACAATGGAACCATGATGGTGAAGATTTAAAAAGAATAGAAAAGAAAAGCCCAGGGACTCTGCCAGTTGGCACATTGCCATTGTGGACATTGGTATCTTGTTTGCTTAGTCCAAAGCCTTCAGTTCAGACAAAGGTAGAGGAAGGAGAAGACATATTGATTCAAGTAAAAGAGAAGGTCTCTCAAGTTAGTCAGACAGAGGAAAAGATTCAAGTAAAAGAGAAGGTCTCTCGAGCTAGTCAGACAGAGGAAAAAATTCAAGTAAAAGAGAAGGTCTCTCAAGCTAGTCAGACAGAGGAAAAAATTCAAGTAAAAGAGAAGGTCTCTCGAGCTAGTCAGATAGAGGGAAAAATTCAAGTAAAAGAGAAGGTCTCTCGAACTAGTCAGACAGAGGAAAAAATTCAAGTAAAAGAGAAGGCCTCTCAAGCTAGTCAGACAGAGAAAGAAAGTGTAAAACAGAAAAAGCCATCAGGGGGAAAGTTACAACAGGAGACTGCTACTAACACCTTTCTATCACCAGAGGACGTAAGTGTCCAACTAACAAGGCCTCCTCCATATGCTGGGAGGTCCCCAACCCCCACAGTTGATAGTTGGGATCCTGAGACAAGATCTCAAATATTAACATGCCCTGTATTTGAGGCAGGAGGGCAGCGAGTTTACCATGTTTTAAATTTCAAAACAGTGAAGCAGCTAAAAGAGGCTGTAACAACCTATGGTCCTCAAGCACCCTTCACTGTAAGCATGGTCGAATCCATTAACAACTTGAACATGACGCCAGCAGATTGGGCTAATATGTGTAAAGCTGTGCTAAATGGAGGACAATACCTGTTATGGAAGGTTGCCAATGAGGAATTTTGCAAGGAGACGGCTAGGCGAAATGCAGCAGCTGGTTATCCTCAGAGAAATCTAGATATGTTGTTAGGAAAGGGACCTTATGAGGATCAGCAGCAACAAATTGCATATGATCCTGGTGTATATGCACAAATTGCTGTAGATGCAATTAAGGCATGGAAGACTTTACAAGGACATGGAGGTTTACAAGGTTAATTATCTAAGGTAATACAAGGAGCTAATGAACCTTATGCTGAATTTGTAGATAGGCTTATTCAAACAGCTACCAGAGTTTTTGGGAATACAGAACAAGCAATGCCATTACTAAAACAACTGGCTTATGAGCAAGCGAATCGTTGGTGCAGAGATATCATTAGACCATGGAAACATGAAGATTTAAACACATATATTAAATTATGTAGAGACATTAATGAACAAGAGCAAGTCATGGCAGCTGCAGTAAAACAGGCTTTAGATGCCAGAGACATTAATGAACAAGGGCAAATTGTGGCAGCTGCAGTAAAACAGGCTTTAGATGCCAGGCCAAGAACATGCTACAATTGTGAACAAACAGGACATTTTAAAAGGAATTGCCCCATTGGAGGAGGGTTTAACAAAACTAGGTATCAAAGGAGTAGAATACCAGGTATTTGCCCACGATGCCGTAGAGGGAGACATTGGGCTAATGAATGCCATTCTCAAACCACCACAGAGGGTACTCCATTATCAAAAAATGAACAAGGACCAGGTGTTTATCCACGATATCATGGAGAAAGGCATCAGGCTCAGTTGCCAAAAAATGGACAGGGGGGCCCAATGCTCCGGGGCCCAAAACCACAAATATACGGAGCACTGGAGGAACCCAGCAACACCATCAGGGTAGTTCCCAGGACACATTGTCCATCAGATCCCTCATCAGACAAACCAGAGGGAGTGCAGGGTTGGACATCTGCGCCTCCGCCAGAGCAGTACTAACTCCAGAGATGGGAGTTCAAATCATTCCCACAGGGGTGAAAGGACCTCTTCCCAAAGGAACAGTAGGCTTATTATTAGGACGCAGTTCTTCTACTCTAAAAGGACTTATGATAAGTCCTGGGGTAATTGATCCCGATTATGAAGGTGAAATAAAAATTATAGCCAGTTCTCCAAAGGGTATATCAGTAATTTCACCAGGAGATAGAATAGCACAGTTACTAATAATACCCAGCCTACATGATAAATTTTCCAGTCGTACTGTAGAAAGAGGTTCCAAGGGATTAGGCTCCACAGGTGTAGATTGGGCTATGCTTTCTTTAAATTTAGATTCTCGCCCCATGCTAAAACTAAATATTCAAGGACATGAATTTAATGGGCTACTGGATACAGGTGCAGACCTTAGCATCATCTCTCGTCAAGAATGGCCAAAACATTGGCCATTACAACAAGCCACTCAAACACTTCGAGGCCTAGGAGTGGCGACTAATCCCCATAGAAGTGCAATGGTATTAGATTGGAAGGATCCTGAAGGATGTGAAGGAACTATACAGCCATATGTATTGGATCATCTTCCCGTAAATTTATGGGGACGAGATGTCCTAGATCAATTAGGTTTGACATTAACAAATAACATCAACCAAAATGCACCCACTATTATGACTAGACAAGGTTTTAGGAAAGGAAAAAGATTAGAAAAACAAGAACAAGGTATAGCAGCACCAATACAAATAGATCAAGGAACAGACAGACATGGGTTGGATTTTCAGAAAGGGCCACTGAGACAATCAAAATTACTTGGAAATCAGAAAGACCAGTATGGGTTCCTCAGTGGCCCCTGACTAAAGAAAAGATACAAGCAGCCCATGACCTGGTCAAACAACAATTAGCGGAAGGACATATACAACCTTCTGTATCTCCCCATAATACTCCCATTTTTGTCATCAAAAAGAAATCTGGTAAATGGAGATTATTGCAAGATTTAAGAGCCATTAATAATGAGATGGTTATTATGGGACCTGCTCAATCAGGGATTCCTCAATTGTCTGCTTTGCCAAAAACCTTGTATGTTTTAGTTATAGATATTAAAGATTGTTTTTTTTAGTGCCTTCTGTAATGTTACATAATTTTTTTCTTTAGCCATTATTGCCAGAATTCCTATCTTCATCCCAGTGCTGGTGAAGTCAAAGATAAAACCAATCTACAGCTTCTGCAATAGCCATCACTGAACTGCTTGCAGAACTTGCCTGGACACATTGTGAACTCACCTGTATGCATTGTGAACTATTTGTTGGTGCAGCGACTTGTGATAGTGTTGGGGTATTTTTGCTGATGATGTCATCGGTGGTACAATTTTTCCAAAAGGAGCCGTCAATTGGCTTGGTGTATCTTCCTCCCTTCTGCTTGTCATGGTTGTCCAGCTACTGGACCGGTAGTCAGTGATGGGTAAGATCCAATTGCAATGGTACCAACCTAACGGGTAAGGACCATATGTACTATTGGACAACCTAAGGCAGGCACGGTCCCTAAGCCACATGCTTGTTGTTTAAACAGAGAGGGGGAGATGTTGAGAGCCACAGCCGAAGGGGCCCCAGCAAACTTCCAGCTGCCAGCAAACTTCCAGCTGCTGGCTGATGATTGGCTCACAGCGGCCCCAGCAACATCTAGCTGATTGGCTCCTCTGCGGTGATGCTCATTGGGCTGTTTCCCTGCCCTTTCAGACCACGGAGCTGCTCATTGGGGGACTTTTTTGGCTCCGCCCACGTGACCCAGCCAATCGGCCTCAAGAGCAGGAGGATTGTGGGAGGTGGAGAGAGGGGCTTGTGTTGTTGGAGAGGGAGGCTTGTGGAAAGCCGGTGGTGGCAGTTGGGGCTCTGAGGGTTTTTTCTGAGAGGCTGTTTTGTTTGGCATGTGTGGTTCTAAAAATAAAGTTAGTTTCTTTTGACAAGTGGCTCCTGATTGTGCCCAGCCAGACTGCGGCAGAGCATAACATTCTCACTAAATTGCCTAGTCTGGCTTACAATTTGCAGTTTACAATTTGGTTTAATCTCCCAAATCGCTGGGATTACAAGTGTGGGCTACTGCAGTCAGCCCACGAGGCCCTGGCAATCAGGCTTTCTCTATATATAGATTTGGCTTTTATGGATGTTTCATTTCAATGGAATCATACAATATGTGACTTTTGAGGGTTTAACTTTTTTCACTCAGCATAATGTTTAAAAAAAAAATTCTTTTTAAGTGGTACTCAGGATAAAGTCCAGGGCTTTATGCATTCTAAGCACTGAGCCAGATCTCCAGCCCTTAGTGTGGTATTTCTGAGGCCTAGACTAGCTTTGACTGGAGATCTCCCTGCCTTAGCCTCCCAAGGAGTGGGAGTTACAGGTATGTGGTATTAGGCTCAGCTCTTCAACTTTTTGAGAAACTTCCAAAAAAAAAAAAAATTTTTTTTTTTTTTTTTTTTTTTTTTGTACTAGGGGTTGAAACTCAACCACTGAGCCATATCCCCAGCCCTTCTTCTTTTTCATTTATTTTGAGACAGGGTCTTTCTAAGTTGCTTAGGGCCTCGCTAAGTTGCTGAGGCTGGCTTTGAACTCAAGATCCTCCTGCCTCAGCCTCCTGAGCCACTGGAATTACAGGAGTGTGCTACCATGGCTGACTTTAGAGGGCAAGGGATAAAATGTTGGCTGCTTTTCCTTGGCCCTTTTATTCCCTTGGCTTTGATCTCCAAGTTTTTGATTATTTATCTATTCAGTTATCTATCTATCTATCTCTTTATTTATCTATCTATCTATTTATTTATTTTTGGTACTGGGGATTTGGTACTGAACTCAGGGACACTCAACCACTGAGCCACATCCCCAGCCTTTGTATTTTATTTAGAGACAGCGTGTCACTGAGTTGCTTAATGCCTCACTGAGTTGCTTAGTGCCTTGCTGTTGCTGAGGCTGGCTTTGAACTAGCAATCCTCCTGCCTCAGCTTCCCTAGCCACTGGGATTACAAGCATGCACCACTGGGCTCAATTTTTTGGTTTTAAATACCCTGCAAGCCAGTTTCACCAGTCTTAAAGAGGGAATAATAGGTTAAAACTTCAATATCTATAATTTTACAGTTATCCCTTTCATTTAATTGGGGTTAGGGGTAGTACTGGAAGTCAGCATTATATCCTATCTACATGTCTTGTAGGTGATGTTTTATTTTCTTAAATTAACCCAGATTTTTTTTTTGAAGCAGTACCTGAAGGGTTATCTACATGTCTTGTAGGTGATGTTTTATTTTCTTAAATTAACCCAGATTTTTTTTTGAAGCAGTACCTGAAGGGTTATGAGAATATTTCTACAAGACAGTTGGGGGGGGATTAGAAAGTGCAGTTCCAGCAAGTAGGGAGGGGAAATTGCCAAATGTTAACCTCTCCCAGTAAATTCTTTCCCCAAAACAATTGGCCTTGAAGGAAAGGGGTGGATACTGAATTCTGGGCTCTAGCCTTTGACCTTCCCCCATTGCAAATTAGTCCTAAATGGAGGCACAGTAAATATCAAGACTCTGGGGAACAATGAGTCCCAGAGAAAGAAAAGCGAGAAATAGGTGAGATTTGAATACTGATCCCTCAGGATCTGAGTTCCTATCTCCCCAGGTAACAGTGAATTTCAACATTTTTACAACTACCTTCCTGAGTTAAAGTTTTAACCTGCACAACTAGACCCTGAATGTCCAAACTGCAGGTCCACAGTTTCCAATGAGTAAACCACTGTCATTGTACCCTATAAAACTAAAATTCCCTCTGTAACTGATGGCCATTTTTGCATCCAGAAAATGAGCTCCTATGGTGCCTGAGTCCACAAAAGAATAAGCAGCTTTGCTGAATCTGTTGTAGTCTGCATTTGTCATTTTTTAAAAATTATTTTTTCTAATTTGTTATACATAATGGCAGAATGCAATTCATTTCATATTAAACATATAGAGCACAATTTTTCAAGACACTGGTTGTACACAAAGTATTTTCACACCATACATGTACTTAGGGTAATGGTGTCTAACTCATTCCACCCTCATTCCTACCCACTTTCCCCTCCCGTCTCCTCCCTCCCCTTTGCCCTATCTAAAGTTCCTCCATTCCTTCCATGCTCCCTCCACCCCATTAGCCATTATGAGTCAGCATCCTCATATCAAAGAAATCATTTGGCCTTTGGTTTTTTGGGATTGGCTTGCTTCACTTAGCATAATATTCCCCAACTTCATCCATTTATCTGCAAATGCCATGATTTTATTCTCTTTTAATGCTGAGTAATGTTCCCTTGTGTATATATACCAACGTTTCCCTATCCATTCATCTACTGAAGGGCATCTAGGTTGGTTCCATAATTTAGCTATTGTGAATTGTGCTGTTATAAACACTGATGTGGCTGTGTCCCTGTAGTATGCTGTTTTTAAGTCCTTTGGGTATAAGCCGATGAGTGGGATAGCTGGGTCTTATGGTGGTTCCATTCCAAGTTTTCCAAGGAATCTCGATACTGTTTTCCAAATTGGCTGCACCAATTTGCAGTCCCACCACCAATGTATGAGTGTGCCTTTCCCCCCACATCCTCGCCAACATTTATTTTTGTTTGTATTCTTGATAGCTGCCATTCTGACTGGAGTGAGGTGAAATCTTAGAGTAGTTTTGATTTGTATTTCTCTAATTGCTAGAGATGATAAATATTTTTTCATATGTTTGCTGATTGATTGTATATCCTCTTCTGAGAAGCATCTATTCAGTTCCTTGGCCCATTTATTGATTGGGTTATTTGTTTTTTGGTGTTAAGGTTTTGGAGTGTTTTATATATCCTAGAGATTAGTGCACTATCTGATGTGCTTGTTGGTAAAGATTTGCTCCCATTCCGTAGGCTCTCTATTCACCTCACTTATTGTTTCCTTTGCTGAGAAGAATCTTTTTAGTTTGAATCCATCCCATTTATTGATTCTTGGTTTTAATTCTTGCACTACAGGATTCTTATTAAGAAACTTGGGACCTAATCTGACATGATGGAGATTTGGACTTACTTTTTCTTCCATTAGGTGCAAGGTCTCTTGCTGATAACGCCAAGGTCGCGGGTTCGTCCCCGTACGGGCCACCAATTGCCGCAGTCTGGCTGGGCACAAATCACGAGCCACTGAAGCAGGAACAAACTTTATTTTTGAACTGCAGGAAAACACTTCACACAGCTCCCGGGGAATCCTCCCGAACGCCACGCGGCTCATCCAGGAACCCCCAGCCGGAAATATCTCTCCCGGGAATCCCTCCTCCTGCACTTCCCCAACCAATGGGAACTCTCGGGAAATCCCCACAAGAACTCTAAAATAGTGCGAGAACTCAAAAGTAGCGGCAGAGGCTGATAGTAATGCCTCGCCTGTCAATCAATACTGTTGGCAAAATGCCAGGGGCCATACAGACTCCGCCGTGGCTCTCAGCAGTCTCTGATTTAATTCCTAGGTCCTTGATTCAGTTTGAGTTGAGTTTTGTGCATGGTGAGACATAGGGGTTTAATTTCATTTTGCTACATGTAGATTTCCAGTTTTCCCAGCACCATTTGGTGAAGAGGCTATCTTTTCTCCAATGTACATTTCGGGTGCCTTTGTCTAATATAAGATAACTGTAGTTATGTGGGTTAGACTCTGTGTCCTCTCTTCTCTACCATTAGTCTGCAGGTCTATTGTGGTGCCAATACTGTGCTGTTTTTCTTACTATTGCTCTGTAGTATAATTTTTGCATCTGTCATTTTGCACTTACAGTACCTCTTCAAAACACTAACAGGCAATAGTTATAAAGTTTATAAGGAAAATGCAAAATGAAGTTACAGATCAAAAACATATTCAGTTTGTGTAGTAGCTATGAACCAAGAAAAAATTATTTTTATAATCTTGAACCTTCACTTAGTTATATTATATCCCCTGTTTGAAATCACAGTAATCTTTACAAGAAAGATCAAACTTTTGAACACACTATAAATCAGCTGAAGTCTAGCCTATATTGAAACCATTCTAACATGGAGTAAGGTGGGAGACAGAGTCTTATCTTAGGTAAGACGGGGCTCTTCACAAATAGCAGAATACAACATTACATCTGAAACATGAACCAAAGAAAGACTAAGAGAGCTTTAACTTTCCTTTTGTGGAAAAAGTGGCAGGGTGCCTTCATGTTTTACTATGTCATCTTTAAACAGATCAGGCTCTCCTTATCATCTTCCAAAAATGCATTAAATTCCAAATCCAGTATAATGAGTAACACAAAAAATTATATATATAACTTATTGACAACAGGTTACTTTATCCAACTATAAAACATCAAATGACATGAATAAACACCAACCAAATTTGTCATTTTTATACAAATCCAAGACTTCTGCTACACATAATTTTGGTTTGAGAACACCAACATGGCGAAGTGTTCTCCTAAGCTTTACATTTAACTAACTTTAACTTTTAAAATACAATTTAGAGTCCAAAGTGTATGGTAACAATAATCTCAAGTCTGTAAGGGTTAACAAAAATCAAAGGATAGCCAGGCACGGTGGCACATACCTGTAATCCCATTGGCTTAGGAGCTGAGTCAGGAGGATGAGAGTTTAAAGCCAGCCTCAGCAACAGCGGGGCACTAAGCAACTCAGTGAGACCCTGTCTCTAAATAAAATAAAATAGGGCTGGGGGGGCTGGGGATGTGGCTCAAGAGGTAGCGCGCTCGCCTGGCATGCGTTCGATCCTCAGCACCACATACAAACAAAGATGTTGTGCCCGCCGATAACTAAAAAATAAATATTAAAATTCTCTCTCTCTACCTGTCTCTCTCTCTAAAAAAAAAAAAAAAAAAAAAATAGGGCTGGGGATGTGGCTCGGTAGTTGAGTGCCCCTGAGTTCAGTCCCCAGTATCAAAATAAAAATAAGAAATAAATAAAAGGATAGCTTTAAATCCCTTATAACTTTTAAAGCACAATTTAGGATTCAGAGTGTACAGTAACAGCAATCACAAATCTGCATGCATTAAAAAAAATCAAAGGATAATCTTAAATCTCCTATACATTTAGGAAACAGTGTTAATTATAAGACATTGACTTAATCAAAACAAGCAGATATAAGACAGGTCTTTAAACGATACCCTGGCCCTTTTATGTCAGATAAAATGTGTAAAAGAGAGCACTTATTGGTTATCTTGCCATTAAACTCACATAAACTTTCATTTTATAAACTTTTACATAACACTTAGACAAGGCTTAGGCAGATATAATTCTCAGATGCATACATATACCTAGTCACATATATTTAGGGTGTCAACTATATTGTTATACCCTAAATAATAGCTGTTTGTTAAACCAGTTACAAAGTAATCATTTAAGACTTTAAAACAGGTACAAACCCTAATTCTTTTAAGACTTAATTTCCCCAAGTAATTAAACCTAACAAATACAAGAAAATAACTTGATAGAGAAGAGCAGATCAATGTTTCTGACTTTGACCCATATCAGTACATTAAAATTTAAATAACTTTACATGACTGTGCTAATTATAGATAATTTAATCAGAAACACATTTTTTTTTGAGATTTATCTTCCACAAACCTTCTGCAACTTATGTGGACATTCACAACTTTACATCCTTAGTTTTGTCCTCTTTCATCTTGGACTTTAGCCAAGAATATTACTTTACCAGACAAAATACTTTCTCATCCAGAAACATTTCTTTTAACTTCTAATTTTCTGTACAAAGGTATTTTCATACCTATAACTTTCTTTTATCTTCTCTAGTTTTGGACCTTTCCTTAAGTTTGTATTTTGAAACAGTCCTTATGAATGTCATTTGTGCATTTAATTTACACAACAAATTTCATCTCAGGAGAGGGTTGGGTGACCGGCACATACAAAAACTGTGTCTTAATCTTTTATCTCCATGTTGCATTCAAGGGGTTAGAGCACAGGATATTTCTGAGCCTGACCAGTCTCCTTGTCATAACAATGCCATCAACTATAAGTGAGTTTCCCACTGTCATTTCTACCCAGAGGCCCCCTTGGGGACTTGGGGTTGTGCCTTTTGGCAACTTCAACTTAGTTCTCGATGGTTCAGAGCCCTTATTAAGCAATTGCATAAATGCCTGAACATACAAATCTCTTCCACGTACTTTACCTTTGACTGACCAATTTCAAAGTCAAGATTGTATAATAATCCAGAAAAACCATTCAAAGTCCAGATTGTGTTACAGTAAACCTATAGGCTTCTGCCAATAGGTGGCGCATTCAGCCAAGATTTCTCTGCTCAAGAGACTGGTAAGGTCAAGGCAGCATGGTCCATGTATTAGAGGGCCAGTAACACACCAAAAAAACACAGACGAGAGTGGATCACTGAGACCAGGGCTGACAGATGGGAAACTTTAAAACAGACATACTTACAAAGTTCTTTTACTTACTTAACTTTCAATTCCAGCTTCATGATTGTACAATAATCCAGAAAGCTATTTAAAAGCCAGATTATTACAGTAAAACATTATCTGAGTGACTGGGGTTGTGGCTCAGTGGTAGAGCATTTGCCCAGCAGGTGTGAGGCATCGGGTTCAATTCTCAGCACTGCATATAAATAAATGAATAAAATAAAGGTCCATCAACAACTAAAAAAAAATTTTTAAAAAATTATCTTAGAATCATACCTATATGTGGCCCTTTCTTCAACTTAACCTTACCTCTGACAGACCAGCTCCAATTGCAAGATTGTTCAGAGAGAGACAATCAGAGAGGAGCCCAAAATGATGGCCAACCGATGGGAACCTTTAAATTGACCATCCAAGATCTTTCCCAAAAGACTGTCTATAGAATCAATGCAGTACTGGCCATGTCTTAAGAGGGGCACTAATAGATACAACAAAACAGAAAACCAGGGGAAATTCCCAAGCCAAAGGCCAACAGACAGATGAGAATCTAGAACAGATCAAAAGCGAGTAAGTATCCCTAGGCTCTCCAGTCCCACTTCACTATGACTCTTACATCGGTGGCACCACAGACGTCTCCAGAAAGAAGGACCAGATAATCCTATGAAGAGGAATCAGGTGTGAGAAATCAAGTTTTCTTGGTGTGCACACTGGGGAATCGATCAAATGGCCAAAGTTGTCATGACTTTTCTTGAGTTCAGTTTCCTTTTTCTCAAAGTGGACCATTCAGGGAGAAAAGTTGGGAGCTCCTGGCAGCTGTTGGGAGTGTTCCTTAGTCCATCCTTCTACTTACAGGAAATAGCTCCTCTAGTTCTACCTGAGGCCAACTCCCTTGTCTCTCCAGAAGAGCTCTGGAAGTTCTCAACAAGTTTGCCAGCACCATGAATCCTCAGCATGGAAGTGGGGTTCCTTGGAGAGCCAGACCTGCCCAAGAATGCTGGAATGGGGGCTGCTGGTTGGGTCCCACTTGAGTTACCAAATTTGTTACCGAAAGCTCGGTCCTTGTCCCTGATGCCAACGCAATAACACAACACAGTTTTGAGAAAAAGGAAAAAGAAGGTTCATTGCTTTGCTAGTAAAAGGAGAAATACACTCTAAATTGTTATGTGCAGCAGCTGCATCATTTTATATTCCTACCAGTAAGGTGGGCCACATCCAAGAAAATATTTCTTTTTCTTCTTCCTTTTTAAAATAGTCTAAAATTGTATTTCATTGTGATTTTGCACTTCACCAATGACTACTGATGTTGAACACCTTTTGATGTGCTTTCTTTTGGTGGTTCGTATATCATTTTTTGGAGAAATGACTAGTCAAATCCTTTGTCTATCATATAATTGAATTATTTATCTTTTTGTGGTTGAGTTCTAGGTGTTTTTAAAGATCACTGAGCCCTGGTCTCAGTAATCCACTCTCGTCTGTGTTTTTTTTTTTTTTTTTTTTTTTTGGTGTGTTACTGGACCATGGACCATGCTGCCTTGACCTTACCAGTCTCTTGAGCAGAGAAACCTTGGCTGAATGGGTCACCTATCGGCATAGGTTTACTGTAACACAATCTAGACTTTTAATGGTTTTTCTGGATTATTATACAATCCCGACTTTGAAATTGGTCTTGATACTAGACCTTTATCAATAAAATATGGTTTGCACATACTTTCTCCCATTCACTGGCTTCACTTTTCAGCAACTCAACTGTGTCCTTTGATGCCCAAAAGTTTTAATTTTGATGATGTCCAATTTATTTTCTTCTTTTGCTGCTTGTGATTTTGATGTCATATATAAGAATCTCTGCCCAAAGTGAGGTTCATGAAGGATTCTTTTCCCCTGAGTTCAGGAGTGTTATCAACTCTTACAGTTATGTCTTTCATCCATTTGAGTTGAATTTTTGTAGGTGTGTGATGTAGAAATCCAAATTAATTTTTTTTTTTTGCATGTGGGTATCTAGTTGTCCCAATTGCATTTGGCAAAAAATCCTATTCTTTTCTTGTTGGATGGTATTAGCACCATCACTGAACATCAATCAGCCATTGAATCTTATATTTATTTCTTGAGCCTCAGTTCTATAATTCTATCCCATTGACCCGTATGTTATCTTTACGCCAGTTCCATGATATGTTGTTTACTATGTCTGTGCAGTAAACGTTGAAGCCAGGAAATGTGAGCCCTCCAAGTTTTCAAGTATTTTTCAAGATTATTTTGATATTTAGATCCATTATAATTATGCAAGTATTTGTGGATCAGCTTTTCTAGTTTTGCAAAAAAGGGCCATAAGGATTTTGAGAAGGATTGCGTTGACTCTGCATATCACTTTGGGCAGTACTGTCATTTTAAAAATACTCAGTCTTCCAATCTTTGAACATTGAATTTCCTTCCATTTGATTAGGACCTTTTTATTACTTTCAGTAATATTTTTAGACTCTTTTTTTTTTCTTCAGTGCTGTGGGTTGAACCAGGGTTTCATGCATGCTAGGCAAGTGCTCCACCACTGAACTGTACTCCCTAAGCTCCTGTTTTGTACTTTTTGGTGTACAAATTTTGCACGTCTTTGGATAAATTTGTTCCTGAATATTTCATTTTTCTTGATGCTTTTGTAAGTGAAATTTATTTTAATTTTCCCTTTCAAATTATTCATTGTAAATATACAGAAATACAAATGATTTTACGTGTTGAACTTTTTTCTGTTCCTGTCTCTTTGCTGATTTCATTTATTTATCTCTAATAGATTTTTTTAAAGAGAGAGAGAGAGAGAGAAAGAGAGAGAGAGAGAGAGAGAGAATTTTTCAATATTTATTTTTTAGTTCTCGGCGGACACAACACCTTTATTTTATTTTTATGTGGTGCTGAGGATCGAACCCAGCGCCCTGCACATGCCAGTCAAGCGCGCTACTGCTTGAGCCACATCCCCAGCCCTCTAATAGATTTTTAATAATTTTTCCTACAATGTCCTCTGAAATAGAGGTACTTTTGCCTTTACATTGGTGTGCTATTTCTTTTTTCTTGCCTAATTGTTTTACCTAGGATCTTTGTCTTCTTCCTGATCTTGGATGAACCACTTTTGTCTTTCACCATGGAGTATGATGTTAGTTGTTAGTGTTGTTAGTTACAGATTTTTTCTTTTATTTATTCATTAATTTTTTTTTGTGGTACTGGGAATTGAACCCTGGGAAGGCCGTGCCAGTGACCTACATCCTTACTTATTTATTTATTTTTAACTCAGAGTACAGCTCAGTTGCCAGGGCTGGTCTTGAACTTGTGATCTTCCTGCCTCAACTTTCCAAATTGCTGAGATTATAGGGATGCGTCACACTGTACCCGACTAGTTATGACTTTTTCATAGGTGTTGATGAAGTTCCCTTCTATTCCTATTTTGTTGAGTGCTTCTTTTTTCAATCAAGAAAGTGTGTTAGAATTTGTCAAATTATTTTCTTTATCAATTGTGATAACCATCACAGGGTTTCCCCCCTTCATTTTGTTAACGTGTTATATTATTTTTTCCCCCAGTACTGGGGATTGAACTCAGACATACTTTACCACTGAGTTACATCTCAGACCTTTTTGTTTTTATTTTGAGACAAGGTCTTGGTAAGTTGCTGAGGCTGGTCTCAAACCTGCAATCCTCCTGTCTCAGCATCATGAGTCACTGGGATACAGAAGTGTTCTACTGCACTCAAAACACTTGATTTTTTGCAGACAGCAACTACCTTTGCTTTCCTAGGATAAATCCCACTTGGTCAATATATATAATCTGTACAAAAGGTGGCTGGCCTTTATTTCCTAGGGGTTTTTAAAATTCCTGTCTGTATATTTATAAAGATATTAGTCTGAAAATTTTCTTTCTTATTTAATATAATGCTCTGTAAACATCCATTAAGTTTAGTTAATAATGTGTTCTTCAAGTCCTTTGTTATCTGGGTATCAGGTAATATTGGCTTCATAAAATGTGTTAGAAAATGTACCCTCCTCTTCTTTTTGGAAAAAAAATTTTGAGAATTTAATTTTTTTATTTAAAAAATTTTTAGAACAGAGTCATGCTAAGTTGCTTAGGGCCTCGCTAAGTTGCTGAGGCTGGCCTCGAACTTGAGATCCTCCTGCCTCAGCCTCCTGAGTCACTGGGATTACAGGTGTGCACTACCACACCCAGCTTCACATAGTCTTTCTGTTCCTTCTTTCTTTTCTCTGTCTAGTCTCTACTGTTTGTGGACCTTCCTGATGGTATCCACAGGTACTTTTGTGTCAATCCTTTCTTTTTGTGTCCCTCTGACTTCATGATTCCAATCATCTCACATTTAAGTTTGCTGATTATTTCTCATGCCTTTTCAAACCTGTGGTTATAACCCCTTAGTGAGTTTCCTATCTCATTTTAGCTCCAGAATTTCTACTTGGTTCTTTTGAGAATTAATTAATCCCCCCCACACACACTTTTTTTTTCTTTTTTCCAGTACTGGGAATTGAACCCAGGGCCTTTCACATGCTAGGCTACTATCTACCTTTGAACTATATCTCTAGTCATTTATATTTTGAGACAGGGTCTCACTAAGTTGCCCAGACTGGTCTCCAACTTTCAATCCTCCTGCCTCAGGATCTTGAGTTGCTAGAGTTACGGTCATGTGTCACTGAGCCTGGCCATCACAGTAGGCTTTATTTATTTATTTATTATTTTTTAGTTGTAGGTGGGCACAATGCCTTTATTTTTATTTCTTTATTTTTATGTGGTGCTGAACCTCGTGCCTCACCCATGCTAGGTGAGCACTTTACCACTGAGCCACAACCCCAACCCCCACAGTAGGCTTTTAATAAAACACAGGTTTTAACAGAATGAGGAATAAGTAACTCCACTACCCACTCCTTTTATTCTTCTGGCTCTTGTTCTCTCTTTTCCTAACTCAGATATTTGAAATAATACTTTCTTGAAAGTATTTTATATCCATGTTTATGGATATAAAAATTTAATAAATATAAACTTCATTATTGTTACACGAAACACAGGAGAGTAAGCTATACAGTTAAAATTAGCCCTAGTAGAGAAAGTATACCAAAGTATTTCATATAGTAGTTGAAAATAATCTGAAGAGGGCGCTGAATTCAACAAAGTTTCCTCACTCCCTGACACTCTCAGTTTTAAGTGTTGCTAGATCTACTCCAAAATATTTTACATTTTCAGCTTTCAATTTAGTGGAGAGCTGTTTTTGTGCAGTGTGAAGTGTACAAACAGGATTCTCAAGAAGAGAGCTGGTTCCTCTGTGTCATGAAAGAGCAAGGAGACTGCATTGATTTTCTAACCCTGACAATACTTAATGACACTAGAGTACATTCCCAAGCATTTTCAGCCCCCTAAATCTCTAACACTCAGGTACATAGAAAGTCCACAGGGAGTGAACTTCATCGGACAGCTCTACTGTACCCCATGTGAGACTGTTCTGCGGATATGAGGGACGAGAGTTGTGCCCAGAATGCTTCCTGACTAGATTCTTTTGACTTGTGCACTGAGGTCAACAGAGATATCAGAAGGCTCAAGGGATCTCTTGAAATAGATCCCTAGCAAGGAGAAATTACTAGAAAACTTTTCATTTATTTTGAATGCATTAATAGTGGACTTGAGATACAGGAAGTGGAGGGAGTCTCAAATGGATTGCAAACAACTGTCACAAAAAGGAAGAAAATCCTTAAACCCAAAAGGGATCATGAAGTACTGGTGAACAGGCCTGTACCCTTTCCAAGTACAGCCCTAACTACCCAGGGATAGGTGACCTCTTCCAGGGCATTTCAATATATGTCATTATCTTGTAAACTCAACTGAGTTTAATAAACATAATATTAATATACAGGGTCTCTGATATCAGAATTAGTAGATCATATCAATGAAAATGTTTACAAATTTTTTATGAGAATATGGTTATTCTGTATAAACATTTATTATGTGTTCCTTAATAGGTTATAGACAGAATCTTAATGAGGTTTCTATTGTTTCTTAAATAAATAGCCAAGAAATTTGTTCCAGACCTTTTTCTCAGAGTGCATGAGCCCACATTATTTGCATCCTTAACCTCAATAGTTAATTAATTGTAACATAAACATCATGTACCCTCAGTAATTCTTTTTTTTTGTTGTTGTTGTTTTACCCTCGGTAATTCTAATGCAATATTTGCCCCTTTTCAGAAAACTCACTAAATATCCCATAATACATTTTTAGGAATTAGCAGGTGGTGTTCTGACACAACACCTGTTGAAAAACTCAAGCAAAGGATGCAAAATGGGGGGTAGATCTCCATCAGAACAATGATTTAAAAATGGATTTGACCAGAAATGTTTGCCCCAGGAACAAACCCCATCCTGTTTTTTTGAGATGGTGTGTGTATGAGTGTGTGTGTGTCTAACTTTGCTGCCAGATTGGTCTGGGATTCTGGGCTCAAGTGATCTTTTCGCCTCAGCTTACAGAATAGCTGCATGCCACCTCGCCCGGATTTTACTTCAACTTTTCACGCATTCATTTTACAATATAATAAGCAATAACAACTTAATACCTCATTACAACTACTGGCGTAGAACTTATCTTTCTCCCAAATGGGACCAGCTACTATAGATTCAAGAGCACCTCTTGAATTTAATAGGGAAATGAGTCTGGAACTGGAAAGAGGGCTAAAGCAAGAGACTACCACAAGGTGGCACTGTTTCAGTAGACCTGCAAAATACCCGACAGCGCCCAGGGAGCTCCAGGAAGCCCCCAGGGAGCGCTAGTGCTTTTGGGGCTTGGGAAGGGCGGCAGGCCCTCTGCTCCAAGGAAGGGCTGAATTTAGGATGGTCGGTGGTCCTGACGTGGCGTTGTGACCGCACTCTCCTATTGACTCTGCTATTATGGATGGTATCCAGGAGGTGCTGCTGCCCCCTCGGACAGGACGCCAGGAAGCATCGGTTGCATTGCTGAGCCTCTGTCCCTAGGGCCAGCTGGGCCCCAGGATCTCCGAGCAAGGCGGCTAGAGCGGGCCCCAAATTCCCTGAAACGTCCGAGACTGGGTGGGTGAGATGAGAAGCAGCCTCCCTCTGCGCGCTTGCTGCCCGAATCCCCACCACCAGACTGTGGCTAAAAATGAGTTCCTGCGCCTCATTTCCCCAGCGTGGGTCTCTGCATCTGGGCCCTCTGCGTGGGCAACTGGGTGAGGGTCTCTTGCGGCAATCGGACGCCGGAGGCCCTTGGAGACCCTTGGCCGCACAAAGCCCTACCACCCGGTTCTCTCTTCTCTGGCGACCAGAGGCGTCCCAGGACGAACACAATCCGGGGCCAAGTCCTGGTTTTAATTTTACTCCCAGTGGCGAGGAACTAGGAGGCTCCAAACCCCACAAACAGGAAGGAGGGAAGGCCCTGGAGAGCGGGCAGTAGGAGGGCTATTCCCAGCAGCGTGACTCGGGATGGGCCAGGGGCGGGGGCAGAAACGCGCATCCCATCCCCCTCGTGCCGGCCAGAAGGTCCCTGGGACCGCGATGGGGTTGTTGGAATAGCCGGGAGAGGGGCACGCCAGCGGACGGCTGGGGGACGGGGCCGGGGGCGGAGGCTCCCCCAGGGCCCCCGCCCACCGCCCCCGCGGCCCCGGGGCGCCCTCGCTGTGCCGTAGCCGGGGCGGGGCGTGCGCGTCAGCCCCGGCTAGAAAAGGCGGCGGGGTCGGCCCAGTGAGGTGACAGCAGCACTTAGACGCAAAGTCTGGCCCGACGCCGCCATGAGCGCCGCGCTCTTCAGCCTGGACGGCCCAGCGCGCGGCGCGCCCTGGCCCGCGGAGCCCGCGCCCTTCTACGAGCCAGGCCGGGCGGGCAAGCCGGGACGCGGGGCCGAGTCCGGGGCCCTGGGGGAGCCGGGCGCCGCCGCCCCTGCCATGTACGACGACGAGAGCGCCATCGATTTCAGCGCCTACATCGACTCCATGGCCGCCGTGCCCACCTTGGAGCTGTGCCACGACGAGCTCTTCGCGGACCTCTTCAACAGCAACCATAAGGCGGGCGGCGCGGGCGGCGCGAGCGGCCTGGAGCTACTGCCCGGCGGCCCCGCGCGGCCGCCCGGCCCTGGCCCCGCTGTCCCGCGCCCGCTCAAGCGGGAACCTGACTGGGGCGACAGTGACGCGCCCGGCTCGTTGCTGCCCGCGCAGGTGGCCGCGTGCGCGCAGACGGTGGTGAGCCTGGCGACCTCCGCGCAACCCACACCGCCCACGTCTCCGGAGCCGCCGCGAAGCAGCCCGGGTCCGAGCCCGGCGCCGGGTCCTGCCCGAGAAAAAGGCTCCGGCAAGAGGGGCCCCGACCGCGGCAGCCCGGAGTACCGACAGCGACGCGAGCGCAACAACATCGCGGTGCGCAAGAGTCGTGACAAGGCCAAGCGACGCAACCAGGAGATGCAGCAGAAGCTGGTGGAGTTGTCGGCGGAGAACGAGAAACTGCACCAGCGCGTGGAGCAGCTCACGCGGGACCTGGCCGGCCTCCGGCAGTTCTTCAAACAGCTGCCCAGCCCGTCCTTCCTGACGTCCGCCGGGGCCGCCGACTGCCGGTAACGCGCGGCCAGGGCCGGGAGAGACTCACCAACGACCGATACCTCAGAATCGACGGGCCCCTAGTGGAGCGCGCCCTAGCCAGGCGCCGCGAGAGTCGCCCGGCGCCTGCTGCAGTTTCTTTGGGACATGTGAGTGAAAGGAAGCTACAGCCTGGACTTACAGTCACTGAACTGCGAGAGAAGCTATACGTGTTTATTTTCCCTTAAATTATTTTTATAATGGTAGCTTTTTCTACATCTTACTCTTATTGAAGCAGCTAAGGTACATTTGTAAAAAAACAAAAACCCTTTCAAACAAAACCTTTGTATTGTAGATAAGAGGAAAAGACTGAGCATGATCACTTTTTATATTAATTTTTACAACATTTGTAAGAATAAAGAAGCATTTAAAATCGCCCCTGCTTCATATATTCGCAACGACTACAGCACACCCGTGCGCCAGGACCCTAAACAGGGCGTGCCAGACCTAGCCTGAGGTGAGCACCTGGGGGTCTTGGGACCAGGTGTCTTTTTCTCTTGGGGGAATAGAGCTTCTTAGACAAGAGGGTCAGCTTGCTTTTCGAACATGCCAGAGACTACTTCCACGTTTTCTTTAGCTTGCCTAAAATATATATGGCATGACTAAGCGTGCCTAAGGCTAGCAGCTTTCCAGTGGAAGATGCTCTCCCCAAAGTACCTAGATCTGGGTTGGGGCTGGCTGATTTGAGGGCCCCGCTGATAACATCACTAACTCTAGATTGCGGGTGAGGGATAGAGGAGGCCTTAAGTGATCCGGAAATTTGTTTGGTCTTCTGCTTTCCTGGGACTTTGCTTTCACTTTCCTGAGTCTTCAGGACCACAGTGGAGTGTAGATTTTCAAAGTGTGCATAAGGACGAAATAGTCTTGCAGTAGATACAAAGGCAGTCCTCAAGCTATTTTAAACTGGCTATTTTGTTAGCAATTGTAATGTTTCAAGGCTTAATCCAAACAAAGCCATCTGCTTTTTTTCCCTAAGAAAACTGGTTATTTGGCACCTTTTCTTGTCTAAGAACTGGGCAAGTTAAGTGTATATTATGTAATTAATTAACCATGGTTTGTCGTCATGTTGAGGAAGAAAACAAAATCTTTAGCATTCAAAGATAATTCATGGCTTTATGTGTATTAAATCTCTGCCAACAAAGTGAATAATGATAAGCGACTGCTCTAAATCTGCGTGATCTTTGGTCCTGTCACAGTGCAATTACCCAGCTTGATCTAACAGGTCATGTGGTGGAGTGAGCTTCCCATATCTCTACTCAGTATACAACTTTATCAATATATATAACTTATTTATAGTTCATGGATAACATTTAAACCTCTGACATAGTTTCCCAGGACTTTTTCCCAAAAAATACTGAACTGCAAAATGCTTAGATTGGACATTTATTGTATCAGAACAGTAATATCACAATGTGGGACAAAGTTTTAAGGTCACAAGGTATTTTTCTTTGGGGAAATGAAAACATACAAGGAAAAGATGACGAAGCATAAAATTTTGAATACTATTAAGCTATAATTGTACAACATATTTATGTCCAATGTTATTGCCTAACATATATACAAAACGAAGGTCTCAGGTTTATTAAAGCTCTAGAAACATTCCTAAATTTGTGGAAAGATAATAAAAAAGCCATAGAAAAGATCTTTTAGATTTATAGTTTACAAAACCATCTTACATTTGTCCCAGAAAAATCGAGTAAGTTTCATTTTAAGATCATAAAATAATTCACTCTGTCCATAGTTAACAAATAACTACAAAACCCAGTCCCCACCCCCACCCTTGCAGCCACATTGCAAAGTTCACAAATCCAGTGGCAACTGCTGGCCTTCAGCAGAGTTTCCTCCTGTACTCAGAAGCTCAATTTCCTCCAATCCAATGAAGTTAGTTGGGTGGGTGGTTATGGACTGTACAAAACAACTTAACAGCCCCACCTCCTTTCCGAGGACACTCTTTACTTCGTAAGTCTGCAGTGATAAAGGCATGCTGGTTAGAGCAAATAGAGCCAGCCCTGCACGTTTTGTTCCCAGCAATACAGAACAGAACAGGCCCTTTCCCCAATCCAGGACCTTCTGTCCTCAAATGGTGAGAAGAGTTGGGTGGGGGGGTGCTTCTGTAAAAGCCCCCTTTATTATGGCAAATGAAGGAACTATTTTATTCTGATAACTTAATTCTGTTTTTATACAAGGAACATTTAATACATCTCATGTTTCTTAGTGTATGCTGTGATAAGCTGGCCAAGGGAAGGAATGAGGGACAAGACTTGCAAAGGATCTGCCTATGCTTCAGCTGGACAGGCAGGCTGGGGCTCAGAGCTGTCTCCACTTCCTTTGGGACACTTCCCCAATCTAGCAACACTTCCGGTCAAAGGATTTCCTGGAACTTTGCCCCAAGCTTCCCTCCTCAACAGGATCCTATTTCTTCTTAAATTATACTATGCTAAACACCTCCTCTTGTGTTGTAGTAATGAAACTAAGCTTTTTCTTCACATGCTTAATCTCAGGCAAATTTCCTTTTGATAAGAATTCTGCACAGGGTAACCAGGGTCCCCAACCCCGGCTTGGTCTCCATAGATCAAACTGTAGATCATTTATGGTTAGAGTGGGGCAGAAAATAAAAGCTTAAAAGTCTTGGGATAAATGAGATCTTTGGACTTCTGGGAGACACTTGCACAGGAATACTGTGGGCACTCCTCTCCTCTGTGCAAGGTACCTGATAAATTTCTACAACTTTCTGTTTGGTATGTATTAACTTACCTCTTCCTTCATTAAGCTGTCACAACCCAGAAGATCAAGTCTGGAGAGGGCAGATAATGTAGCCAGAGCAGACTAAGTCTGTGGATACTTGTGCCCTCCCATCAAGTGGGTGGTCTTTTACCCTCATTCTGAGGCTGGGCTGGTTTCAGTGACTGGCTTCTCCTTACAGTGAAGAGGCACAGCCCAGCCTGCCTGTCCAGCTGAAGCACAGGCAGATCCTCTGCAAGTAACATCCCAATGGCAGTTAGGAAAAGTACCCAGCCTCTGCCTGTCTTCCTGTTAGGGCCAGACACATGCTGTTGAGAGAGAGTGGTCAGAACCCTGGCTGGGGACTGAAGGAGGCTTCAGCAACCCTAGCCCTGCTTGAGACATCAGGTGATACTAGTGTAGCAGAAACTGTCCTATCTGAGCTGCAAGTATCCATGCAGAATAAATGTTGAAACCACTAAGCATTGAGATGATTTATTTTGTAGCAATAAGTATCAGGATCATTCTGGGATGTGAACACCACTGATGCCAACTCATTATGATTCTATTATTTTCCCACCTGTAACACAAGCTTGATGAAAAATACCTAGCCTACTACTTATATGTGCTCTGTTCCTTTGCTTTCTTTTTTTTTAAAAAAATTATATATATACACATATATATGTATACACCCACACCCACATTTTAGTTGTCGATGGACCTTTATCTTATTCATTTATTTATATGTGGTGCTGAGAATCAAACCCAGTGCTTCACATTCACATATGCTAGGCAAGCGCTACACCACTGAGTCACAATCCCAGCGCCCCCCACACCCCCCTGCCTTTTTTTTTCCTTTTTGGAAGTACTGGGGTTTGAACCAAGGTGTACTCTACTACTGAGCTATATCCCCAGCCCTTTTTATTTTGTGACAGGGTTTTACTAAGTTGCCAGGGCTGCCTTTAAACTTGGTATCCTCCTGCCTCAGCTTCCTGAGTAGCTGAGATCACAGGCATGTGCCACTGTGCCCAGTCTTAATGTGCTTTGTAAGAAGTTTTGGCTTCTTTAGCAAAATAAGTTAGAATAATGTCTCAATTGGTGGGCTCTGGAGTGATTGGGAGAGTAAAAGTTGCTGGTCAAGGCAGGAAGAGAAGAAATTAATAATGGAGGTTCTGGCTTTCCTTATAGGCTCAACTGTAGCATGGACAATAAGTTCATGGCCCACTCATTCACTCACTCATTGTAGTTTACTATGAGCCCATGCAGCCTCATGACAGTAAACAAGACAGAACCTCAAAGCTTCTGCTCTGGAGGAAGGGCACCAAGCAATAGAGAAAGATGGTCACCAAACAGTACTGGGAGGAGGGTGGCAGGACAGTTAGGTACTTCTCTGGTGTCTCTTAAAAATTTTAGCCTTGTTGGTGTAAGCAGGAAGGAGATAGCCTAGGCATTCCTATGCTCCTTTGGAGCAAATACACATAATTTTGACTTTAAAAAAGTCAATAAAAAATCCGTTCTATTTAAAGTGTTAGGTTTGTCTTATATCACCCATAAATGGAGCTTAAATTATAAATTTTTTATATTTGGGGAAAGTTAATATGGTGAGGTTAAAACAACTGTAATGGCCAACTCACATGCACTATTCATATGAATGTGTATCTGCATATGTACAAATTGTTTATGTTTGTGTGTTTGTGTATTTTTTTTTGGGGGGGGGATTGAATCTAGGGACACTCAACCACTGGGCTTCATAACATGAGTTACTTAGCGCCTCATCATTGCTGAGGCTGGCTCTGAACTCAACGATCCTCCTGCCTTAGCCTCTCGAGCCACTGGGAGTAGAGGCGTGTGCCACTGCACCAGGCCGTATACCTATTTTTAAATGGCACAATATATGTGTTCCCTTAACTTTTCCTTTTCTGAAACTTAAGGGAATGAACTTCTGAATTCCACATAAATATAATGTTATCATTGAGAAATGATATGTACAGCGACAACCAATCCTATTGTTTTCACATATATAGCTTGACTACATTAAAGTGAAGGCATAAAATTTACCATTCAAGTAACCTTATTAGAAACAGTACAATTTGCTCCAGGATGAATGGAATTATGGTTCTTATGGAAAGCCCTAATTTGACGCTTTAGATTTTGGTGGATGTGCATTCTCACCAGGAAACGGACAAAATCCAGACTGGGTAATTTGCAGCTCATGTCCTTGCATAGGCCTTTTGATAACTTCTTCAATTAGCTACTTTCCAGGATAGATGTACAGTTCCAAAAGTTGGGGGTAGGGTGAAGAGCCTCCTAAAATGTGTACCTCCAGGCTTGGAAAGTTCCCTTGCTCTGATGGTGTGGGCTCTGAAGTCAGCATCCACAAATACCTAGTGCAGTGACCACCCTGTGCCCCTTTACACACATATGCATACACACACCCACAGCACTCAAGCAAACATGTACACAAGTACTTGCACATATACGCTCACATGTGCACAAAGGCACACCTGTCCTCTTGAGCTCTTTTTAAATAGGATTTTATCTATGGGAACATTCTAGTTGAGAAGTTAAATGTATGGGAGGGACAAGATGCCTCAGCCAGTAGGAAAGCCAAGTGAAGGAGGGAGGAACTGCCAGGGCTTCTTGGCCTTTGAGTCCCTAAAGAGGGGTAGGGTTTACCAGGCAACATGAAGTGCTGCCCATTGCTGGAGGCTTCCTGGAGGAAGCATCAAGTTGCCTTCCTGAGGAGCCCTCAGGTGCCCAGTGGGTGACCAGCCTGCCGCACCCAGTCAGGGGTTGGAGGCTGTGGAGCCACAAAGCAAGACATCAGCTACTGGGCAGCATGGATCAGTGGGTGAACTCTGCCATACCCAGCTGTTACCAGTTGTGGGTTTATGTGGGAGCATTTTCAGTGCTTTCCCCATCTTTCTCCATGGATATTCATTCTCTGAAACGCCTTATCTGTCATCTTTAGCATCTGCCCATTCCCCAGTCCCCCACTGTGGAAACCTCTGACCTGTCAGCCTTGGGCAGAACCCTCTGACCCAGCATGGCCTCTTCTTTCTTCTTCCCTCCCCCAAAAGACAGGAGACAAGGAATCCGCCCTCAGGCACCACTGCCTTGTCTTGTCACCTGCTAAACACTGAAACTTTCATAAGTTCCTGTCACATGTCTCCTATCTGAGCTGGCTACTAACACTGCCAGTTTGTCACTTCTGCAGGGATTACAATGATTGTGCCTTTGTGGGATGTATTTGGGTAAGATCTATACTCCCTGACAGAAAAAGGTGGGTTCTGCCTTACTGGGATGATGGGGAGATTGGAGAGAACACATGTGAGAAAGGCAGTGAGTTCAGTTCTTGGCCCATGATGATTACTGACTTTTACACAATCAGGAAACACTTGCATATGTACCTTCTTACAGCCTGGTCTGAGCATCAACCCCTATGTGGGCCACAGGAGCAACAGCTCAGATGGAGGTTCTAAGCTGGAACATGGGGTTGCTCAGGAGCCAGTGGGCTTTATCTCAGGGGGAATAGAGACTCTTAGAACTCCATAGGAGATGAAAGCCCTATGAAAGCAGGGCTTAGAGGTTAAGCTCAAACCAGTGATCTTAAGATATTATTCACAGATTTATCCATATTGCAATTTAAACGGATAGCCCTGGATTAGCTGAAAAAGGGTGAAAACTGAAAGTGCTCTGCACGGCATGTCCTGAATCTTGGGCCAGGAGAGGAACTGGCAGAGCTGGAGAGGGTGGCAGGCTGAGGAAAGGGGTTTCCACAAGTCAAGTCTGTGCACATTCTGGCTTGAATCAGAGCTGGAATTTGTCCACAGATTCCATGAGGAAAAGACCCCTGTTCAATGGGCCAAAGTTGATCTGGAAATGATCAGCCTTCCCTGTTCCTACCTCCTGTGAGGCTGACCCAAGCCAGCTCCTGGGCCCTTCTCCAGGCTCGATAATTCCAAGAGCCACTTGTGATGCTTTTAAATAGGTTTGACAATACAAATAGCATCTCAAGGACAGAATTCCCATTTATAAGGCCCAAATTCTGTGATACAGAAACTGTATACTTTGGGGATACTTCTCTTAGAGAAGTACTTTGCTCTACTAAGTCTCAACACAGTAATTCTCAAGGCAGAAAAATCAGTTTTGAGGGATAATGGTAACATTTTCAGCTACATAAAGTCTGGAATACCCATCATTGAAAAACTAAAGAGCATCTTAGGTAATTCTGTTCTACAACTGTGAAGCTATGGCAGCAGGACACCAACCTCCAGACCATGTAATTATAATCAAAGCCAGTGGGACAGATTCCTGTATTTGCTTCAAGGTTGATCTGGAAATAATTTCATTTACAAAGAGGAAAGAATCTCATCAGCCTACATGGGCACTTGTTAGTAAGTGACAGTAAAAGGATGTATCCATTTTTCAATATGTAAGCAGACACAGTTTTTTTGGGCAGTACTGGGAATCAAACCCAGGTACCTTACAACTAAGCTATATCCCCAGCCCTTTTCATTTTTTTTAAAAAAATTTGAGACAGGGTCTCATAAGTTCCTGAGACTGGCCTCAAACTTGTGATCCTCCTCCCTCAGCCTCCCCAGTAGCTGGGATTACAAGCATGCACCACTGTGGCTGATCTGATCCAGATTTTAATTCTCAAGGTAGGCTAATCAGTGGGATTTGTTGTAACTGAACATAAATGGCAGAGGGCTCTTTCTCTGCAGACGATTGCTCGATTGCTCACTCAGGCTCAAGAGTGTTGGGCATACCTGGGCTGGGACTCCCTGTACTTACCCCATCCTCACAGGCAGCAAACCTCAGCAGTGAAGAAATACTGCCCTGCAATAGCTGCAACGACAGGGGAACAGGGCTGGGTTAAAACTATTAAGTACTCATGCAAAAATAACTCTTGTTCTTAAAATTAACAGGCTAAGTCTAAACTGCCTGTCTTTTCTTCAAAGCTTCAGCGGAAGCTTTAAGTCAAACATGACTTTGAAGTTACAATATGGAGACTATTTGTGAAGAGGTACTCTGAGAGCTAGAGAGAGCTCTGGGTATAGGTCCCTCCCAGCTGTGAGTCACACACATCAATACCATAGGTGGACAAAGAACATGCAAGTGCTCCAGTTTTCCCCTGTCCTCGAGTTCCTGAGGTACATGTGGAAAATGAGCATGTGCTCTAGGTACCAGCTCCTACCTTAACCTTCACGCTGCACTGGGGCCTTGAAGGGCAGTCCAGAAAGACTTGCAGGTGCCTCTTGAGAACAGGAGATGTGACCAACTCACAACAATCTCCACAGAAAAAGGTGCCTCTGTTGTGTGAAAATGCATAGGAAAAACAAACAAGTGAGGAGGCCCAATTAGATGAGTTCTAGCAACAGACACACATTTCTCTAAAAATGAATGTTTGCTGAGGGAGACAAGAGGGTTTTGCTATCAAAATCAACTTCCTGAGATTGGCCAGAGTCTGATTCTATTCTGATGGATGAATGCAGGCTTTGGTGACAGTGGCTGAAGACTATTGAGGGGACTCTTGGACAGGCAGAGAGTTATCATTTACATGGAGCAGAGGGGAAGGCACCACTATCTTTGGTCCCCTACTGCTTCCACTTGAATCCACGTTCTCTGGCCTCTTCAATGTGATCTGGAGATGACTTGTGTACAAAGGCCACCAACCCAGCAGGCATCAAGGCAACATTTGTTCTTTGCTTCCTAAAGAGGGAACAAGTAATGAGCACACCCTTTTCTGCCTGTCACTCTACAAAGTCCAGTTGGGAGGCCAGGGAATTGACTCCAAAGAAACAAACTGCATGGACATCCAGCCCTCACCATGACCCAAGAGGAGGTGCAGAAAAACTGGGCAGGGAAGGGATGTCTGTTCAGCGCTGCTCATTGGTGTCTGGTGTCTGGAAAAGCCTGGACCACTTGCACAGGACACTCTATAAAGTCCTCACATTGCTCTCACTTATTCATGTTTATCCTGCCTTTCTTTTTTCTTCTGACTAATAATAAAGGAGCTAAGGACAAAAACCAGCTCTTTTAAAAGACAGAAATATCTGCAAAAGCAACAGGAAAATACTAGTTAGGAAAACCCACAGGTATAGTGGCCTTTTTCTTGCAGCTCAGCAGAGCAGGTTCCCCTTGGAGCTCTTAGGGAAGCTGCTGAAGGCAGCGAGGCTGTGGGGCCTTGGGGCTAGGTCATGCTCTTTGGGGCCTGGGAATTTCAGGGCAGCCTTACCCATCTTCTGGCCTCTGTTCCAATCTCCCATTGCCACACCGGTCACATGTAGGCCATGAGAAAGCGGTGTTCTCATCCACGCCAACCACAGTGCCTAGGCCCATGTGAGAGAAAAGCCAGACCTTCAGAGGTAATTTCTGCTCTGATCACCCAGATGACATGTGAACCCTCAGATTGTTTTCTTACTGGTAAATTTATATAAGTCTGAGCTTTTTATAATTTCCACTTATTACACATACAAAATTAAAACAATTTAAAGCAAATTTTAAACTTGCCTACAACAAGACCACCTAACCAAGCATCTTTGTTTTTCCTTGATTTTTTTCCCCCAGAAGCATACATAGTTAAATCGTTAAGGTCAAACCATCCATGGATGTTACCTTGTGTTTTTGAACTTACTACACAGCTGCTGGAAAGATTGTTATCTTATTGACATGCAGTAAGGTGACAGATTCCATTCCACCCTCCCCATGTTAGATATTAGGTCTCTAAATTAATTAATTAGTTGATTAATTTTGTAGTTCTGGGGATTGAACCCAGGGGGTACTCTATCACTGAGATTCTCCAGCTCCTTTTAGAATTATTTTGAGACAGAGTCTTGTTAAGTTGCGGAGATTGGCCTCCAACTTGCAATCACCTTGTCTTAGCCTCCTGAATTGCTGGGATCACAGGCTTCCTCAGGATTACTTTAATGGTATGGCAGTGAGTGTCTCTGCATAGAAGCCTTTTCTGTATGAAGGCCCTTATTCAGAACAGATTCCTGGAAGTAGAATTATTGCTTCCCAGAGTATGAGTAGTGGGGATATAGAAAAAGCCTTTCAGAAAGTACTTCCTAAGAGGACATTTTGATTTACATTGTCCCAATTCACAGAATGCCAGTTTCACTATACTGCACAATCAGTATCTTAAGAATGTGCCTCCTTAACAGGTATAATGAAATTGCTTATTTTAATTCCACTTCTTTCATAAGAAAAGATAAATCATTCTTATTGGTTTGTTAATATATTCTCAAATAAGATTTCTCTGGTTTCCTTATTGTAATTGTGATTAAGAATGCATGCATTTCTTTTCTACTCCAGCATTTATGATTGATTTATTCAACCAACAAATAAGTATAGGATACCGCTATTTTTTTTTTTTTTCTGGGTACTGGGGATCTAACCTAGGACCTCCATGAATGCTAAGTAAGACTGTATCATTAAACCACACCCTATCCATGATTTTTTTTTTTTTTTTTTTTTTTTTTTGCAGTACTAGGGATTAAACCCACGGGCCCTCTACCACTAAGTTATATCCCCTGTCCTTTTTATTTAATTCTGAGACAGAATCTTGATAAGTTGTTGAGGCTTGCCTCAAATTTGTTATCTTCCTGTCTCAGCCTCCCACAGATATGGGAGGTAGTACAGATGTGTACCACCACACACAGTCATATCATGCTATTTAGAATGAGATATATGCGGGCCTTGAGGCACAAAGATACACGGAACATTATCTACTTCAATGGAATCAGTCTAGTTGGGAAAGCAGATAAATAAACAAGGAATAAAATTATCATGAAATAAATGCTAATAGAGAAAAGGAAAAGTCCTCTGAAAAGTGCAGCAGAGATGCCTTGTGGTCTGGTTTGAGGGCCAGGGAAGCTTCTACAGAAAGGAGTGAGGGGATTGGCAGCCTGACCCTGGCAGTCAAACTTATACCTCTGACAACCCTGCATACCCCAGTGGGGCTGGAGGCTGTGCTAGCATTGAGGGAGGGCAGGCAATACAGCTGTGGAGTTGGCAACACCATAGCTGGGATTGAGATGGTCATGTTTCCTTGGATGTGAAGCATGATTGATAACATCAAGATATATTGGCAAACTGCAGATCATCCTTGAAATGTGATGAATTAGATGCTTAAAGAAAAAGTAAGAAGTGACCTGAGTTTCTGGATAAATAGATGAGTTTCTGTTCCCATTCTTGAAGCAAAATGTTTCATTCTGTTCCCATTCTTGAAGCAAAATGCTTCCTCTACAGAAAATATATCTGTAGAGGGTAAAGCAGAGTTATGGGAAATAGCAGGCTTGGTTTATTAAAATACATTTATGCAATGCAGACTTGAATGACTTCTTAAAAATGAGAATAATAGATCTTGATTTTTAAAAGGCTGTCCTAGCTAATGACATTGTCCTTGCAAATCTAATCAAAAGCATGTCGAAAGGATGAAAAGTAAAGTCAATAAAGTCCTATAATACAGCCGGAAAGGAATGTGAGCTCATTCATAATAGTCAGATGCAGAAGGAAGTCCAAAGGAGAGAAATGTGTGGCCTGTCCCCAAACACCAGATCATGTCATGCATTGTGGTCAGGTTCCCATCCGGGCCTGTGTGCCCAGCATGGAGCTATTTCATAGCAGGGCTTGGTGAACAACTGCTAAACTAATTATTAAAAATAGGCTGCTACTAAGCAAAGTTCCTTTTTACTGTAGGATGTGCATGGGTGTTAACAGCATTTACATTTATATGGGATTAAGTAATTTCCTTCCAATTAGAGAATAAGGCAAGAGTTGATGAAATGTTTTTCATGGGGTCTACAAACCACTAGAAATCTTTCGGGCAAACTTAAATGAATTTAAGGGATGTTTGGGAAGTGTTATTAAACAGTGTTGAGAACATTCACTTAAATCAACACCAGAAGAAAAAAATAAACAATTTTTGCCAGCACTGAGGGGTGTGATGCCACCTTCATTGGCTTGCCTGCAGGTTGCTATTAAAAGCTTCATACTTTGCTTGTCTTCTGTACAGAAATCCCTCATAATCAGGTTTGGGAAAAGTATATATCACTTAGTTATTAAAGCTTCTTTTTAAAAAGGTCTTTCTAAGAGTGTTAAGGAAAGTGCCTCAACTGCAAGCTATCTGGGGTCCTTTTGGGCTAAGCTGACACCGCCAGGTCAATGTACACATTTCTTCAGTTATTCTGCATTCTCTGCTACACCCTTCCCCCTGAAATTTCCTGAAAGGAAGAAGTAGGGGGAATCACAATTTATAAAACTTCTACCTAAAAGCCGAGACCTGGTTTGAGGATGGGCCTTTGCCATCCCTTCCCACGGAGGCATGCTTCATCCATTCATGGAGCGGTATGCAAAGTCCCTCACCCTTAGTGAGCTATGAATAAAGAAGAATAAATGGTTCGAGAGAGAAAAAAAATTGTTGCTGCAAGACTACTTCACCCCAGAAAATAAAGTGGAAAGAAGTCTTTGCATATTCTGGGCACTGACATTCAGAGAAGAATAGGCCCTGTGCCCTTATTGAGGAATGAGTGCTCTCCCCTCAGGGAGGTTCACATTTTTTAGGAGTGATAAACACCTTCACAGGGATTCTGTTCTGGGAATGTGTTCAGGGTCCTTTCAAGCCCTACTTGAAGAAAATTCTTAATATTTAGCTGTCTGAGACCCAGATGCTCAACTGACTTAGCAGTTGCTGAGAGCTGCCCAATCCCCAGTACTGACTTACTGCAGATGTAAAGATGCCCAGATGGAGCCAGGCTGGAGACAAATCATCACTGAATCCTGGGCCACTGACACAGGACAAAGCAAGGATGAAAGCCTGAGAAGGGAGCATCTGCTATTATTGTAGAGAAGTGAGGACTCCACCCAGGTATGGATTTGAGGGAGTTGGAGCTAGGCAGTTCACAGCTGGCTAGTGTACAGGGCAGGGATTCCTGGTAGGAACAGTGCACCCATCTGCTGCCTTGCTGTGGGCATTCCTTGTGGGGCAAAACTTGTCACTTTGCCACTGGGCTTTGTTTTCTCTTAATGCCCAGTGGATTGGTTCTTATCAGAGTATCTGGCAACACTCATTGCTGCTGTGATAACACTCTGCTTACACATCACCCTTATCTACCACAGGTCTGCAGGGAAGTTGCAGAGGAGGCCTGGAAGCAGAGGAGACCTGCAGGGAATGCAAATGAAATTGGGGAGATGGGAAAAAATATGTAAGAAACTTGGATCAACATAAGGAAAAGATCAGCATCGGGAAAGCAATATGAGAAGGTAAAATAGAATCTTTTATATTTCTTCTGAACATGGTGGTATGTACCTGTAGTCCCAGTTACTCAGGAGGCCTAGGCAGGAAGATCTCTTGAGACCTGGAGTTCAATACTGGTCTGGGCTATGTATCAAGAAACTGCCTTCTCTTTATTTTTTTAAAATATTTTATACTTAGTCTAAATTGTTCAGTAAGTTATTATTGATCTAATAGTTTATTTAAATAATAACAATGATATACTCAGTGATTTATAGGCAAGTGACGTGAATGACAATGATGTCATAAAAAATAGAAGAAGGAACTGGAAACACTCTTGAGGTACCTGCATTAACTGAGAAGTAGGAGAGTATTATTTGAAAGTGGACTTGAGTGGTTGTAAATGTACATTTCAAACTCTGGGGCAACCACTAGAAAGCATTAAAAAATAAGTATAATTAATATGCAGAAAGAAAAGAAAAAATGGATTCATACAGGATGCCCAATTAAAACAAGAAAAGGCAGAGAAAAAGACAAAACAGAATCAGCGACAATGGATGGAAAACAGTTGTAAATATGATTGGTATCAATTCAATTATATTGATAATCACCAGAAGTGTGGGTAGTTTCAATACACAAAAGACAAAGACTAATTAAATATACAAACATACAAATTTAAAGAGACTGGTTCAAAATACAAGGAAGTTCCATTAAATATAAAGACATAGATAGATTAAGAATAAAGGTGTAGAGAAAGATACATGGTGGGGACTGGGATTATGGCTTAGTTAGAGTGCTTCTAGCACATGCAGGGCCATGGGTTCAATCCTCAGCAACACATGTAAATCAATAAAATAAAGATATTGTGTCCACCTATAATAACAACAGAACTTCAAAATATATGCAGCAAACTGATGGGAAAGAAAAATAAATTCACTACTATAGTTGGAGACCTCAATACTCTCTATGACAGATCCAGCAGGCAGAAAACTAATAAGAGTAAAGTTGAACTGACAGTAACATCAATCAATAGGATTTATTTATTTATATATTTTTAAACATTTTTTTTAGTTGTAGTTGGACACAACACCTTTATTTTTATGTGATGCTGAGAATCGAACCCAGTGTCTCACAGGTGCTAGGCGAGTGCTCCAACGCTGAGCCACAACCCCAGCCCCAATCAATAGGATTTAATGAACATTACTGAACACTTCATCCAACAACAGCATACACATATTCTTTTCAAGTCTAGGTGGAACACTGCAAGAAAGATCATACCGGGCTGGGGAAGTGGCTCAAGCGGTAGCGCGCTCGCCTGGCATGCGTGTGGCCCGGGTTCGATCCTCAGCACCACATACAAACAAAGATGTTGTGTCCGCCAAAAAATAAATATTAAAAAAAAAATTCTCTCTCTCTCTCTCTCAAAAAAAAAAAAAAAAAAAGAAAAAAAGAAAGAAAGATCATACCCTGGGCCAAGAAACATACCTTAACAAATTAAAAAGTAGAGAAGTCATACCAACTATGTTCTTAAGAACACAAAGGAATTAAACTAGAAATCAATAACAGAATGATACAGCTGGAAAGGCTCAAAGTATTTGGAGATTAAATAGCATACAAGTCGAGAAAAAGTGTGAGGAAGAAAATAAAAAAATATTTTGAATCAAATGAAAATTAAAAAAAACATCAAAATTTGTGGGATACAACAAAAGAAGTATATGAGGGAAATTCATGTGTGGAATGTGTATGTTAGAAAAGAAGATCTAACGTTAATAATCTAAGCTTTCATTTAGGAAACAAGGAAAAGAGGAGCAAATTAAAATCAAATAAGGAAGATAAAAATAACCAAGCAGAAATCATTGAAACTGAAAACAAAAAAATCAATAGAAAAAAAAATCAAGAAACTAAAATTTCTTTGAAAAGATCAATAAAAACAGATGAACTTCTAAGTAGGCTTTCTCAAGAATTAAAGAGAAGTCATAAATTAGTAAATGAAAGGGGCCATGATTACTTATCCCACAGATTAAAAATATAAAATATATAAATAGTATATAAAATATATAAATAGTATATAACTCTATGCCCCAAATTTGATAGGTGAAATGGATCAACTCCATGAAGTATATAATCTATCAAAACTTATATAAGAAATAGTATTAATAGGTCTGCATCTATTAAATAAACAGAATAAATAATTAATAACCTTCCAAAACAGAAACCACTGGGCTTGGATTGGTTCATGGTTGCATTCTACCAAACATTTAAAGAAGAAATTATACCAAACCTCTACATTTTCTTCCTTAAAACAGAAGCAGTACTTGTTCATTTCATGAGGACAGCATTACCCTAATACCAAAATCAGACAAAAATATGAGGACTCCATTATTCTAATGCCCCAAATCAGACAAAGGTGTTACATAAAAGAAAAAAACTACAAACATCTTTCATGAAATCAACGAAAATGTCCTCAAAAACAACTAGCATATCTAATGCAATTATATGTACAACCAATTGAGATTTACTCCAAGTACACAAGGCTGGGTCAACCATTCAAAGATCAGTGTGTAACTCATTACTATCAACAGGCTAAAGAAGAGAAATTATATGATCAGATTAAGATATAAAAAGGGCATTTGAAAAAAACCCAACATTTAATCAAGATAAAAACTCTTAGCAAACTAAGAAAAAAGGAGTTTAGTTTCTTCAACTTGGTGAGGAACATCTACAGAAACCTATAGTTTGAACAAATCTAAAGCATTAATTCCTGGGGTACCAAGACAATAGCTGAAAGTAGAGCAACCACGCAAAGTTAGAGCAGAGAGACAGATATCAAGAAGGAGATTACAGAGGAAAAGGATAACTCCAGTGATTTAATATCATTTTTGAGAATTCAGAAAAGTCAGGTTGCAAATGAAAGTCAATTTAAAGCTCCAAGAACAAAACAAAACAAAACACAGTTCCTTCAGTTGCCAATAGCTAACCCTACTGCTGCAGGTGTGGGAATGGGTAGCTTGACTCTTTCTTGCATTTCTGTGGCACTCACTGGATGCAGTTAGAAATGAGTTAAATTGTAAGCCCTCCTTTAGCCAACAGTGCTTTTGTTGTCTCATAAAACAGTGCAATAGGTGGTGGTGACTCTTATGCTCACAGAATAAGAACTGGTGTGGGGCACTGCAGTGACTTTCTGGCACAGGGCAGAGAATTATACAAGGGTGGGGGTTGGGGGGGTGTTCTGCCATCCTTTTCCCTCCTTTAAGCTCTTTTTTAAAATATTTTTTTTTAGTTGTTGATAGATCTTTTATTTTATTTATTTATATGTGGTGCTGAGAATCGAACCCAGTGCCTCACGCATGTCAGGCAAGTGCGCTACCACCGAGCCAAAGTCCCAGCCCCATCCCTCCTTTAAGCTCTGGATGAGTCCTGACCTCTGGGAGAGGTAAAAGAGAGTGGAGAGGGAGGATAATGCAACCAATGAGAATGAAAGTGGAAGGGAAAAGTACTCATAGAGGTGACTGGAGACCCCAAGTTTGAGAAATGGCTGTGGGCCATGAGCAACAGCACCTAAGGGAACCTGGGAGAGGGGACAAGAAGAGGGATGGGGGATGGGAGAGGGAGATAGGACAGGCACATGTCTGCATTGTGGATTTCTCCTCATAGCTTGTTGGCTCAGGGAACCCAGGCCATGCCACTCTGTACAATGTGCTTGGTCTTTATAGCCTGTCCACTCATGAGACCCAGTCTGTGTCCATCTTCATGGTACACTCTGTCTCCAAAAGCCTGTTTGCTCAGGGGCATGACGCTGTAGTTGTGTACACTTTGCAGTCTGTCCCCCATAGCCTGTTCAATAGGGAGAACTGAGCAGCTGTACATCAAGAAGTAGTTTCATGGTGGGGCTTCCAGATGCCACTATAGTCTATTGGGCCACCCAAACCCCTTGCCTTCCCTACCTCTTCCTGCTGATATTATCTGTTTTGTACCATCACTGATGTATGAGGTTGAAGAACAGCATCATTTAAAAATCTGATCAGTATGAACCAGGGAAAGCAGAATAAGACAGAACCAACCCAATCCCACCCTGGCCTCCCCTTTCAATCTTGCCTTTCCCCTAGGACTTGGAGGTTTTACAATGGCACCTAGTACCTCTGTGGATTTACCATATGCCCTCTGAATGGCCTAGCCAGCCTGAACAGACTGCCTGAGAAATCCTGATAACTCAAGTACACCTCTGATTACTGGCTTGACTTTAGTCAGCCATCCTCTCTCTCCCTTTATGGTTCCTGGTAGCGTTATCTATTATTTTCTCTACTAGACTGAGTGCTCCTTGCCTTTCATGCATTATCTCATTTAATCCTCAACAATGCTTTGAGACTAATTCTCATATCCCTATTTTATAGATGAGAAAATGGAGGTCTTAAAGTAGAGTCAGTTGTCTATAGAACCTCTATATTCCACTGTGCTCACAACCTCTCTTCACAACCCTAGTTGTGTTCAAGCACTAGACCTAAAAAGAGATTCACAGAAAAAAAAAATCCCACAGGGCTTTGACCATGAACAAGTGCTCAATCTCATAAAAATCACATGATTTAAAGCAATACATACAGGGATCACAGCCTTTTTGCTGTTGTTCATAAAAAGGATCAGAAACTAGTGGCAGGTAAGGGTAGAGAAAAACAGGCCTTCTAGAAGGTTTCTTTTGGAAATTTGACTTTTTATATACTTTCTTGAAAACAGTTTAGCAATAATTGCATAGACATTGGGTGTGGTGGCCACATACCTTTAATCTGAGCTATTCAGGACGCTGATAGGAGAATAGCAAGTCCCAGGCCAGCTTGGGCAATACAGTGAGGCTTTCTCTCAAAATAAAATAAAAAGAGCTGGGGGTATAGCAGTTCAGTGCTTGAGGCCCTGGGTTCAATCTCTACTACTTAAAAATAATAAATAAAAGAACAAAAATATATAAACTCATAGTGCAGTCACTTTGGAAAACATACTGAGACTCTTCAAAAAGGTTAAAGGTGCAGGGTTTCTTTTTGTTTGAAAGTTAGACTGTAGTAATGGTTGCACAATTATGCAAACACACTAAAATACTTAATAGTATTTTTTGAGACAAGGTCTTGCTACCACATGACTTAACAATCCCATTCTTGGATACATAGCCAAATTCAAACAAATTCTCCATGAATATTCATAGCATTTCTATTCATGATAGTCAAAAAAGTGGAAATAACCCAACTGTTCACCAACTGATGGCATAGCTGTACAATGAAATATTATTCTTCCATAAAAGGAAAAAAAAATGATGTTACATTGTGGATAAATCTTGCAAACATTATGCTAAGTTAAAGATGCCAATCAAGAAAAACCACATATCATATGATTCCACTTATATGACAGGTTGAGGACAAGCAAACTCAGAGGGGCATAATGTAGACTGGTGGTTTCCTGAGACCAGGGTGTGATGGGGGAATGGGAGTGACTGATGATAGGTACAGGGTTTCTTTTTGTTTCAAAGTTAAGACTGTAGTAATGGTTGCACAATTATGTGAATTCACTAAAATACTTAATAGATATATTTTTTGAGACAAGGTCTTGCTATATTGCTGAGGTTGGCCTCAGATTTGTGACCCTCCTACCTCAGTCTCCCGGGTTGATGGGATTATAGGCATGAGCCACTGTACCTGGCTAAAAACACATTAAATGAATGAATTATAAATATAAATTGAATCTATATCTCAATAAAGTGTTTAAAAACACATGAACCATTGGAGTGTGGCTGAGGCAGGAGGATTGCAAGTTCAAGCCAGCCTTAGCAACACTGTCTCAAAATAAAAAATAAAAAGGGTTGGGGATATAGCTCAGTGGTAGAGTACCCCTGGATTCAGGCTCTAGTACCAAAAAATACTTGAACTATAAATTCCTGAAATCCTCCTTTATAGTAGGACAATACTATACAATAGTATATGATAGTAGGACAATAGTATACAATCAGTAGGGGATGATGTCCAGAATGTTTATCACGCCTTGTTTGTAATTGCAAAAGCACAGGAAAATTCTGGCTATCCATCATTCGAGGAACAGTTTTTTCATGAGGGACTAATATGCGACTGTGAAACTCTTATATTGGATCTCTATTTCCTTGGGCAGACATTCTGGCTAGAATATTAAGTGAGGAAAGCAAGTTACAGAATAATATGTAGCAAACCAACCCAATCTGCACAACAAACCTTCTCCCTCTAAAGCCAGGAGGTCATGTACTCCATGTGTGGTGCACAGGGAGTACCTGCCAGGAGGTTGCTACCTTCTTCTGGGTTCAGCTTTCACTGGTTTCAATAAGTATGTATTACTTTCACTATTAAATAATTTTAAAAAAGTTAAAAGAAAGCATTTTTAATGCTGTTTTCAGCTCCAGACCCATATATCCAACCAGCTTTGAAACATCTCAGATGTAATGAAATCACCCAAACTCTCCAGACATAATGAGATGGTTCCCTTCAAAGTTGCCTTACACATGTGTCCTGCTTTGGCAATTTATAGCACTACCTTTACTTCCTCATCCAAGCCTAAAGCTTGGATGTAGCTGCATAATCCTCTTCCTCTATATATGTCCTCTATCCTATGGTCCGATTCATCACTTAACTTACCAATTTTCCTAATTAAACCCATTCCTGGGTTTACTTTTATATTGCTGCCACAACTGTCATCCTGGTCCCTCCATCTGCTCTGTAGGAATGGATGTTAGACCATGTATTTTCTCTATGGATGACAGAGCATACTTTTTTTTTGGTGTCAGGGAATGAACCAAGGGGTACTTTACCACTGAACCAGATTCCCAGCCCTTTTTATATTTTATTTGGAGACAGGGTTGCACTGAGTTGCTTAATGCCTCACTAAGTTGCTGAGGCTGTTTTTTTTTTTTTTAAATTATTTATTTTAACTATGTATATATGACAGCAGAATGCATTTTGATTCATTATACACAATTGCAGCACAACTTTTCATTTCTCTGATTGTACATGATTGCGGAGGCTGGCTTTGAACTCTTGATCCTCCTACCTCAGCCTCCTAAGCTGCTAGGATTCCAGGTATGTACCACCATGCCTGAACAGAGTATACTTTTGATTGGGTCATCTAGTATCCTCTTAGTTCCTTCATCCAGTTGCCTATCCTGCCTGCTCTACGGTATCCCTGGCTTACCAGGTCTCTCCTGTCCATTGCCTTTATTCATAAGTCCTGTTCCTTGCTTCTTCCCCTGACATAATTTGTCCCACCCACTCTTCAGATCTCAGTTCAAGCCTCTTGTCTTTAGGGAGCTTCCTGACTTCCCCAACAAGGTGAGGGCCTAATTACTGGAAAATGGAGCACTTGAAATTCTGCAGTCTTAGGTTTGTTTGGTCTGAGAGTCAAGAAGCTCTTTTTATTTTTTGTACATTCCAAGTAGGCACTCAACAAAAACTTGTTAAACAAACAAGTAAATGAATACAAAATAATACAATATTTAAGACAATGAGAAGGCTGCCCACCTTGCACGCTGCAAATGGAATTAACAGGTGTGAGGGAGTCTAGTTCATCCAGTATCACTGGGCCAGTCAGCTCACAGGAGCCAGCGCCAGAGGCCATACACCAAAAGGGTTTTTGAAGCAACAGGACAGTCCGTTCAACACAGACAATCTGACCTGCCAACAAAGATACTTCATATTATTGAAGTGTTGAAGAAAAATGTGAATTCTCCTGCCAGTAAAGATAGTCTCCTTTCCATCCTCCCAAAGTGATGCAAGTATAAGTGTGCAATTGTGGGGACGGTCTGTTCCTAATGCCAGGTCATAGTTGGGAGGCTGATTATATACAGGAAGCTGTACTACATACTTCTGAGGAAAATGGAGCCAGTTTTCTTTCTTTTGGAGAGATTTTATACATATAGAAGTGGCCTCCAGTGAGCTAAGCTGGAAAAGCATGCAAATACTAAATTCAACTTCATTTTGAAAAGAGTAAATTTTGTGATACATTAAATTTACTATGTAAAAAAATACAGTTTAGGCGGGATTTTAGTTTTGACACCTAGGTAAAAGGGACTAAAAAGTATATATATTTCTAATGTTCTAGTTTTTGGTTTGTTTTAAAAAGTAATCACCCAAATCATGACTTCAGATGGCTTCTACACCACTAAAGACAATCATGAAGTGACTGATGGGATCGCTAAAGGGTACACTAGAACCTTGGAGTACTGTGCAGATAGCCATGAACAGGGCTCAGCAAAAGCCTAAACTGGTAACATGGGCCTCTGCAGGGCACAGGTCATGTCTGTCTTGGGCTATGTGATGGTGCCAGCAGTGCTGAGCAAGATGCATTTGGAAGCCATAGGAGACATCATATGGACACTGATCAGTCACCCCAATCAAGACTGTGGAGAAGATGCAAGCACACCCTGGTCTCGGAGAGCATCCCTGAAGAGGATGCTATGAGGTGCAGCCGTGGAGAGTGCTTCTAGGATTTCTGGACCCAGGACACATGAGGGGGTCACACAAACTGGCAAGATTTTGGGGAGGTGGTGGTCATTCCCATCCTTCATTTGCAGGGTGATGTCAGTCACCAACAGCCAAATCTCCTTTTGTGCCAAAAGAAGCAGACTCTTCAGCTACAAGTTCAAAGTAAAGACTATTAACTATTCTTATATCCAAAATTAATTTTTAAAAGCAACAATCTTAATAATCATTATCACTAACAAGTTATTATTTCAAAATACTTTAAAATACACAACAGGAGTTTGGGCATGGTGGCACATGTCTATAATCACAGTGACTCAGCAGGCCAAGGCAGGAGGAACCAAATTTGAGGTCAGCACAAGAAACTTAGTGAGATCTTGCCTCAAAATAAAATAAAAAGGATTATGGATGTAGCTCAGTGATTAAGTGCCCTTTGAGTCAATCCCCAGTTTACAACCAAACCAAACCAAACTCAACCCCAAAAACATACTATAGACTTAGCACACGGGTCACTAGCCCCATTAACATAGCTGTGTGCCCAACTGTGCACCTGTTTAATGGATTCCTTTGTTGGAATACAACCCACACTTTGCAGGCAGTGCTCTACTTGTCTTCTGACCTACTCAGGTAAATTTTATTGTTCATTCTTTCTTGTTCTGAGTTTGTATACCTAGAATGCTATCTTTTATCTAGAGCATACACATTCTTCTCTTAGAGTAGCTGCAAGTTTCCTGAGGGTTAAGACTAGATCTCACTCACCAACAGACTTTTTGTACAGGACCTTGGTATAAAGTAGGTGTCATAAATATCTGTATCTGTAACAGCTTTTATTTTTCTTATTTTTTTGTCTTCTTTACTTTAATTATAAATTTTCCCCTAATCTGCAAAAGTTATAATGTCCTTCCAAGTTCTATTGAACTGGCAGTCTTCCCCTGCCCATTGGCCAGGGATTAGGACGTAGTAGATACAAATGGACCAAAGACAGATAATAGGGCTAGGGCCTGAGGGCATGGCTAGCTTGAGGGTCAGCTTGTTTTGCTGGCATGGACTGTCAGGTGAAGCTGAGAATTACACATGGTTGGCTAATAGAACTCAACAGAGGTGAACTCCGTGGTCTAGAACTGTGGATTGGGAAGGAGAAGGTAGTCTGCATGTTTGGGAGGTTGATTATATACAGGAAACTGCATTAAGTAATACTGAGGACAATGGAGCTAGTTTTCTCTCTGTTGAAGAGGGATTTATACATACAGAAGTGGGGAAGACAGGAGTAAATTCTGTGGTAATGGTCTATGGTTAGTTGTGTTGGTGTGAAATCACAACTCTAAATAAATCTAAATATAGAAGTAGATATGGATGTGGGTGTGCATGTGTGCATGAGTGCATGAATATATACATATGTCTCCTTGCACTATTCAATGAGAGGACCTACAAACAATAACATCCCAATAGCAGCAAATGTAGCTAGAACCTAGACCCTGGCTTCTAAATACCATTTTCCATTGATATCAACCAGGGCTCCTTGAAATGAGGGCTGATTCTAAAGCATAAAATGTCAAGATGACTCTGAAATATTGTGTCAAAAATAAGGGAGGACTCAAAGAATGATGGAAACATGTCTAAAAGATATAGGAGCCAGCCTAAATCTGGTAAAATTTGAGCATCAAAATGAACAACCAAAACAGATTATAACTTACTGAATAAAAAACTAATCCATTAGTCTATACTGACATAAATAAATGACTACAGAAATAAATCAGCAAAATGAAAAGCTCCTAATCAATGCTGAATGTCAGCTAATAAATGTACAAGAAATAATATTAAGATATTTATAGTCTCAAAGTATCTTTCCACAAAATGCTTATTAATAAGTAAAATATTTATTTATAATTAATTAATTAATTTGTTCTAATTTGTTCTACATGATAGCAGAATACATTTTGATTCACAGTACACAAGTGGAGCACAATTTTTCATTTCTCTGGCTGTAACACTACACTAAGTAGAGTCAGACCATTTATGTCTTTATAACATGTACCTAGGGTAATGATGTTTATCTTAGTCCACCATCTTTCCTTATCCCCATGAAATATTTATTTTTTGACTTCAAAGTGAAAAATCATGGAAACACCATCTTGACCAATTGATAAAACATTACAATTCTTTCTGGGACAAATAAACTATATGTCTCTTGATATGAACACAGTATTTTTTTGCGGGGAGGTACTGGGGATTGAATTCAGGGGCCCTCAACCACTGAGCCACATCCCCAGCTCTATTTTGTATTTTATTTAGACAGGGTCTCATTGAGTTGCATAGCACCTGGCCATTGCTGAGTCTGGCTTTGAACTTGTGATCCTTCTGCCTCAGCCTCCTGAGCTGCTGGGATTACAGGCATAAGCCACTGTGCCTGGCAGAACATAATATATATATATATTTTAATAGACATGACATTTTTTTATACCTTTATTTTCATTTTTATGTGGTGCCAAGGATCAAACCTAGTGCCTCATACATGCCAGGCAAGCGCTCTATCACTGAGCCAAAACCCCAGCCCTGAACATAGTATTTTTATGTGGTATTTCTGTAGAGAATGTTAGAATGTATAATCTAATCTGTTCAAGAGATAGCATCAGATAAACCTAAACCAAGGGACATTCTACTAAGTAACTGGTTTTTATTTTTTGAAAAATCTCAAGGTTGGGCTGGCAATGTGGCTCAGTGGTAGAATCCTTGCTTGCATGTACAAAGCCCCCTGGTTATAATCCCCAGAACCACAAAAACAAAAAGCCAAAACATAAGCAAAGATAAATAAGTATTCCATCTAAGAAAGATGAAAGAGATATGACCTGAGCATACTGCATGACCCTGTATCAGATCCTGGAGTTACAAAGGTTATTTTTAAAACAATTAGCAAAACCAAAATTTAAAAAATTAGTAGATATTATCAGGAAGGGTAAAGATTTCTACAAAGTTAAGAAATGGTGGGAATTCTGACATTCTTCAAGGATTTTAAAATACTCTTTATGAATACTTGGGATTTGGGCTAAGGTCTATCTTTCCAGATACTAATGTACCCAAACCTTTTAATTAACTATAAAATTATCTATATTATAGGAGTATGAAAAAAGTCAGTAACAAGAAATCTTCTTATCTTTATCTTCTATAAAAAGATACTATTAGCCAATTATTTAAAACAGTGCTACTACCAAGTTCTTGCTAAAATTTTATTAAAAATAGGTGTCTTATTTATAATTGCCCAAACTTGGAAGAAACAAGATGTCCTTCAGTAGCTGAATGGATAAATAGATGTTGGCACTTCCAGACAATGGACTGTTATTCAGTATTAATGAGAAATGAGCTATCAAGTCATGAAAAGACAGAAGCTTAAGTGCCTAGGATGAAGTGAAAAAAAGTAGTCTAAGAAGGCTACTCACTGTGATTTTAATTATATAACACTCTGGAGTAGGCAAAACTTTGGAAAGAGTAAAAAGTTTAGTGGTTGCTAAGGGTTGGGGAGGAAGGGATAAATAGAGCACAGATGACTTTTGGGGCACTGAAATGATATTATAATGGTGCATACCTGTCTGTATACACATGTGCAGTGCAAACCAACAGAATGTACATCAAGAATTAACCCTAGCTGGGTGCAGGGGCGCACATGTAATCCCAGTGGTTTGGGAGTTTGAGCTGACTAATTGTTACAGAAACCATGTGACCCAAGAAACCTAAAACATTGATGATCTGGCCTGTTATAAGCACAGTCTGCCCACTCCTGAAGTAGATGATCACTCCTGAAGTAGATGAAGTAGTATCACACTATGATAGCACAATTTTAGTGATATTTTTCTATAGGCAACTCGATAACTTAATTAGAGGTTAAGAAATATATTATTTTAGTCATCTTATAGCTCTTCCATTGCCTATCACCTATGGATGATTAGAGACATGAAAAAAACATTGTTTAAAATAGATACTCCATAGAAAATAACTTCAGATACTTTATGTATAAAAGAAAGGCTCCCAACCAGGCAGCTGAGCTGTGGCCATATATAAAGCATACATGTTTCTTAGAGATTTATTTTTACTTTTATTGTTGTGAAATTGGAAATTGATCTTGGGGTGCTATACCACTGAGCTCACCCCCAGTCCTTTTCATTTCTAAATTTTGAGATGGGGTCTTGGTAAGTTGCTGAGACTGGCCTTCAACTTGAGATCCATCTACCTCAGACTCCCAAGGTGCTGCGATTATGGGCATGCACCACCACTCTTGGCTAGATTCACATCAGGAGTGAAGACATGAAATGCCATGAGATCCAGCATTTGCTTTGGAATACTTTATAACAAAAAGAAAAGCCAGAGTGGTGAGTGTCAAACCTTTATAAACCAAGTATAGATTTGTTAAAAGATTGTCCCTGGGGCCACATCTGCACTCTGCCACTTCTGTCCTTGGTGGTGTTGGGTGCCTGGCTGGCCCAGTCCAGGCTACCTGCCCAGGCTTCAGCTTCTTCCACAGGCAATTTCCTGGCATTCCAACCTGCCTGGCCACAGGTGCAGTGGCAGCAGCAATGGCACCAGGGTGCTGTCTGCTTCCCTTGCACACCCTGGGGGCAGTGCATAGGGGTCCTCTCATTCTCTTCTCATTCTCTTCCACACTGGAGCATATTACTCATGAGTGGACAAGAGCTTGACAGATAGGATCACCTCTGAGTCCCACAAGATGAGTAGCCTTTGAGAGTGGTTCCTTTACCATCCAAGGCCAGAGTGATGTCTTGGAGAACTTAGTTCATATATTCAGATTGCCAAGGACAACTTTTTACCTCGTCTACTCCTAGCTGATCCAATAGCAAACTCCTCTAAATTGCCACTTCCTAGAACTTCCCAAGGCCTCAAAGGGACCACAGGGAAGAGGACTCTTCTACCGTAGAAGAGTCCCAGAAGTGTTCCCAGAGTGGATGAACACAATCTTAAGATTCCCAATTCTACCACATAATTGAGATTTCAGCTTCTATTTCCTTTCTTCAACCTGCCTACGTGTCAGAATTTAACAAATAATATAGGGCTAAAATCTTCAAGGGCAGAGCTACACCTGTTTTTTTTTTTTTTTAAATATCCTAGTACTTAGCATGGTAGAAGCTGGTAGTCCACACCTGTGCTGGAATGAATGTACTACCCCTTCAGCTGGATCATGTTCACCTGGATTTTAAATGTACTTTTGTATTTTGACACTCCATTAATTTCTAAAAGATTATCCTTATGACAGAGGGAGACAGGGAGAATGAGAGAATGTTACCTGTGGTCTTTGATAAATCACTCTGGCATAGAAACTGCAGCGGGCACCCAGATTGTCAGTCTGGAAAAACATTGAGAAAGACTGGTAACATCATCCAAAGTATACAACCATGGCAAAAGTACTAAAGAACTCGTTAGAAACAAAGATGTTACCTGGAGAATATCTCTTAGGCAATGGAGAATTGGAGGCTGGTGAAGCTTAGATATGGAGTCTCCTTCAATCATATCAATTTGACCGAGATTGGGATGAACTGAGAGGACGTAACAGAAGGAAGGAGGAGGCAGGTGACTTTTGACCTGCTTAAAATGAAGGCAAAGGTAGAACATGAATGAAGTATTAAAACACTCAAATACATCATTCCAATCTATTTTTTCTTATATACATATTTACTTATAGATGTGTACCCTCTCTGGAAGGTTATACAAGAAGTAGGTTACATTATTTACTTTTGGGACCAAGCATAAGAACATCTGTATTTCTTAATTTATTATCAATTTAAGATTTCATTTTAGAAATCTATTCTTCAACATCTTGTTAATCTATATATGGGCATTTTTGACACCTACTATTGGACTGACAGGACAAGTTCATCAATGTAGCACTCCACTGAAGTCAGCTATACAAAGACATATTTCCTTTTTCAGCTTAGGCATCTATGACCCAAAGCAACCACAGGCTAGCCTCCTGGACAAGGCCCAGGAAGGAGAGAAGGAGAAACTTTTTAACCCATTTTTTCTGCCTTTGAGCTACTACCATAAATAATTTGATAGGGTAGGAATGGACATTCCTAGCTACCCTCATGGTTGTAGGAATATTTACAGATTTCATTGTATTCCTACTGTAAATTGGTAACTAAGTGCTGGTTTCATGAGTGATTGGAAGGGGTGGGAAAATATTGCCTAGTTTATAATGAGGCTAAGACTCTGACTGTTATAACAGTGTGTGAGGACTGCTGTTTAAAAATTCATCATAAATTAACCTGAGAAGCATATTGTATAGCATGGAAGGGAAAGCAGCCATAGACTGGGCTCCCGAATGAGAAGAGAAAATCCCAATCCTAGTCCTACCTTGTATTCACATACCACCACAAAGGGCCTAGGTACAGAGGGATTCCTGTTGCCACTGTGGGGTCATGGAGCAATGGTGAGAGCCCTGGCTCAGTGGCTGGCACAGAGCAACCTGAGGATGGAGGGCTCCCTGGTGTTGTACCTACCTCTTCACAGGGCTGACTATGGCCGGGTGCTTTTAGGGGTATTGCTGGGGGCCATATGGTATCAATCAAACTGAAGAGCCCTGGTGTCCTGGGACAAGAAAACACTGTTAAAATTATTTGTCATTAGATGGAATGCGGTGGAGCAAGCCTATAATCTTTGCTGTTAGGTAGGCTGGGGCAGGAGGATTAAAAGTTTGAGGTTAGTTTAGGCAACTTAGAAAGATCATGTCTCAAAATAAAATAAAAAGGGCGGGAGATGTAGTTCAGTGGAAGTTAGAGCATTTGCCTAGCTTGTGTGAGCTTCAATATCTCATACCATACACACACAAAAAAAGTATGATACAAAATGAATGCAAGATTCTCTTCTTTGTGTAGAATAGAAAAAAATATATACAAGGGACTGGGGATATACTTCATTGGTAGATGGTAGAGCATACTCCTAGCATACACGAGTCTGTTTTCATTACAAAATGAAAACAAAACAACAAAAAACCCAAGAAACTCCAAAACATCATCAATTTCCCTAAATTCTTGTAGCTTCTCAAAAAGTGTCCTGTGACGTTCACTCCACAAAAGCAAGACTCTGCTCAGTGAGGTTGCTGTGTAGAGGATGCCTGAAGTGTGGCTATGGGTTCCCACTGGGTGTTGGCAGAACTTTAAAATGCTATAGGCCCAGGGCTGGGGTTATAGCTCAGTGGTAGAACACTTGCCTAGGGTTCGATTCTCAGCACCACATATAAATAAAGGTCCATCGACAACTAAAAAAAAAAGGACCACCATTTGATCCAGCTGTCCCTCTCCTCAGTCTATACCCAAAGGACTTAAAAACAGCATACTTTAAGGACCCAGCCACATCAATGTTTATAGCAGCACACTTCACAATAGCTAAATTGTGGAACCAACCTAGATGCCCTTTAGTAGATGAATGGATAAAAAAAAATGTGGCATATATACACAATGGAATTTTACTCAGCAATAAAAGAGAATAAAATCATGGCATTTGCAGGTAAATGGATGGAGTTAGAAGATAATGCTAAGTGAAGTTAGCCAATCCCAAAAAACCAAATGACGAATGTTTTCTTTGATATAAGGAGGCTGATTCATAGAGGGATAAGGAGAGGGAGCATGGGAGGAATAGATGAACTCTATAGGGCAGAGGGGTTAGAGGGGAAGGGAGAGGGCATGGGTTAGAAATGATGGTGGAATGTGATGGACATTATTATTCAAAGTACATGTATGAAGACACGAATTGGTGTGGGAGGCTGAGACGCTAAGCAACTCAGTGAGACCCTGTCTCTAAATAAAATATAAAATAGGACTAGGGATGTGGCTCCATGGTCAAATGTCCCTGAGTTCAATTCTCAGTACCGGGGTGCGGGCCCTGGGAAACTCTGAAAAAAGACACCTGTGATGTCCTGTGAAACAAAAGATTCTTTAGCTTACAATCAAGAAACACTTTTTGGTATAATCACGAATAGTATCTCTTGCAATCTGCTTTAAGAAATGCTGTTCTATGACAAACAGCCTTAGAAGAGTTGATTGCTTACTTATTTAGAAGAAGGTAAGTGGCTAATTTTTAAAATTTTGGACATTTGATCCTTATTATTATTATTTTTAATGCAGTCTCCTAGATAAGAAAGAGTATATGTTAAATAAAAATTTCTTAAAATCAGCTTCTTAACTATTTTTTAAAAGTAGAGATGGTTCAGGTGGCTGTTGTTGCTTTGTGAACTTGAGTCTTCATCTCGGGCAGCTCAAACATTCATGTACCTCTGCTGAGGACAAACTTGGTGCAGAAGTTAAACTTTGGCACAAAGTGTATGTTCTTTTCACTACATTTCATCCCTTACTATTCATTTCTGCATAAGATTTCATTTTATTATAGAAGAAACATTATTTTAAAAAGCCATTCCTAGGGGCTGTGGCTCAGTGGTAGAGCGCTTGTCTAGCATGCACGAGATGTTGGGTTCGATCCTCAGCACCACATAAAAATAAATAAAATAAAGGTATTGTGTCCAATTACAACTAAAAAAAAATAAATAAATAAAAGCCATTCCTAGGGCTAGGGCTGTGGCTCAGTGGTAGCGCACTTGCCTGGTATGTTCTATTCTCAGCACCAAATATAAATAAACAAAATAAAGGTCTATCATCAAGTAAAAAAAATATTTTAAAAAGCCATTCCTTTAAAATATTTTTTGGTTTGATTTCTGCAGTGCTGGGGATAGAACCCAGAGCCTCACGTGCCAGGCAAGTCCTCTAGCACTAAGCTATATCCCCAGCACCCTTTTAGAAATTTTTTTTATTATTTTAGTTTTTAATTTGTTCAAATTAATTATATATGACAGTAGAATGCATTTTGACACATTGTACACAAATGGAGCACAACTTCTCCTTCCTCTACATGGTGTAGAGTCACAATGGAAATGCAATCATACAAGTATATAATGTCTGTCTCATTGAATCATCCTTCCCATCCCCAAACCCTCCTCACCTAAAATATTTTTAAACAGCAAACAGGCTGTCTAATAGGGACAGACTACCTTAATTTGTCTTTTAAAAAGTTAATAAACATTTTAATTTAAAAATTTTTTAAAATAAATGTTTAAATAGAGAAAAAGGACATACAAATAATATCCATATGATTGTGATATGATTAAAAATAGTTTGAGGCTGGGGGTGTAGCTTAGTGGTGGAATGTGTGCTTAGCATGTGAAAGGACCTGGGTTCACTCCCCAGAACCACAAGAAAAAAAACAAGGTAACATCATTATGCCAGAATAAATTTCTTGGGATATTCCTTAATTTATAGAATATATAATGAATATGCAGCAAAATTTGGAACTTCAAACTGTGACAAAAATGTTTACAGGTATTTGATAGAATTCTGTCATTCTTAACCTCTGTGTTTGAAAACCAAAGCAGACAGGATGAGAATCTGGCTCCCCACCTGCTCCTATTTATAGGCTTTGCAATGGCCACAGCTCTCTGACAGCAGTTCCCTGGGCAGATTCCCTTCCAGATGGCAAAGGTGGAATGGGTCAATATTGCTGACCATCAAACAGGGAAAAGCTGCACTTCTCACCATAGCCGATCATGGTTTCCCCTCACCCTCTCAGCTGTCTCCTTAAAGTCAGTTGCATGTGATAAGTAAGAAAAGAGAGGAAGATCTGGAAACAGGTAGGACACATGGAGGAGGATGGCACAGGCATTGGGGACAGTCTTGGGCAGAAAGCACAGGCTGAAAGACAAGTGGATGCTTCAGGAAGCAGGAGACACAAGAAGGAGCAGAATCAGGCTGAGCTCACACAAGCTTCCCTAACCTCCAACCTGGAAACCAAAAGCATCTAAAGCCATAATTCTATTTATAGAAACCAATGTACATTTTAAAGGGAAAGATAAAAATATGTGAACATGGTAAATTTTGTTTACCAAATTATATACTTCAAATGGTTAAAATGGTAAATTTTATTGTGCCACAAAAATTAAATTTACTGTGACAAGTAAATGCCAAGTATTTTGATTGGTTTTCTGTCTCTAGAGATAATTGATAGTTCACTTTAAAAAACACTACTCCCTTCTGTGTGAAGTATGACACAAGAGGAATGTCCCAAGTTCTTTATTGTACCTTAGGAATATAACAAGTACAAATACAATTTTGAAATTTGAGATAATTCACATATCAAAAATTCCACCCATTTAAAAAGTGTGCAGTATACTTATACTGGTTATTAGTGTAGTCTTACAAGTTGTGCAACCACCAATATTAGTATCCATTAAACAGTTACTCTCATTCTTTCTAGCCCCAGACAACCATTACTTTACTTTCTGTCTTAATAAATTTGCCTGTTCTGGACATTTCTTATAAATGGATTCATACCATATGTGGCTTTGAATGTGTGTGTGTGTGTGTGTGTGTGTGTGTGTGTGTGCTTGTGCACACTTGTGAGAGAGATGGCCTCTTTCCTTTGGCATAGTTTTGAGGTACATCCCTCAGAAAATATCAACACTTTGTTCCTTTATGTGGGGGAGGGTACTGGGTATTAAATCCAAGGGTGCTCTATTACTGAGCTACATCCCCAATCCTTTTTGTTTTTATTTCAAGACCAGGTCCTGGAAAGTTTCCCAGGCTGGCCTTGAACTTGTGATCCTCCTGTTTCAGGTTCCCAAGTGACTGGATTTACAGGCATGCACCACTGTGCCTGGCCACTTTGTTCATTTTTATGACTGAATAACATTCCACAGGATGGGTAAAGGACATTTTATTCATCTAGTCATCAATTGGTGGACATTTGGGTTGTTTCCATGTTCAGCTATTCTAAAAACTGCTGCCATGAACAAATTGCATGTATGTGTGTGTGTGTGTATATATATATATATATATATATATATATATATATATATATATATATATTTTTTTTTTTTTTACACTGGGAATTGAACTCAGGGATGCTTTCCCACTAAGCTACATCTTCAGCCCATTTTAAAAAATTCCTTTTAAATGTTGAAACAGGATCTCACTAAGTTGCCTATAGCCTCCCTAAACTGCTAAGGTTGGGCCGAAACTTGCAATCCTCCTGCCTCAGCTTCCAAGGTTGCTGTATACAAATTTTTGTGTGAACATAAAATCTTTATTTCTTTGGATTAATATTCAGAAGTGTAACTGCTGGGTTACTGGGTAATTGTACATTTAATTCTTTTAAGAAACCACTAAATATTTTCATACAGGTGGCCGCACCACTTTATAGCCAATCAGCAATATATGAGAGATTCAGTTTCTTTGAATCCTCACTAGTATTTGGTGTTATCATATTTGTACTTTAATATTCTTAACAGAACTGTAGAGGCATCTCACCAAGGTCTTGATTTACTTTTTCCTAAAGGCTAGTGATGGTAAGCACCTTTTTACTTGCTAATCTGCCATGATGTATATCCTCTATCTTCATGTTCTTTTCCTATTTTCTAATCAGACTCTTTGTTTCTGTGAATGTCTTTATTTACTATTGAGTTTTGAGAGTTCTTTATATATTCTGAATATGAAAAACCTCAGGTATTTCTTTCTTCTTCTTTTTAAAAATAGTGGTAGTTATTTTATTTACCCTAAGTTATACTTTCTGCAAAGGTAATATATATATATATATTTATTAATATATATATTTCCTGAGTCATTCATCCCCCAAAAGAAACCTTTGCTGGCCATCTAGTATCATTGCAGTGTCATATCAGTCTCTGAATTTAAAAAACTTTACTTTCATGTATCTCTTAAAGACTTCTTCCACCACTTCCCGTTTTTATGACATGTGTTTCCATCAATGAAAATTCAATAGAGTTTGAATGTCTGATCTTTTTTGTTATGCTTAAAAATATTTTTGACTGGATTCAGAAGTAGAAGCTCATAGAGAGGACAGCCTGAGTCTCTTGGTGATCTGTTCCTGGCATTTTTCTTTGGCTTCTTGCATTCTCTTGGCCAAAAGTTTGGAATATTCTGCAGCCTCTTCCTTATTCTTCTTAGAAACAGTTTCTTCAGAGTAATATGCCGGAACTTATGTTGTGAGTCATGTAGAGTGATGAGATGCTGAATCTTTGATGCTTTGGTCCTGGGTTTTTTAACTTCCCTGCTTTCTGACAACATATTGGCAAGTATCATCTTCCTTAGATTGAAGTTTGCAGATTCTACTAGCTCTTTTGCGTCCTAGTTGATGAAGCATAGTAGTATTCATTAAGTCCAGGAATATCCTTCTCTCCTTGTTTTACAATAACCAAGTTGAGAACACTCAGAATGGTATCCACAATGTAACCTCTAACAGATTTGTGCTTTCTCTCTCCAGTTTGCCTTGGTCTATAACAGGAATGCCCCCTATTCAGTAGTAGGGGAACATGGTTTTGGGTCAAGATACCCTGCTTCGTGGGAAACCTTGTTTGTCATTTCCACTACTGATTCAGACCACATAACCCTCCCATTCTTCACCCAGTGTCAGCAGCAATTTCTATAGCCATACGTTTCTTGTAAAAAGTACAAAATTTGCATTCATTGTCCACTTCAATGAGTTTCTGGCAGCCAATGGCTCGGAAGAAGATATTCAACTTCATCTTGGTGCTTCTTTCTTACTTTATTTTTAAGGATTCCTTGGGACTTTCTAAATAGATCATAATGACATCTGTAAAAAGATGTGTCTTTTGATCTGTATATCTTTTTTTCTTTTTCCCTTTTTCTTGTCTTATTTTGCTAGCTAGTCAATTTACTTTTAAAGGACTGCCAGAACTTAATATTTGACTTACACTGTCAAGTCTAATACAGGTAATAAACTCTAAGAGGACATCAGGCCAGTTAACATAATAGAGAGCATATAGAGGACACAATAGAAGTGAGAGTGAAAATAGGATTTTGAAAAAGCAGGATGAAGAAAACAAGGGTGACATTTAAAGGTCAGATTGAAATTGTAATCTCCCCCTCAAATTCCTCCAAAATTATTTCTTTCATTTCTTATTTCTATCTCTTTCTCTCTCACACACACCCTTAATGATGAAACTATCTCAAAAAGAGGCTAAGTCAATACAGAAAGAAACTACAAACTATTTGGACTTCTAAAGAAAAACAAAGAACTAATTTACCACTCATAATTCCATAAAAAATAGGATCTCTTATTACTGCCATAATTTGTCAGCCAACAGGTATGTACTCTCATTAAATCTTGGGCTGTTGGAGAGATTACTTACAGACAAACTTTCCTAATGGGAAAGGTGGATAAACTCAAAAATTACTTTTCCAAGGTGAAAGTAATTAATAGCCAGTGACCAGAGTCTGGATAAAAGAGAACAAACTGCGTATAAGTACTCAGGGAAGCAAAGTACTGCTCTCATAAGGTACATACTCCTGCGGCCAGCAGCATCTGCAGGATGAGGGAAGGGATAAGAGATCTTCCTTAAGACAGTGAAAGTCTCCCAAAGCCTCTGATACATAGGTTACTTCTACAGACATTATTATAGTGTAAGAGGCCCTTCTAAGAACACATTTTCATTATGAAAAAACACTTGAAGAGACTCCTTAGAAGAGATAAAGTATGAGGGGGAGATACTGACCACACAATTTGAATTTAATAAAGTCATCATAGTTTCAATGAGATGTAGGACTATAATAGATATGAGGTCACTCAGAAGGAAATCCTGTAGACTCACATCCTCCAAGTTTAGGGGGTAAATTCCCACCCTTTAGGGGACACATTCCCACCCTCACCAAGTGAACATTCACTCTGAGAACTGTAGGAGGACAGAATGGGGTGTAAAGAGAACACATTTCATCTGTAATGTTAAAGTCCTGAGATCTCTCTTGGTCTTATTTTCCTCTCTTGTAGGATTCTCTAATTTGTAATGCTGTTACACCCCTCACTGCCCAGTGTCTCTGCTTGAGGAGGAAAGATGGTTTCAAAATCTCCAGTTTGGGTGAAGAATGGTAAAGTTGCATCAGCTGAAGGAGAGGGGTGGCAATGACATATCTGGATTTTCTCTGACAATGTAGTACTATGGAGTTCTAGAAATAGTGAAGCATCTGTAATAAGTACCTCTGCAGGCTTATCTATGAGCTTGGCTGACCAAAGGCTTTGAATGCTGCGGAGGGTTTTGAATATTTACTGAAAAAAAAAAAATGGAATCTGAAAATTTCCAATGCATTTGTAATAAAAATAGAAACTACCTTTAAAAATATGTTCTGATTTGTTTTAGTAACTGCCAGTCTCAAGAGGAAAAAAAAAATACTCCCAAGATTATAAAGGGTTAGGAATACGCAAATAGGATGCATTTATATGTAGTAAAGTTAAATTCTTTCTTAGAATGAAAAAGTCCATTTTGTTGTTTGTATTTTGTTGTTTGTAAGACATTCTGGAAACTCTCAAAATCTAAGCAGAAAATACACAAAGGAGCCACAAAGGGAGGGGATCAACTTCCGGTCATCTCTGAAAAAAGCCTCACAAACTTAGTTCAGGAGTCTGAAATGATGTCAACACACAGATGTTTCTTTTGGAATTAACGAGAGCCAAGGTTTTCCCTTGTGACAAGAAAGGTGCATGGAACTAAGGGAAGCCACATGTGAGCAGAGAATCTCAACTGAGTACACCCACTGCCTGAATTCCCAGTCTAGAAAGGCAGCCCTCCAGCTGCTATATTGGGACAGGCAGAGGAGGATGGGGCTAATCTTGGGAAGAAGAATAGAGTCCTGCTGGGGACTGAAGAGGAGCACACAAAAATGAGTGTGACCAGTGACAATAACAAAAAGAATTTTAGAAACATATTCAAATAAATGAGAATGGGGTTCCTGCTTCACCACTACTTGAAACAATGCAAAATTTACATATTTTAATGCAAATTTTATAGATTTTTTTAAGAGCAGCAAAGTATTAACTACCAATGACTTTACAGTACCTAGTATTACTTATCTTGACTGGTAGATGACAAATGTCATTTGGAAAACCAACCACTCAAAGAAAGGGCAGCCATGATTTCCATAAATTCCAGCCCACTGGAAAAAAGTAAATATGGAATGTGACCATCCCAGCATACTAGACCATTATCTGATATCATCTGCTGGCTTGCCTATTGTCTTAGTTATTTTAGGGATCATTTTTCCATCTGATACTGCTTTATCTAATGACTCCCAAGTCTTCACAGGGCAATCTAAGAATGTCTAGCCACTTTCCTCTAGGTGTGGATAGAGTGGAATTTGCCCTAGGAAATTTAAATCACAATGGTGACATCAACAACAGCAAGTAGGAAGATAACAAGCAGGAAATAGCCTGACATATTTATCCTCAGACCTCAGACTTTTTGATTTTTTCTTAAAATGTCTGTAGTTGCTAATTTCTTTGTAGTAATTATTATGGTAGTACATCTGGGTAGTTCATACGGAGAGTAAATTACTTCAGACTAGTACTTCTCCAAGTGGGGACTGAAGGCCGCTGGAGGTACTCAGAGGCTTTCAGGTAGCCTGTAAGGCCAGAACTATTTTCTACTAAGATCTTCTTTTCCTTTTTCATTTTCATTCTCTCATGTATGTACAGTGGGGTTTTCTAGAGTCCTATTATGCATAATTTCATAACAGTGAATTCAACAGCTAATCTATTATCTTCTATCAAATCAGACATTAAAGAGATTGGCAAAGACATAAAACAATGCCACTCTTCAAATTGATTTTGTATTTTTCATTAAAAATGTTATTTATATTATCATGAAATGGGTTTACTTTTAGGTAAACTAACAAATTTGAAAAAATCTTCAGTTGTGATTTCTAATATGGTAAATAATGACCAATATAATCCAATGTAAAAAATAAAAAAGCTCCCCCAAACTCTTTGTGACCTCATAAACTTTTAAGAGTACATAGGCATCCTGAGATGAGAAAGTTGAAAGTTTGGAAGTGTTCTTTAGTTGCTTATATTGGCTTTCCTCTGTTCTTCTCTATTTCCCTCCCTTTCCTGCTAATGAGGCTACACCCTATGCATATTCTCTGACACAACAGCTCTATGTGCCCAACTAGCCCTAGACTCTATTAATGTGTAATCTCAATGTTATCTAAGAAACAATTTCCTCCTTAGAGCTGAATTGCTATTAATGGTACGGAATAAACTTAGATTCAAACCCTATTTTTAGTTGCAAAAATAACTTCCCATTCTTAGTAAAATTAGGTCAATGTATGTGGGTTATCTGTAAATACTGTAATACTTCCTACAACTCCATTCTTTCCTATGGCCCAATACCCAACAAAAAAAAGTACTTTTAGGAGTTGGTCAACTTGCTGTGTTGAGAAAGCACTATGGAGATTCTGAGGAGTCTTATTGATAGGAAGGGAGTTCTTCAACACCCCATATCTACACTGCAAGGTCATACCCAGGTTAGGGCAAGGCAGTCTGCTCACCTGGCAAAAAGGTGGCTCTTGGCACTGCCTAGGCTTACACTGCAAATGTCATATTAGTGCCAAATACAGCAACACATGCCAAGCAGTCTTGAGGAAACTATGCCTATAAGAACCATTAGCTTTTGTGTGAAGACACAGGTGAGAAGAAGCAGAGAGGTCTTCTCTGACATATAGCTAAGCCCCACCTTATTCTCTCTTCCTAGGAACCAGTTGCCATCTGAAATCTTCTTGCTTGTCTAGTGCTTGTTTCTCATGTCCTCCCAAGAACATGAGAGTCTTGAGCACAGGCCTTATGTGACTTCTGCATCCCACTGGCATGCAGGAGTGAAGACACTAGGTCTGGAGGCTATGCTGGAGGGACAGCAGTCTTCTCCAAGCCCCACCTGTCAGTACTACACAGCAAAGACACATGGGTGCTTCAGTAATACTGTTACACATTGCAAGCACCCTTCAGTGCTTCTGTTTGAGAACTTTTTATGAGTCCTGATTTCTCCTTTAAGAAACTCATAGCTCTTATATATTTTATTACACCTAATCTCACTTGTTTATTTAATTCATGTACTATCAGATCCTATGCTAGCTACAGATACAATTTAAATAAAATTAAGAAGAAAGAATGCATTCCAGAAGGTAGCATATCTCCTTTTTGTTATATTTATGAAACAAAAGACAAGCTTGAATGAACTAAACAAACATTTGCCTCAGATACTGAGATGCAGGGTAGACATGATCAAATAGCTCAAGAGATCATTATCAAGTTGGTAGGAGCCATTGAAACCTTGAGGCCCTAATGAGATTAGATTAGCAGAGATTAACCTATGTCCTTTAGCTGCTGGGACAATGAAATGGGGTCAACTTTGGAGACAATCTGGCTGTGACCCAACAATCCAACTCTGCCTGCCCCAAAGCTCTGAGAACTCATATAGAGACTTGTATGTGGATGTTCATAGGAGGATTATTCATGAAACGTGGAATAACCCAAATGTAAATCAAAGAATGAATGGATAAACAAGTCTGATGTATCAATATAATGAAATATTATGCATCCATAAAAAGGTCAATACATATATATCAAGGTCATTGTACTGTCATGTGTAACTAATTAAAACAAATAAAAAATACAAAAAAGAAAGAAATAAAAAGGTTATATAAATAGTTATAAAAATATGTTATATAAATATGTTATATAAATAGTGAAAGTTGAAAATATTCTGCTAATGTGAATAGACGCATAAGGTTGTACATTGGATGGTTCCACTTTTATGAAATGTCCAGAATAGGCAAATTCTTTGTGGCACTTCAAAGGAATAAACCCAAGGCTTTGCAAATGCTCAGATAGCACTCTACGACTGAACTATATCCCCAGCCCAATGGTATTTTTTAAACAATAGCTTAATCATTTAAATATAATTTAAATACCACAAAATTTATCATTTTAAAGTATACAAAACATTGGTTTTTATTACATTCACAAAGTTGGGCAACCATTACTACTACCTATTTCCAGAATACTTTAATCATTCTCAAAAGAAATGTCATACCCATTAGCAGTAACTTCCTATTCTCCCAGGCTCTGGCAATCATTACTCTACTGTCCATCTGCATGAGAACAGGTTTAGAATATGAATAATAAGACATTATTTCACCTTGAGTTTCCATGAATATCTATATAAAGATGTGATCAGCTTTCAGAATAGGCTGTTCTAATGGATGTGAATTTATTTAAACCTTCTACTTGCCATAGTGAAACCATTATTCTGCATAATTAATAGGCACCAATTAAAAAAGGAAAGCTTTTTAAAGTGCATATTAAATCAGTATTTCTGCTAATAGAAAGGACAAAAAGACAAATCTTCTACACGATGACATATGAATTGCAAAAGGTTGAGATATACAACACTAAGTAGTATTTTAGTAATAATGCTGGAACGCCTGGCATAGTGGTATATCCAGCAATTTGGGAGGGTGAAGCAGGAGGATTACAAGTTTGAGATTAGTCTGGGCAAATTAGTGACACCCTGTCTCAAAAAAATAAAGAAAGAGATGGGGGTGAGCTTGGTGATAGAGCAATCCTCAATCCAGTCCCTAGTACCATAGAGAACCAAAACAAAAGCCAAAAAGCAAAACAATCCCCCCCCCCAAAAAAAAAACCCTGGTATTATGATGATAGTGACAGCTACCAGGTATACTTACTGAGAACACACCATTGGCTGGTCCCTCACCTAAGCACCTGCGAGTCTAGAGAGGAGCCTTCTGACCTCCTGGGGGGGAATGTACTTTCCTCAAGAAGGAACAGCTAACAAAGGCCTCAAGATCAGTGTTTTGACTCCAGAATATCTTATAGATGTGGAGACAGGTAAGGGTCCAGCAGCCATTTCTTTCTTCTTTTTAAAAAGAAAATAAAAAAAAATAGGGGCTGGGAATGTGGCTCAAGCGGTAGCGCGCTTGCCTGGCATGCGTGCGGCTCGGGTTCGATCCTCAGCACCACATACAAACAAAGATGTTGGGTCCGCCGAAAACTGAAAAACAAATATTAAAAAAAAATTCTCTCTTTCTCTCTCTAAAAAAAATAATGGAATACATTTGTACATGTACATAAAATAATTTGGTCAATTTAATTCCCCATACCTTTATTTTCCTCCCTACCTCTCACCCCTGGTCCCCTTCCTATACTCAATTGGTCTCCCTTCTATTTTCATGAGATCCTCCCCCCCCGCCTTTCCTTCTTCCTCTCTAGCTTGTACATATGAGAGAAAACATACAATCCTTAACTTTCTGAGTCTGGCTTATTTCACTTAAATAATGCTCTCTAGTTTCATCCATTTTCTTGAAAATGACATAATTCATTCGTCTTTATGTCTAGCCAGCCATTTTAAAGACATTCATGACACTTTATGAGGCCCTGCCTATGGGTCATGAAAACATGTCCAGTTATATTGATATAACTGGACATATTATAACTCTGGCCAAGCAGTTATACTTTGGAAATTCTCTCCCAAAGAAAAAACATTATTTATGACCTCAGGGTATGCAAAGATTTCTTAAACAAGTATAAAAAGTACTGACCTTAAAGGAAAAGATTGATGAATTCGATAAATCAGTACTTCTGCTAATAGAAAGGACAAAAAGACAAGTCCCTATATAAGCCATATAAAAGGAATGATGGACTCATATTCTGAATATGAAAAGCTCAATACCCCAAAAGAAAAAAGGAGAAAAAAGACTTGTACAGAACTTCAAAGAGGAAATATAAATGGCCAATATGGAGTAAAATGTTCTTGGCCTCTATAGTGATAAAGAACTACAATTTAAACCACAAAGAACCTATCAGGCTGCAACAAAAACCAAAAACCAAAACACACACAAAAAAACAAAATACAAAGTCTGGGAAAAATACAAAGAAAAATAACCCCATCTAAATATACCAAATAATGAAAGGGAAGTAGAGTCGTGGGAACACTCTGCAACGCTAACAGGCACAGCAACTGGATTCCCATTTTGAGAGGAGAGTGTGGCACTATTTTAAGACCCTTACCCTCTGTATGCACACTTGTGCCCTAGGGGATACACAACATGGGCTCACGTATTGTCAGTTATGGCCAGAAGTGTGCATAAAATGGGAGGAAAATGAGCAGGAGCTACCTACAATAAATGAATGAATTTAACAAAGTTTATACACTTAACAGATCCAAGAAGTAAGCAGACCCCTTAGCTGGGGTTCTCTTGTGTGCAGCCAGTCAGAAGCATTGCTGGTAGGTGAAAGAAAAAAAAAAAACAAAAACACGAAGATAGTACAACCATGATGCCATCTCTATAATGTTCAAAACTAGGCAAACTTAAACATATTTTTAAGGGCATATACAAAGTAGTAAAAGTGTACAGAATTACATGGAAAAATATCTTAGGATTGCAAAGATTGTTAGGGTGGGGTAGGGGAGTGGGAGAAATGCCAGGAGGGACAGGCGGAGGGTGGCTTCTGGACACTGGTCAGGTTTTGTTTCTTGAATTTGGTGGTGGCTTTATGTGTATGCTTTATTTACTCATTTATTATTCATTACACACTATAATTACATACGTATAGTCACACACACATATATATTGTTACATATATATCATATGTTTGCTATAGTTGATAGTAAAAAAAAGCTAAAATATAACCTAAGTAAGTAAAGGAGACTTAGACACACGAGTATGTGCTGCAGCATTGCTCTAGAATGGTAAAAACTGTAAATACTAAATGCCTACTGGGAGAGGGACACCTCATGAGAGGGATATCTTCCTAAGATTAAGTGGAAAAAGCAAGTTTTTTTGTTTATAGATAGGGTTACACCAATGGACAAAGGTGTGGAAGATTACTTATTGTGGTGAATATCCAGTGGGTAAAGGGTGAAAGGGAGATTATTAAATTTCCTTTATAGCAACATCAACAAAAGCAGTGGCTATGTTATTACCTCATTTCCAGATTATTATTTTTTAAGTATGTGTATATATATATATATATATATATATATATATATATATATATATATACACACACACACACACACACACATACATGTGTGTGTGTGTGTAGTAGTTGGACACATTACCTTTATTTTATTTATTTATTTTTATGTAGTGCTGAGGATCGAACCCAACTCCTTGCATGTGCCAGGCGAGCACACTACCACTGAGCCACAAATCCAGCCCCTCATTTAAAGATTGTATGGAGCATCTACAACAGACGTGCTGGGACATGCTGGGACTCATTAAGTTGCTGGCCATAAGGAACAGCAGCCACTGATCTGCTTAGTCACGTCTGCTTGCAATTGATAAAGAGCTGTAAGGAGCATAGGCATGCTTAGGAATGACTGGTTACAACTGATAGGGAGCACAGCTCCACGGACATGTGCAAAGAACATGCCCAACTGCAATTATATCACCTCACTGGACATAACCAATGGACACTGACTTTCACTGGGTGTAACCAATTGCCAACATATATTGTTGAGAGCCACAGCCGAAGGGGCCCCAGCAAACTTCCAGCTGCCAGCAAACTTCCAGCTGCCGGCTGATGATTGGCTCACAGTGGCCCCAGCAACATCTAGCTGATTGGCTCCTCTGCAGTGATGCTCATTGGACTGTTTCCCTGCCCTTTCAGACCACGGAGCTGCTCATTGGGGGACTTTTTTGGCTCCGCCCACGTGACCCAGCCAATTGGCCTCAAGAGCAGGAGGATTGTGGGAGGTGGAGAGAAGCTTGTGTGGGAGAGAGAGGCTTGTGGAAAGCCGGTGGTGGCAGTTGAGGCTCTGAGGGTTTTTCCTGAGAGGCTGTTTTGTTTGGCGTGTGTGGTTCTAAAAATAAAGTTAGTTTCTTTTGACAAGTGGCGCCTGATTGTGCCCAGCCAGACTGCGGCAATATATCACCAACTTGGAACTGTATTTAAATTGCTGGTCCTGCCACATTGAAGAGTTTTTGCTCTAAGGACATCGGTGAGACTGGTCGCCTTGCTGACCATCCCTGGACTGACTCCACCATTCCTTGATGTCCAGCCATCGGCTGGAGAGAATCACCATACAAAGACAACGTCTATTCCTTGGCTAAGAGAAGTTGTGTGGCATTAGAGGTATTTTGGGGCTTGTGGTTGCCCTAGGACTGTATGATTTGCTTAGAGTGTTTAATTAGTGTGCATTGAGTGCTAGTTGGGGTGTTCCCCCACACCCAACATTTTTTGAATTAATTGTTTATATTTGATGATTAGTGTGACTGAATATATGCTTGCATTTAAAAACAATCCACCTCCGAATAATTATTAATAGCGCCGCTCTTGACACAGATAACATTGAAAGACCCAATTTGAGGCTTTTTACAAATGTATGGCTCAGGTGTAAGGGCTTCATGACAACCCACTTGGTTGTTGGAGGTTCTAGGGAGAGAAGTAAGTTCTCTTTCTTTCTTTAAATGGTAATAAAAGTTACCTTTCTTAACTTATATTTTCATTAATAATGGTCTAAGTGAACTGAAAAAAATTTTTTAACTAAATGGAAAGCATGTAATTATTTACTATGGACCTGACCATCTTCCTGGTAACTCAGAATGATTCTAGTATAGAGAGCTTATTGCTGTTGGAAACAATGGAAAACACCAAGAATATAAATTAATATCAACATCAATGACAAGAAATAATCAGATTTCTGTTTAAGGGCCAGGAATTATAACTATAAAATAAATTGAAAATTTAAAGAAATGAATTCTCCTAAAACTGGAAAAAATTAAATGTCAGGTATAATACTCAAAACACAGGCTTTGGAATTTGATGGTCTTGGTTCAAGGCCCAGCTCACAAACATAAAGTCAAATTATTTAACCTCAGAGAGCTTCAAGGTTTTTATCTAAAAAATGAATAACATTACCCAACTTGCCAGCTAGTTTGAAGGTTAAATGAAACAGTGACTAGTGACATACAAATTCTTCTTTCCAATTTCAGCATCTTGTTAAGATATATTGTATCAGCAAATTATAAAGATTTGAGTATTCTATTTAAAAATTAAAATTTATTAATTCTCCAAATTTGAGAACAGAGCTAATAAAATCATATTTAAAATAAGTATTTAGATTTCATATTTGAGATTAACAAAGGAATATTTCAATGCTTCTTTGGAATCATATGGCTAGCCAGTGTTCCCTGATCATAACCTTAGGCTATTGACCTGAGAGAAATAAAAAACAAATCTATACTGAATATGTAAAATATTTATATGAGCAATTAATTCTAAACAGTTGTTTTCAAATTGTGTTGCTGGAGTCCTAAGATTTGGGTGGGAAGGCTATAGTGGCTTGACCTATCTACCTCCCAGTTTCAAACAGAAAAGAACAAACAACTCTACATGCTTTTACTGTACCAGTAGTGAGCTTCCTCTTTAGAGTTCTATTAGAAGAAAAAGAAAGTAACTCTGAGAGTTTTAAAACTATTAATCTCATACTGGTAGATAATTAGGATTTATTTATTTATTTATTTTTGGTGGAGAAAAGGAGTAGGTTTCTAAGAGAAGAATAAAAAAGAATTAAAAAACTGCCAATTTACTGAATTAATTGTGCTACAGAGTAAATTTACTGACTTATTATGCTAAAGGATGAATTAACTAGCTAAATTACTAATCTGGAGGGAAAGGTGGTATTTGTTTTTAATGTCTTGTATCAACTGACCTTCTTTCTGTTTTTTTTTTTTTTTTAAATTCCTGTTTCAAGTAAATCTCTCTGTACTTTTAATTCCAACAACTTCATTATCTATTCTTTCTCAGTATTATCAGGTAATTTAAAAGTCATAATGACTTTCAACTGGATTTATTTTCTGCCTTGAAAAAAACAGTACCCTTCTAAACTCCATTATTCTTCTAAATTATTATTTTTAAATTTTTAATCAATTAGTTAATCAATGAACTTTTTGTGGTACTGGAGATTTAATCCAGGTATATTCCACCTCTGAGCTATACTCTATACTTTTTATTTTTATTTTGAGATTGGGGTGTGTGTGTTTAATGAAGTTGCTGAGGCTGGCCTTGAATTTGCCATCCTCCTGCCTCACCTTCCCAAGTGGCTGGGATTATAGGTAAGCTCTATCATGCCTAGCTCTAAATTATTCTTGATTATCTTTCTTTTTACATTTTGTTTATAGGAAAGCACAGTGGCATCCCCTCACAGGGATATTCTTTTATTTTTGGTGCTGGGAATTGAACCTAGGCCTGCTCTAACACTGAACTGTATCCCCAGCCCTTTTTACTTTTTGAGACAGGGTCTCATTAAGTTGCCCTGGCTAGCCCTAAACTTGGGATCCTCTTGCCTCAGTTTCCTCAATAGTTGGGATTACAGGCATACATCACTGTGCTGGGCTCCTGGAAGTTTCTGTCATTTAATAGGCAAGTCTCCTTCATAAGCTTGGCACACATATTCAAATAATTTAGAGTTAACTTAGTCTCACTTTGTCCCTTGGTTACATGAGAGTAGGTCGGAGAGTGAGAGGAAGAGCAAAGCCATTTTTGAGAATACTTCTAAAAAATTTGTACCTTATGGCTAGGAAAAAGATTTTTTTTTAACAGTTTGTTTTGGTTTAGATTTCATCATTTATAAATTAGATTTATATTGAACACTATACTAACTGCTATGGAAGACACAAATTAAAAATAACATTTTGACGCTTCAATCAATCTATTTTTGTTCAAAAGACACTGGGCAAATAACCTGACTAGGAGAAAGAGTAAGCTTATTCTACCCTGATGCTCTTCCCAGAGCCTCTACCTAGAAACTCTTATGAACCCATGTATCTCACCCAAAGGCCTCCCCTTTGGTGAAGCCTCCCCTAATTGACCAAAGCAGATGAGGGGACACACTCTCACCCCCTGCAGCAAAAGTATTAAAAACCTGCTGCTCTCTAGAATAGAATTGCTTTGAGGACTGAAACTGACCTCATCCCAGTGTCCTTGATAAATAAATGAACAAGTAAAGAGAGCAACAAATAAAAGACTGTACGCAAAGCAGAACTTCTTTTATCTAATTGGCAATAATGTGAATTTATTTTTGTTTAATAGCATTAAGTATAGCTGAAAAGTTTTGAATGTTAAACTTCAGTAGCTGAAGGGAAGGTGGCTGGGTCAGTACTTGGCAATGGTTACCTATATTGTTTAATGCTTACCCTAAATTGTTCAAATAGAGTCTTTCAGGTGGCTTGTGGTTCTCACCCATCTTCCTTCCTATGATCAACCATGTGGGTGTTCCAAGCCTTGTTGTAGTCTGTTGTTTTCCCTTTGTATATGTTAATCAAAATCTTGATTTTTAACTTTCATTTATATTGAAAGCAGAATAGATAGAGGTAAAATCAGCTGTCTTATCTTAAAGAGCTTTTTTTGAAAGATAAAGGTGATGGACTGATTTAGAGGGTGCCCATGTTAGTAAATAAATTCTTGCCCTTATTTCCCCACAACAGCATTAATAGCTAATAATGGTTAATAATGATTGACATTTCCTTTTTGAGTTTCTACTTCCTATGTTGTGTCTTTTTGAAATATGTGGAATACACCCAGAAGTTCCATTTAGAAACTATTCTCCAAATGTTTCTTATGAAACACTGATAGTCATATTAATAATTCAGTGTAAGTACTTTCTAGGCAATTGGTTCATTTTACTTCTTTCAAAAGTGAGGCAATACTCATATAACATTAAATTAACCACTTTAAAATGTACAATTCAACGTGCATATATCACCTCAATTCAATTCCAGAATACTGTCATTACTCTCAAAGTAGAATCTATTTGTCCTTCCCACAGCTCACAGCAACAACTGATCTGCTGAGAAGATTTTTGTGTATTTGCCTGTTCTGGATATTTATACAAATGGAACCAGACAATATGTGATCTTTTGTGTCTGGCTTCTTTCACTTTTTTCAAGGTTCAGCCATGTTCTTTGTTAGTTACTTCAGTTTAGACTTAATAAAACCTCCTTTATGGCTACTTCATGTCTTCTTTAGAGGATGCTGCCTTTCTTTTGATTCTCTTTCTGTATTTACTCAGGGGTGATGTTCTGGGGACAATAACCAGTTTGGTTTAATTGTACTCCTTTGAATTTTACCACCATTGGTATATTTCATATTCTTCTGACCTAGGCATGTAAATTGCTCCTCCTTTTTTCCCCTTAATCCATTAGAGTTCATTTAGCAGTTGATGAAAATGAAGAAATTAAAGCTTGGCTTTATAATGTTGCTCAGGTTACTACATTTCTAGACATTCCTTTCTTATCCCAGTGAGAAAATAGGTCTTTGCAAATTAAACTTTTCCTGATATCTTCATTGTTCTTATTGTAAAATATGTTGCATCTCAGGATTGCTCCTTTGCATGAGTGTATCCCTGGTGGTCTCTCTGCAAGCAGGAGCAGCACTGAGATCTTGGGACTGCAGCTTGGTCAAGCCTGAGGTATCTGAAGCCCATTTCGGTGGGATAGAGACTGGATTTGCTAGGGCTGATCTGGGTGTTTGGTGATCCTGAGAGACTTCAGAGAAAGAGCCGAGAAACTGTTGAACATTGACAGAGACAGTTTGACTTCCCAGCAAGATTTATCTTATTTTTTGATTTGCTAATCTCTCTACCATATTTGGAACAGGATGTATTTTATGCACCAGTGTGTGGAGGACAATGATATATGAATGATGTTTTGCATTTTTGTTGTATTCTTATGTCTTTAATTTTCTCTCTTTGTTCATATTCTTCCTTTCTTTTGTCTATTTTCTTTCCAACATTTCTCCAATCAACAGCCAATCTCTGTTGGTTCCTCTTCTACTCTTCCTGTGAATTTTTACTTCTAGCTTCTCTCTTCCTCCCTCATGAATATCGTATACTACACCATCTCTGTTCTCCCATCCACTATTTGAAATTGTAAACCGTTTTAACAAAGGTTTTGTTTGTATATAAATAGTTATTGAACTCATCATTTTGGTTTAATACAAAAATGCAGTATACGCCTTAGTGGGAACTATTAGATTTAAGGGTATATATTGTGTACACTGAGTGCTGTTGATATTAGTCTCACTAGTAAAGGCAAAGTGCTGGAAACCTTCAGGGACACTATAGTTCTACAGGGTAGAATTTATGTGGCCTAAGATGCATACTTCCGGATGGGAAAATACATTAACAGTATGAAAAAACAAGGGAATAAAGTGCCCCCCCCCAAAAAAACAAGATGCTTCAACAACAGAAGCCACTGATAACATAGTACAAGAAATGTCCAAAAAGGAGTTCAAATTGTACATAGTTAAATTGATATGTGAGGTAAAGAATAGTATAAGGAGTGAAATCAAAGAAAAGATACAGGAAGTGAAAGACCACTTCAATAAAGAGTTAGGGATCATAAAAAAAAAAAAAAATCAGAAATCTTCAATATGAAGGAATCCGTAACCCAAATTATAAATTCAATAGAAAGCATCACAACAGACTAGACCACTTGGAAGACAGAACCTCAGACAATGAAGACAAAATATATAATCTTGAAAGTAGAGGTAACCATGTAGAGAAGATGATAAGAAACCGTGAGCAGAACATCCAAGAATTATGGGATAACATGATAAGACCAAATTTGAGAGTTAATGGAATAGATGAAGGAGCAGAAATACAAACTAAAGAAATGCACAATCTGTTCAATGATATAAAAGCATAAAATTTCCCAAACCTAAAGAATGGAATGGAAAAGAGGCTTACAGGACCCCAAATGTACAAAATTACAGCAGACGCACATCAAGACACATTATAGTGAGAATGACTAACACAGAATAAAGATAAAATCTTAAAGGCTGTGAGAAAAAAAATAAAGTTATGTATAAGGGAAAACCAATTTGGATCTGAATTGATTTCTCAACCCACACCCTCAAAACTAGGAGGTCCTAGAATAATATATTTCAATCTCTGAAAGAAAATGAATGCCAATCAAGAATTTAATACCCAGCAAAATCAAGTTTCAGACTTGAAGATGAAATTAAAACCTTCCATGATAAAAAAAAATTAAAAAAATTCACAATTAGAAAGCCTACACTACAGAGCATTCTCCACAAAATACTCCATGAGGATGAAGTAAAAAAAAAAAAGTGAAAACCAGCAAAGGGAGGAGCTACACTAAAGGGACATTCAACCAAATAAGAAACTAAGACAAATCAAAAACCAGAAATAAATCAAAATTACAAGGAATATAAAATATATCATTAATCAACAGTCTAAACTCATCAATCAAAAGACATAGTTTGGCAGATTGGATTAAAAAGCAAGACCCAACAATATGCTGACTTCAAGAGACTCACCTCATGGGCAAAGATATCCACAGGCTGAAGGTGAAAGGATGGGAAAAAACTTGTCATTCATATGGATTGGGTAAACAAGCAGGAGTTTCCATTCTCATCTCAGAAAAAGTAGACTTCAAACCAAAGTTAATCAGAAGAGAAAAAAGGACATTTCATACTTCTTAAGAGAAGTATATATAAGCAGGACATGACAATTATAAATAATATTTATGCCCCAAACAATTGAGCATCTATGTACATCAAACAAACCCTTCTCAACTTCAAGAGTCAAATAGATTGTAATAAATTAATACTGGGTGACTTTAACACACCTCTCTCACTACTGGACAGATCTTCCAAACAAAAACTAAATAAGGAAATTATAGAACTACAGAATACAATCAATAATTTAGACTTAACAGACATATATAGAATATTTTATCCCTCAGCGAGCAAATATACTTTCTTCTCAGCAGCACATGGCTCCTTCTCTAAAACAGACCATATCTTATGCCACAAAGCAATTCTTAGTAAATACAAAAAAATAGAGCTAGTACCCTGTATACTATCAGACCACAATGAAATGAAATTAGAAATCAATAATATATATATAAAATATAATATTTTATATATATAATAATATATATAAAATTATATATATATATATATATATATATATATATATATATATATAATCAATATATCAATAAAAAATATAAGCTACTGTAACAAATGGGGACTAAATAATACACTACTGAATGATGAATGGATAGTAGAAGTGATCAAGGATGAAATAAAAAAATTCTTAGAGGTAAATGAGAATACTGATACGACATACCAAAATCTCTGGGACACTATGAAGGCAATACTAAGAGTAAAGTTCACTGCATTGAGTGCATTCATTAAAATAATAAGAAGTCAACAAAATAATGACCTAATACTACATCTCAAAGCCCTAGGAACAGAAGAATGAATCGACACCAAATAAAGTAGAAGATAGGAAATAAAATCATAGCTGAAATCAATGAAATCAAAACAAAAGAAACAATTGAAACAATTGACAAAATGAAAAGTTGGTTCTTTGAAAAAATAAATAGAATAGATAAACCCCTGGTTATGCTAATGAAGAGAAAAAGAGAGAAAATTCAAATTACTAAAATATAAGATGAAGAAGGAAATATCACAATGGACATGTCTGAAATACAGAAGATAATTAGAAACTATATTGAAAATTTATATTCCAATAAAATAAGAACATATTGAAGACATTGACAAACTTATACAGACATATGACTTACCCCCAAACTGAATGCAGAGGTCATACACGATTAAAACAGACCAATTTCAAGTAATAGAAAACACTATCAAAAGCCTACTAACAAGAAAATCCCAGGACTAGATGGATTCTCAGTCAAGTTCTACAAGACTTTCAAAGAAGAATTAACATCAATAGTCCTCAAAATGTCCATGAAATAGAAAAAGAAATAATCTTTCCAAACTCACCATAGTGCACCACAATCAAGTGGAGTTCATCCCAGGGATCAATATATAGAAATATATGGGAATATATGGAAATATATGGAATATATGGAAATCAATAATCGTATTCCTCAGATCAATAGACTTAAAAACAAGGATCATATGATCATCTCAAGAGATGCAGAAAAAGCATTTGACAAAATACAGTACAACTTCATGTTCAAAACACTAGAAAAACAAGGGATAGTAGAAACACTCCTTAACATTGTAAAAGCTATATATGCCAAACCCAAGGCCAGCATCATTCTAAATGGAGAAAAATTGAAAGAATTCCCTCTAAAAACTGGGACAAGGATGTTCCTCTTTCACCACTTCTATTCAACATCATCCTTGAAACTCTAGCCACAGCAATTAGACAAAAGAAAGAAACTAAAGGGATACATATAGGTAAAGAAAACCTCAAACTATCAGTATTTGGTGATGACATGATTCTATATCTAGAAGGGCCAGAAAATTCCATGAGAAAACTTCTAGTACTAATAAAAAAATTCAGCAAAGTAGAAGGATATAAAACCAACACCCATAAATCGAATGCATTCCTATATAACAGTGATGAATCCACTGAAAGAGAAATTAGGAAAACTACCTCATTCACAATAGCCCCCCCCCCCCCAAATAAAATACCTGGGAATCAATCTAATAAAAGACGTGAAAGACCTCTAAAATGAAAACTACAGAACACTAAAGAAAGAAATTGAGGAAATTTCTTTTCTTTCCATCTCAGAAGATAGAAAGATCTCCCATGCTCCTGGATACGCAGAATTGTCAAAATTGTCAAAATGGCTATATTACCAAAAGTGTAATAGAGAGTTAATGCAATTCCTATTAAAATTTCAATGACATTCTTCATAGAAATAGAAAAAGCAATCATTAAATGTTTTTGGAAAAATAAGAGACCCAGAATAGCTAAAGCAATCCTTAGCAAGAAAAGTGAAACAGGAGGCATCACAATACCAGATAAACTATACTACAGAGTTATAAAAATTGGCATGATATTGACACCAGCATAGACTTGTAGACCAATGGTACAGAATAGAGGACACAGAGAGAAACCCACATAAATATGGTTATGTCATACTAGACAAAGGTGCCAAAAACATATAGTAGAGAAAAGATAGCCTATTCAACAAATGGTGCTGGGAAAACTGGAAATCCATATGTAGCAAAATGAAATTAAACCTCCACCTCTCACCCTGCACAAAAACAACTCAAAGTGGATCAAAGACTTAGGTACTAGAACAGAGACCCTAACAGAAGAAAAAATAGGCCCAAATCTTCAACCATGTTGGCCTAGGATCTGACTTCCTTAACAAGACTCCTAAAATAAAAGAAAAAAAAAAATCAAGAATCAATAAATGGGATGGATTCAAACTAAAAAGCTTCTTCTCAGCAAAGGAAACAATAACATGAGGAGAGAAAATCTTTACCACATACACTCTGATAAAGCATTAATTTTTAGGATATATAAAGAACTCAAAAAACTTAACATCAAAATCACAAATAAGCCAATCAACAAATAGACTAAGGAACTGAACAGACACTTCACAGAATAAGAAGTACAATAGAACAATAAATACATGAAAAAAGTGTTCAACATCTCTAGCAATTAGAGAAATGCAAACCAAAACTACACTAAGATTTCATCTCACTCCTATCAGAATGGCAATCGTCAAGAATACAATAATAAATGTTGGCAAGAATGTGGGGCAAAAGGTACACTCATATATTGCTGGTGGGACTGCAAATTGGTGTAACTGCTATGGAAAGCAGTATGGAGATTCCTCAGAAAATTGGGAATGGAACCACCATTTGACGCAGCTATCCCACTCCTTGGTTTATACCCAAAGAACTTAAAATCAGCATACTACAGTAATGCAGCTATGTCAATGTTTATAGCAGTTCAATTCATAATAGCTAAACTATGGAACCAATCTAGGTGTCCCTCAATAGATGAATGGATAAATAAAATGTGGTATATATACTCAATGGAATATTACTCAGCTTTAGAGAAGAGTGAAATTTTGGCATTCACCAGTAAATGGATGGAGTTGGAGAATATCATGCTAAGTGAAATAAGCCAATCCCACAAAACCAAAGGCCGAATGTTTTCTCTAATATGCAGATGCTAATTCACAATAAGGGGAGGGCACTAGAGAAGAATAGCATTACCTTAGATCAGGTAGAGGGAAGTGATGGGAAGGAAGAGGAAGGGATGTTGGGATAGGAAAGATAGTAGAATGAAATAGATATTATTACTTTATGTATATACGTGACTGCATAACCAATATGATTCTGCAACATGTACATATATGTATGATATATCAAAGTGCATAAATGCATTTTATCGTGTATAACTAATTAAAATAAATTAAAAATTAATTTAAAAAAACTAAAAAAACCCCCCACATAAAAACCCCAATTTCTCCCAGCTCAATGTATAATTCCTAATATTCAGATTTAAGGCTTTTATCTAACTAACTTAATACCTCAGTATATTCTGGTTTAGGGGGTAAAGCCTCCAAATCTAACATCATATGTAGCTCAGTGACTGCTCAGGGGCACAGAACAAATATGTACTAAATGATATTTACTGAATAAGTGAGTGAATTTTCTTTTCAATAAATCCTCTTATTTTCCTTTCACATGTACTCTCTTATTCCTACTTTTATATGTTCACAGCCATCTTATATTGTCTATTTAAAGAGCCTTCTTTATGCCATATCATTTGTTCTCACTTCTATTATGAAATCTTTTGAAATAAGTCAGCTAAGACCTATCTAGTCACTTGAACTGCTCTGGTACTTGTGGCTGTCCTGCTTTCCATTTAAAGGGATGCAATACAAGGTCAATCACCTTGTCAATTACCTTCTTTGTCACTTTCAGTACTGAGGCAGAGCCTTCTCTATACACTGAGTACTAACTAAAAAGTCTCTAATAAAATCTTCTCCAGTACATTATTTTAAAAGGGACCATCAAGATCCCTGCAAAAAATAGCACCTACAAATTAATAATATATGTTAGATTCAGAGATTAGTGGTCTTTGTTTTAACTGGATAGGAAATAAATAAAATAAACCTGTAGGATGTTTTCCCCCTGGCAGTGGGATTGTGCATATAGACAATTACTCTGCCACTCAGCTACACCCGCTTCCCCCATTTTTTTTTTTTACTTTGAGACAAGTTCTCACTAAGTTGCCCAGCTGACCTTGAACTTGCAATCTTTCTGCCTCAGCTTTCCAACTAGCTGGGATTATAGGTGTGCACCACCATATATGTCAATTTTTTAAACTGAAAGAGGATCTCCTATCCCTTTGCCAAATAATTGAATTTGTTAGTTATAGGTTAAACTTATTTCATGAAAATTTTGTTCTTTTTCTCATTATTGTCCTGTCATATAAAAATAAAACCATGGAATAATCAACAATAAGAAAGATAACATTCATACACATGACACCAAAGCAACGCTACCTCTCAGCTTGTTTGACCTACTAAACTGTTGCACAGGCCACTGGTGAGGACAAAGGTCAGGGTGTGCCTTGGAAGAATAGCACTAGATAAATAGCAGTAAAAACTCTGGAGAGGAAGGAAGCGTAGGCAGGACCTGCATTATGCCAATAAGAATGAGTAGCCAGTGTTGCTTTGAAAATTTTATAGTCTTTAAATTTAAATTGGGGTGATTTTTCTGACTCTTCTTACTCTGACCAGTCAGTATAGACACTCAAATCCAAAATATGTTACAGAAACCATGTTTGGTAGTGCACATCTGATTCCCAGCGACTTGGGGAGCTGATATAGGAAGACTGCAAATATGAGGCCAGCCTAGGCAAATTACTAAGAGTCTTTCTCAAAATTAAAAAGATAAAAAGGGCGGGTGTGTGTGTGTCCCCAGTGGTAGAGTACCCCTGGGTCTGATCCTCCAAATGTCATAGAAAAACAAAGTCAGGATGGCTGTCTTTTGGTGAGTCTTCTAGACTGAGGCAGGGAGCTTAGTCATGCTCCCTTTGCAGTACTCCAGCAGCATATCTGTCTGCGAGGACAGTTCTATGGCCTTCAGTCTCCTTCTATATGGACCTCAAATAGCAAGTAGGGATGAGTGATGTACCATCACCAGAAATACAGAACAGATAAAATCTGGTGGACTTTATGACTTAGCCCAAACATACAACTATCTTTTAACTGTAAAAAATATTTATTTCCTTTGGGTTTTTTGAGACAAGGTTTTGCTGTTCTGCCCAGGCTGGCCCTGAACTCCTGGGTTCAAGTGATCCCCTTGCTCCAGCCTTCTAAGTAGCTGAGATTGTAGGCACATACAAAAAAGTTGTTTTCTATATTAGGTATTATAATTACAAAATTAATAATTTAGCTTGAATTTTTGAAAGTAAGCAGATTTCATTAAGCTTTACAAAAAATTTATTTTGTTAAGTTTATGAGAGTTGCTACGAAACACAATTCTTTGGAAAAAAAAGAGAGACAATATTGTGTTTACTGGGCCATGGGTGGATAACTGACAACGGATGATGTCACTAATAGGCAATTATAATGTCCAGCATTCCAAAACTATTTAATAATTTGTTTTGAAGAAATATAGCTTCCAAAGGAACAAAAGGAGAATCTAAATATGTATTGGATGGCTACATATCAAAATAAGGTTAAATGTATAAAATAAAGAAATTAATCCCACCTTAAAAAAGTATCAAATATTTTGTCGGCAACTCAAATACAGAAAGAGGTTAAAAATTTATTGGTAAATTAGGCTGCAAGGGTAGAGCACTTGCCTAGCATGTGTTAAATCCTGGGTTCAACCCCCTGTTCCACACACACACACAAAAAAAAAAAAAAAAAAAAGAAGAAGAAGAAAAAGTTTATTGGTAAATGAATAATTTGGACTATTTACTACATTTGCCATGTAAAAAATTTCCTGTGGAAACATTGTAGAAAGTAGTTAGGCTTCCAGAGTAATCTATAAAGACTTGGATGAATATTAGATATATCTATGTCCGTACAGCATAATGATGAAGGCATATGAACTTCCTAGAGCCAATAACCCCTTGATCCAGGCTTGGTCATGCTGGTTTGTCCCCAGCAGTATTTCTAATTGTTGCACTCTTCAGTCAGAATAGCTTTCTGGTCCTAGAACATCTTCTGGTAGGAGGGAATCCACTCATGTCTTTGTCAAACCTAGGTGGGTGGTATAGGTCAAGGGGCACTCCTTTCTAAATACCTATGCAGGAGTGAATGTTAACTGCCCCATTAGTCTCAGGGGAGGAATATAATTTTATCCTAACTACTCTTAGTCTTCAAACGTTTGTGGGTCTGAAACTGTTTAAAAGAATATTCTAATAAGTACTGAAATGAGGTTCAGCCTTAATCAAGTTCATGTGACCCAAACTTTTCCTATGTCTGGCTAGGCTCTCCAAACATCTGGGCAAATCCTCCCCTACTCACCCCAAAATGTATAATGTAATTACATTATAATACTGAACACCTTTTTTACACAAAAGGGAAGCATTTGCTACAATACACATCTATATGATCAATACAATGTTCCTGCATCTTCTCAGAGCCTACATATCTGTCTATGAAATATACTTCCAGGAAGACAAGTTCTTGAGCAGAGCTATTACTCATGTTCATGGTGCCACAGGAAATGCAAACAGGACACAGAGCTGAGGCCTGTGGGAAAACTAAAGTGAGTCAGGAGAAATGTTTAGTAAATTTTTACAATTTAGACTGGCTACACTAATGGCCAGGTACAGTGGTGCATGCTTGTAACCCCAGCAACTTGGAAAGCTAAGGCCAGAGAATGGCAAGTTTGAGGCCAGCCTTAGTCACTTAGTGAGACCTCTCTCAAAATAAAATAAAAATAAAGAGAGCTGGGGATGTTTCAGTGGTAAAGCAACCCTGGGTTCAACCCCCAAGACTGAAAAAAAAAAAAAAAATGAATGGCCATACTAATGGTTATTATGCAAACCACTGGGGATGTCAATAAATACTTCAAAATCAGAATATTACATACTCATAATAGGTTCCTCCCTCTTCAGATACTAGTATAAGCTGATATTACTATAATTAAACAAAACATCAAGAGAGCTAAAGTAACATACTGTTTGAAGAAAGAGAGGTAACAAGATTAAGAACCCCCCAATCACTGTTTATATTAATTCATTATATTGATGAGCTAGTTCCATTAAAAATGTTTCTTTTTGCCAGGTGAGGTAGTTCATCCCTATAATCCCAGGCATGCAGGAGGTTGAAGCAAAAGGATCACAAGTTTGAAGCCAGCCTGGGCAACTTAGTGAGACTGTATCAAAATAAAAAACTAGAAAAAGAGATGGGCGTACAGCTCAGTGGTGAATCACCCCTGGATTCCATCTCTAGTGCCATACACACATAAAAAGTTTATTCTTTTCTCTAATTCATAGGTTAGGATGATTACTGGACATATAACAGCTGTGGTTTGGGCTAGATCTACACAGCATTACACCTCTGCCTATTCAAACATTTCAGTGTAAGATGTCATGACATTTGGCAGAGAATAAGCCTGCTTACTATGGGAAGCACAAAGATCCAACAACTTAAAGAGTTTTGCTTAAAGCTCATAAAATGTCTTTTTATTAAATTAGATTTTCATTTATATAAATTGTCATATAAAGATACTTTATTGTTAGAAAATGATACAGAAAACAAATCTTTAGAATTAAAACACATTTATACAACACTTCTTATCTTTTTATTTTATTTTTCTCCTTGTTTTTTTTTTTTTTATTATGAACTAAGTGTCAGTGGTCATCAGCTTGTTCCAGGATGCTAAGCATTCTGGTGAGCTGATGAGGTAGATGTAGAAGACCATTTGAAAAGGTGAGTGTGGATGGTCTAGACTAGATAACTGGTCATAGTATATGACAGGATCACTGAGCAAATAGATATGCCTGGGCATGTTGCTATCTCAAAACACTCCAACTTGAAACAGGATTTGAAGAAGCATAAGTAATATTATTGTCTCTATATTAATTTCTAGGAATGAGGGAATTAAGAAAAATGGAAACAAGGTCTAACTGATGGTGAAGCACATTTTTTATGCAAACAAAATGCTAATAACAGTTAACTTTTAAAGAAAAAAATTTTTAATTGTAGATGTACATAATACCTTTATTTTATTTATTCATGTGTGTGCTGAGGATTGAACCCCGTGCCTCACACATGCTAGGCAAGTGCTTCACCACTGAGCCACAACCTGAGCCTGTTAACATGTTTTATATCAGAGACACTTCATTCATCTCGTTTAGTCTTCATGAGTCTGGGAGATATAGATGTTTTTTACCTCCATTTTATCTTCTTAATTTTAATAAAATTATGAACCACTAAACTGCATAATTCTTTTTGTTGTTCAATTATAGTTTTGTCCTAGAGGTATATTATGGGTTCCACTCAATTCCTGGCCTTGTTTTACTGGCAAAATATAGGATGACCCTGGCTTATTGTCTTTAAAAATAATATTAGAAATAAGAGGTTAATCAAAAAACCAGCCACTGTAGCAAACTGGATGCACTTTCAGTGCAGCCTTACCTTCCTCTGGTGGCTTTCTGTAGAACCTTCATTCCTGCCAGCCTGCAGGACTTCCCTTCCAACTGTCTGCCCTTCAACATGGCACCTTCTAAGTACACTTCACCAAACATCCCATAGGCATCTTGCACCAGAAGGCAGACTCTGTAAGAAATCACAGTTGTTCTTTGAGGAGAAGTTTGGATTCATATAGAGATCAAGATCTGCCTTTCTTTCACTGGAAATCCACTGTATTTATCTTCCTAAATGGCTGAGTCAGGGGGAATGAAGTTAGATTTAAGGACGCACTTTTTGGACTTGTATAAACAGGTGTTTAGCCACAAAATATAGGAGACAGAATTTTTTCTTGGCACAAAACAAATCCCTAAGCTGAATGTGGTTGAAAAACACATAAAGATGACCATTTTCTCAAACCACATATATTACTGCTGCCTAGAAACAGTCCTCTTTTTCCATTTTACCCTGTTCTCCATTAGAGAAGACCTTTCTACTTTATGTGAGAACTCAATACTGAGAAAAGCATCAGTGTAACATTATGATGAGAACAACAATAAGGAGCATTTTTTTGAGAAAGTATCTATTTACAGATCCATATCCCAGCAGGCAGCCACTTGGACATGATAGATATCCAGTGACAAGAAAGGATATTGCCCTAATTTTAAGTCAGATGTTGGTCTTCATCAAAGACTATCTATGACTGAATTTCCTCACTTCATAGTTCAGGTAAATGAAGTCTTATTTACTACAAAATGATACTTTTCATGGAGCCTAAAAATATTTATTCAGAAAACAGCATTACAAAATAGGCTATGATGGAGATTCCTGGGAAAGCTGGGAATGGAACCACCATTTGACCCAGCTATTGCCCTTCTTGGACTTTTCCCCGAAGACCTTAAAAGAGCGTACTACAGGGATACTGCTACATCGATGTTCATAGCAGCACAATTCACAATTGCTAGACTGTGGAACCAACCCAGATGCCCTTCAATAGATGAATGGATAAAAAAAATGTGGCATTTATACACCATGGAGTATTACGCAGCACTAAAAAATGACAAAATCATAGAATTTGCAGGGAAATGGATGGCACTAGAGCAGATTATGCTTAGTGAAGCTAGCCAATCCCTAAAAAACAAATACCAAATGTCTTCTTTGATATAATGAGAGCAACTAAGAACAGAGCAGGGAGGAAGAGCAGGAAGAAAAGATTAACATTAAACAGATAGATGAGGTGGGATGGAAAGGGAGAGAAAAGGGAAATTGCATGGTAATGGAGGGAGACCCTCATTGTTATACAAAATTACATATAAGAGGTTGTGAGGGGAATGGGAAAATAAACAAGGAGAGATACGAATTACAGTGGATGGGGTAGAGAGAGAAGATGGGAGGGGAGGGAGGGGGGATGGTAGAGGATAGGATAGGTAGCAGAATGCAACAGTCACTAGTATGGCAATATGTAAAAACGTGGGTGTGTAACTGATGTGATTCTGCAATCTGTATTTGGGGTAAAATTGGGAGTTCATAACCAACTTGAATCTAATGTATGAAATATGATATGTCAAGAGCTTTATAATGTTTTTAACAACCAATAAAAAAAAAAATTAAAAAAAAAAAAAAAAAAAAAAAAAAAGGCTATGGAACACAAAACTATTTTAAAGATAAAAGTATAATGGAAAAGAACAGATGACAAGCAAATAACAAGCAAAAGAAAGCAAAATCTGAAGCCACGAGCATCAACTTGTACCATGGCAAAAGGGTTAAGAATTCTAGACTCCCTGATGAAGGTCTCCCAAGTCCAAAAGGCACCATGGTTTGCAAGAGAAACAAAGGGAAATATTGAGAGCACCTTTAATTGGATTGCTAATTTGCTATGGAATGAGATTAAAAAAATGTGCTCTCATAAAAATCACCAAACGAGGAAATAAACCATTGTGTGCAAAGAGTCTGAAGAAAATAGTAGATCTGTTGAGGACTTAAGATAATATAATTTACAGAAAATTCAGAATAATTTTTTTCCCAGTATTGGGGATTGAACACAGGGGCAATCTACCTCTGAGCTACATCCCAGCCCTTCCTTTTTAAATTCTATTTTAAAACAGGTCTCACTAATTGTTGAAGCTAGCCTTGAATTTGCAATCCTCCTGAGTAGCTGGGATTACAGGCACGTGCCACTAGCTAGAATAATTTTTTTTTTTTTTTTTTTGGTGGTGGTACTGGGCACTCTTATCACTAAGGTATATCCCCAACAATTCCTTTTAACTTTTTATTTGAGACAGGGTCTCACTAAGTTGCCTAAGCTGCAACTTGCAACCCACTTCCTTCTGCCTCACAAGCAGAATAACTATTTAAAAAGGTAAGAGGTAATTTTTTCCCCCAGAAAACAGATGAAAATTAAATTGTTTAAAAACTGGCTAAAATAATCCATTAAAAATAAAGATTTAGGGGCTGTAGCTCAGTGGCAGAGCGCTTGTCTGTGTGAGGCATGCGTGAGGCACTGGTTCAAGCCTTAGCACCACATAAAAAATAAATTAATAAACAAAGATATTGTGTGTCCTTCTACAGCTAAAAAAATAAATAAAATAAAGATTCATCCAGGCACAGTGGCGCATGCCTGTAATCCCAACTGCTTGGGAGGATGAGGCAGAGGATCTTGAGTTCAAACCCAACCTCATCAATGGTGAGACACTAAGCAACTCAGTGAGACCCTGTCTCTAAATAAAATATAAAATAGGGCTGGGGATGTGGCTCAGTGGTCAAGTGCCCCTGAGTTCAATCCCTAGTACCTTCTCTCCCCCCACTCTCCTCCCAAAAGACCTAATTACCAATGATCAAAAATTACAGGGCTAGGAATTTGGCTCAGTGGTAAAGTGCTTACCTAGGAAGTGCAAAGGTCCTGGGTTCAATTCCCAGCACCGCAAAAAAAAAAAAAAAAAAAAAAAAAAAAAAAAAAAATTATAAATGGCAGAGGAATTTATTAAATTACAACATAGTTATAATATCAGCTATATCTTTTAAATTTTTTATATCTTTATTTTTTTTAACATGGTGCTGAATATTGAACCCTGTGCTTCACATGTGTGAGGCCAAGTGCTCTACCATTGAGCTACAACCAGTCCCATTCAGCTACATTTTGACCATGGGTAACTACAGAAAACCTATCCAGTTTCTTAGATAGGCTGCAAACTATAAAATTAAAGAGATGGGAGGGAGAACACATGGATTGAAAGAAGCAAAATTAGTCTATATAATGATAAATATTTGAAGAAATATGAGATTAAGAGATTACTATGAGAACCAGGGTATGATTGAGAAGGAGCTGGTAGATGGCATATGGGTATTTTTATTTCTTGTTTTTAGATATACATGACAGTAGAGTGTATTTTGACAAATTATACATATATAGAGTACAATCCATTCCAATTAGAATTCCATTTCTTTGGGTATATATAATGTTGAGTTACACCGGTCACGTATTCATATATGAGCAAAGGATAGTTATGTCCAATTAATTCTACTGTTTTTCCTATTCCCACCCCCTTTCTTTCTCGTTTGTCTAATCCAATGAACTTCTATTCTTTCCCTCCCTATCCCCCTTGTTGTGGGTTAGCATCCACATATCAGAAAGTATATTCAGCTTTTGTTTTTTTGGGATTGGTTTATTTTACTTAGCGTGATATTCTCCAGGTCCATCCATTTAGCAGCAAATGCCAAAATTTCATTCTTCTCCATAGCTTCGTAATATTCCTGTGTGTGTGTGTGTGTGTGTGTGTATTACATTTTTTAAAAAAATCTATTCATCTGTTGAAGGGCACCTAGTTTGGATCCATAGCTTGGCTATTGTGAACTGAGCTGCTATAAACATTGATGTGGCTGTGTCACTGTAGCATGCTGATTTTAAGTCCTTTGAATATAAACTGAGGAGTGGGATAACTGAGTGAAATGGTGGTTTCATTCCAAGTTTTCTGAGGAATCTCAATACAGCTTTCTATAGCGGTTCCACCAATTTCAGTCCTACCAGCAATGTATGAGTGAACATTTTCCCCCACATCCTCGCCAACATTTATTATTACTTTTATTCTTTTTTTTTTGGTACCAGGATTGAACCTCAGGGACTCTTAACCACTTAGCCACATCCCCAGCCATTTTTATTTTTTATATAGAAACAGGGTCTTTCTGAGTTGCTTAGGGTCTTGCTAAATTGCTGAGGCTGGCTTTGAACTCTTGATCCTCCTGCCTCACCTTCCCAGCCACTGGGATTACAGGCATGTGCTGTGCTTCCACCCCCAGCTTGTTACTTGTGTTCTTGATAATTGCTGTACTGACTGGAGTGTATGGAATCTCAGTGTAGTTTTAATTTGCATTTCTCTAATTGCTAGAGATGCTGAATATTTTTTCCATATATTTTTTGACCATTTGTATTTCTTCTTTTGTGAAGTGCTTGTTCAGTTCCTTTGCCTATTTATTGATTGGATTGTTATTTTTGGTGTTAAGTTTTTTGAGTTCTTTGTATATCCTGAATATTAATGCTCTCAAAAATAGGGGATGGGGCTGGACATATAGCTCAGTTGGTAGAGTAGCACTTGCATTCACGAGGCCCTGGGTTCAATCCCTAACAACACTAAATAAATAAATAGGGACAAGAAGCTATACAAAATGACTTGGGAGGTTTGTGGAAGAATAAAATAGAACTTTCAAAGAAGAAAGAAATATTAGCTGGGGAGAAGGCTAGAGAAATAGATCACAGAATGAGAAGGTCTAATCTATGCCTACTAGGAATCAGAAGAAAAAAATGAAGGAAGGGGAAGCAATAACTTAAAATCTAGTAACTGATTTTTTTCTCAACTAATGTAAAATAAAAGAAGAAAAACAAATACCAGACAGGACAGCAAAAAGGAAAACCATTCTAATACACACAATGTAATGAAACTAGAGAACACCAAAGACAGAGAGAAGATTTTTAAAAGAAAGAAGCACACAGATAAGATTTATATATTTTATATTTACCTGGATTGATTAGCATCTTTTAACAAGATGTGCACAATTAGAAGATTTTCAAAAACCATCTTCAGATAAATTAACATTTACTTTCCATCAACTTACTCAAAAACCATGAATAATTGGGCTGGGGTTGTGGCTAGGTAGAGCACTTGCCTAGCACATGTGAGGCACTGGGTTTGATTCTCAGCACCACAAAAACAAAAACAAAAAAACAAAAAACCATGAATAAAATCAGAAGCCCAGTGTAATATTCTGAAAGCCTTCTCAGAACTGTGTAGCAGCAAAACTATCTTTCAAATATTGTGATAAATAAAGATATTTTCAGATAAAGAAAAATTAGGAGCAATTTCCACCTATAGCCTGAGATATTTGCTAATTATTAAGGCAATTACTAAAATTATTTTAATTATATACTTTAGGAAAAAGAAATTATCATGGAAAAAGGGTCTCAGATGTAAGAAGGACTAGTAATGAAAAATATAAATAAATGAAAATGATAGGATAAAATAACAGCACAATCAATAATATTAATTAATAAGGAGAGCAGAAAATAGAATGGATAAAATATGAAATGGATACCATAAAATTCAAATTGAGGGGGAGGTGACAAGTTTAAATGTTCCCAAATTCTCATATCACTCTATGTCTAAAGATATTAACTTAAGTATAGTAAGTGTGGTATAATTTCAAGGACAAACTCTTAAAGTAAGAGAAATAGGAAATATCACTTCCAAATTACTGGTGGGGAAAAAGGAATGAGAAATATAGGCAAACAAATGAAAATAAGAAAACATGGGGAGACAGCATAAATAAGGCAAGAAAAATTAAGGTAATAAATTAGGTGATAGACATGTCTTTGTATATTAGAAATAAAATTAAAATGACAAACTTGACAGTCAAAGAATTTGTGATATTGTTTGAAGGAAGAAAAAAATGTTTTACAATAAACAATTGCTAGAAACCTCCTAAAACACAGAAAGGTTCAAAACACAAGGGTATAAAAAAGAATTTCCAATAAATATTAAGCAAAAGAAAGCTCAGAGGACTTTTAAATAAAAACTTTTAGGACAGAAGGCATTATTAGTAACAGAGAGATCACTATTGATAATAAAGTTTAATTTACCAGGAACACATTCAATGCTAAACCTTTATGCTCTAGTTTTTATATAGAATATAAGATGATAAACCCACACAGAGGAATTAACAAATCCACCACCAGTGTAGGAGATTTTAATATACTTTAGCCAACTCTTGATAAACCAACAAAACAAAAAGTAAAGATTTAGAAAACTTACATATACATAATGAGTTTGATTTGCTGGATAAATATAAGAAAAATGCCCCCAATTAGAAAAACTGCATTCTACCAGGCATAGTAGCGCACACCTATAATCCCACTAACTCAGGAAGACTGCAATATTGAGGCCAGCCTCAATAACTTAGGGAGACCCTGTCTCAAAATAAAAAATAAGAAAGACTGGGGATGTAGCACAGTACCCCTTTGTTCAGTGTTTAGTACTCCTTATTTCAATGTCTAATACCAACAAAGCAAAGCAAAACAAAACAAAAACCAATCAAACAAAACCGGAAAAAAATGTGCATTCTTAATGTACAAAACCCGGGCTTGGACTTTGTCATACAGCAAGTTTCAATGAATTCCAAAGAACTCATATTATATGACACAATTCTTTGCCTACAATAAAATTAAGAAAGAAATCAAGCAAAAATATGTATTTAAAAATCCTCTTATATTTGCAAATTTTACAACATATTTTTCAATTTTTAAGTCAAATAGGAAATCACAGTGGGAAACTATACTTTGAACTGTTGATAATAAAAATACCTCGTCAGAATTTATAGATCATGACATATTAGGAAACTGATTGTCTTGTATATAATAAAACAATACTTTGCCTATTTACATATTAAAATTAGTTATCTACCTACTACCAAGAATTCTACACAAAATCTCTGTTAATTGTTAACACCTTTTCTCAGGATGCTGAACCTCCCAGGGATTTGGTCCTGAAGAGCTTCTGCTCTACTTCAACCTGGATGTATTAGCATTCACACCTGAGGCCCAGCAGTCATTCTGGTATTTCCTGTCACAAAATTTGGGGGTTCTCTTTGCTTCTCTGCTATGCTGGTTTTCCTATTTCCTACACCCCATATCTTTCCTCCTTAATTGACATCTTTAGTTCAGTAGCTCATGGCTTCTAGCTTCCTCAAAATGGGAAGGAAAAAATATTGAAACCATGCATGAAGTCACTGATTGTCTGTCCTCAAACTTTATGGGCAGTTGAGCTGGTGGAGATTTGAAGATTGGAACTGATTTTTAATTCAAAGTCCAATCATGCTTTGTTTTGCTTCCTTCTTACTGGCAGCCGAAGTCTGTTTTAGTTTCCAGAAAGCTATGCAACAGTAGAAATAAAAATGTGTGTGTGTGTGTGTGTGTGTGTGTGTGAGAGAGAAAGAGAGAGAGAGAGAGGGGGGGGGGAGAGGGAGAGAGGGAGGGGGGAGAGACAGACTGGGAATTGAATCCCTGGGTGCTCTATCACTGAGCTCCATTCCCAGTCCTTTTTATTTTTTATTTTAAGAGAGGGTCTCACAAAGTTGCTGAGGCTGGTCTCGAGATCCTCCTGCCTCAGCCTACTGAGTCACTGGGATTGCAGGTGTGTGCCACAGTGTCTGGCTGAAAACATAAACTTTTATGTTGAACTTATATCTATAGAAGCTTTAAAGGATTCATCTTGCCCTAGCTTCCTCCTCAACTGCCTTACGTCTCTATTCCATGTCTGAATAGGGATAATGAGTCAGAGCCTGGGGGACCAGGCCACAAAGGGAGAACCAGGCTGCATTTACTGAGAAGGCCGCCATAGGCTTTCCTGTAGAAAGAGTGAAAGTGGCCCTATTCCTGCCTCACACAGTGACATTAAGAGAAAGCATGTCCACTACTGATATATTCTAGACTTGGCTTTAAGTGATTACTATTTGTTAACATTTACAAAAGTTAAGAAGAAAACAAAAATCCACATTGATTCAAATGCAAAGTTCCTCTCTTTTTGACTGTGCTAAGAGAGGGGTGGAGAATTGGCTGTATTTTGCTTGAAGTTTTTGATTTGCCTTTATCTCAGATAAACCTAGGAAGAGTCTTTTTGTTTATTCTTTCACAGCAGAGATGAGTTATCACTATTCTGCTTTTCTTTCTTGTGTTCATACCTAGTCACACATGATCTCCTCCTAAGCTGTGGCTCAGTGAAGGCTGGCTCAGGCCAGAGGTGGAGTCATCATCCCTGTTGGTTCAACTGGATTGAAATTGGCATTCAACAGACAGCCCAAACCAGAGTTAACTTATCAGCAGCAACATGGAATTCCACCCACTTGTCAATAGTTTCTGCTCAGTGAAACACTATCTCTAAAAATCAGTGCTGGTATGACAGGTCTGAGCAGAAATGGCCCCATAACTGACTTGTTTTTCCTGAATCACCAGAAATTTACCATAAATTGTATCATTCAATGGAACCCAAATGGCTTCCCAGGGAGGTAGCATCATGTTATAACTCTGGACTTTGCAAGAGTTCCTTACCTGTCTGAGACTGAATTTACTCATTTTAACGCGGGAATAAAAGAACCTAGCTTAGAGGGCTGTAGCAAGCATTGAAATGATTCATTATATAGGGCTAGGTACAGTGAATGGCACCAGCAGATAAATCTTCCCTTGGCAGGGTTCTCAGGTTAATTTTTATATTAAAGTTTTATAATTTTCTCTATATAGTTCTTATATATATTTTGTTAGACATATGCCTAGATTATGTATGTTGTTTCCTATTTACTTATTTGTTCTAATTAGTTATATATGACAGTAGAATGAATACATTTTGACACATTGTACACAAATGGAGCACAACTTCTCATTCCTCTGGCTGTACACAATACACACGAGTCCTGCAATCATACATGTACATAGGGAATAATGTCTGACTCATTCCACCATTCTCCCTCCCCCCCTTTTTTTCTATTTTAAATGGTAGTTGTGTTTGTTGTTGTATGCCACTGGTGTACAGAATTACACCAGTAATGGTGTACAGAATTACAACTGACTTGAATTCTGGACTTCGGTAATCTATAAATCTTAACCAAACTTATTTATGATCCTTTTTATGTAGTTTTATCTAACCATTTCATAATGTTAACATTTCTGAAATCTTTTTTATTAGAGCATTATTATTTATACATAGTATTTGGGTTCCTTTTGACATAATTATACATACAAGGAACTTGACTTTAATCCCCATTCTCCCTTTGCTTTCTTTCCCTTCTCTCCCTGTTTTGTCTTTACTGATCTCCCTTTCACTCCTTTATTTATTTTTGATTGGTACTGTCTACATATACACAAAGGTGAAATTTCTTTTTGTATATTTATATATGTATATAAAATGATTGTTAGATTTCCTTCCATTTCTTTTCCTTTCCCTTCCTTCCTTCCATTCTTTTTTTAAAAAATGTATTTAGTTATTTTAATTAGGTATATTTGACAGCAGAATGCATTTTGATTCATTGTACACAAGTGTAGCACGTTTTCATTTCTCTGATTGTACACGTTGTAGCATCGCACCATATGTGTAGTCATACATGTACCTAGCGTAATAATTTCCATCTCATTCCACCATCTTTCTTGCCCCTGTACCCGCCTCCCTCCTTTCCTTCCCCTTTGCCCAATCAAAGTTCCCCCATTTTCCCCATCCCCCACCCCCATTATGGGTCAGCATCCATTTATCAGAGTGAACATTCGGCCTTTGGTTTTTTGGGATTGGATCACGCTTAGCATGATATTCTCCAGCTTCATCCATTTACTGCAAATGGCATAATTTTATTCTTTCATCCATTGTGTATATATACCACAGTTTCTTTATCCATTCATCTACTGAAGGGCATCTAGATTGGTTCCACAGTTTAGCTATTGTGAATTGAGCTGTTATAAACATTGATGTGGCTGCATTACTATAGTATGCTGATTTTAAGTTCTTTGGAAGGAGTGCGATAGCTGGGTCAAATGGTGGTTCCATTCCAAATTTTCTAAGAAATCTCCATACTGCTTTCCAGATTGATTGTACCAATTTGCAGTCCCTCCAGCAATGTATAATGTATGAATGTGCCTTTTCTCTCACATCCTTGCCAACACATATTGATGTTTGTATCTTTTTTTTAAATACCTTTATTTTGTTTTTATGTGGTGCTGAGGATTGAACCCAGTACTTCACACGTGCAAGGCAAGTGCTCTACCACTGAGCTACAAACCCAGCCCCTTGTTTGTATTCTCGATAGCTGCCATTCTGACTGGTATGAGATGAAATCTTAGAGTAGTTTTGATTTGCGTTTCTCTAATTACTAGAGATGTTGAACATTTTTTCATATATTTGTTGATAAATTTTACAGCTTAGAAGTGTCTGTTCAGCTCCTTAGCCCATTTACTGACTGGGTTGTTTGTTTGTTTTGGTGTTAAGTTATACAGATTCAATCTGATTCCAATTACAATCCCAATGTCATGCCTTATAGAAATAGAAAAAGCAATCATAAAATTCATTTGGAAAAAATAAAGAGACCCAGAATAGTCAAGGCCTTTCATTTTTTTTGGTTCCAGGAATCTAACCTAGGGGCGCTAAACCCCTGAGCCACATTCTCAGCCCTTTTTATGTTTTATTTCAGCGTCACTCTAAGTTGCCTAAGGTCTTGCTAAGTTGTTCAGGATGGCTTTGAACTAGTGATTTAGCCTTTTGAGTCACTAGGATAATAGGCATGTGCCACAGTGCCCAGTTCATTCTCCTACTTCTACTCTATTGATCTTCTCTAAATCTTTAAGATATCCGATTCTCTCCCCCATTGCCTTCTCTAGCTTCCACATATAAAGAAAATATTCGACCCTTGATTTTCTGAGTCTAGCTTATTTCATATAACATGGTTTTCTCTATTTCTATCCATTTACGAGCAAATGCCATTATTTCATTCCTCTTTATGGCTGAGTAAAACTCCATTGTGTATATATACCACATTTTCTTGATCCATCCATCTATTAATAGGCATCTGGACTGATTTTGTAACTTGGCTATTGTAAAATGTGCCTCTATAAACACTGAAGTTGCTGTATTGTTACAATACACTGATTTGAGTTTTTTTGGATTAAAAGTCGAGGACTGGGATAGCTGGATCACGTGGTTGTTCCACGTCTAGTTTGTTGAGGAATATCCATACTGCTTTACAGAATGGTTGTAATAGTTTGCAGACCCACTAACATTGCATGACTAACTTTTCCCCACATCCTCACCAATATTTATGATCATTTATTTCTTGATAATTGCCCTTCTGACTGGAGTAAGATGAAATCCTAGTATAATTCTGATTTGCATTTCTCTGATTTCTACAGGTGTTGATCAGTTTTTCACATATTTGTTGGTAAGAGATCCTTCATTTGACTAAGGGATTCCTGGTAAGTAAGGAAATGTTTTTCCTTATATATGGGTCTTGGATCTTGTCAAATGCGTTTTCTATATTAACTGAAATGATTATATGTTTTCTCCTTTAATGTAGTAAATGACAATTTATATATTCTTTGCAAGTGTTAAAGTAATTTTCCATTCCTGAGGTAAAACTCAGATCTTACTGCTTTTTTGTTTTATATCCATGAGTGATACTGGCCTTTAATTGTATTTTGTATTCTAGATTTTGTATCAAGATCGCTTGTATCCACTTCACAGAATGAGTTGATGAAGATATCTTTTTATTTTTTTCTTTGAAAAATCTATATAAGACTTGATCTGGGTCTGATAGTTTAGAAGAATTTGGTGATAAAACTCTATGGCTCTAGTGCTTTTCTTCCCTAGGAAGATTTTAACTACCAATTTAATGTCTCCAGTGAGAAATGGACCATTTAAGCTAATTTCTTCTTTCTTCAGCCATATTGGTAAAATATATTTTTGTAGGGACTTCTTTCCATTTCATTATTGGCCTAAAAGTGCTAAAGTATCTTCACTATGTTTCTCATCCCTGAGAGTTGATGCCTGTGTATGTATATATATATATATATATATATATATATATATATATATATATATATATATATATATATATGGGGGGTACCAGGGATTGAACTCAGGGGCACTCAACCACTGAGCCACATCCCCAGTCCTATTTGGTATTTTATTTAGAAAAAGGATCTCACTGAGTTTGCTAGGTGCCTCTTCATTGCTGAGGCTGGCTTTGAACTCTCGATCCTCCTGCCTCAGCCTCCCAAGCTGCTGGGATTATAGGTTTCTTGATAATTTCTTGCTACTGTGCCTGGCTATATATATTTCCTTTTCAGTATTATTTTGTCTTCTCTTTTTTTCAGTTTTACCTTAGGATTGTTATTAATCATTTTGAACAACCAACTTTTGGCTTTGTTTATTTGCTTATGTCATTAATTTCTACTCATATTTCTAATCTTCCTTCTAAGCCTTTCTTCTTTTTAAAATATGAGCTATTTAGACTATAAATTTTGTTCTAAATATGACACCATATGAATTTGATTCTTAGTATTTCATTGTTTATCAGCTAAATTTAAAAATTTACATTATTATTTCTTCATTGATCCATGAGTTCTTTGTAAGTATTATATGTTTTTCTTTAAAAATTTTTTTTTGGTGCTGGGGATTGAACCCAGGGCACTCAATCACTGAGCCACATCCCCAGCCCTTTTTATATTTTATTTTGAGACAGGGTTTTCCTAAGTTGTTTAGGGCCTCACTAAGTTGCTGAGGCTGACCTCAAACTTGTGATCCTCCTGCCTCAGCCTTCCAAGTTGCTGGAATTGCACCTAGCTGAATTTTTTCTATAAGTACTTAAAATACGTAACTTTTATTACTAATTAAATTGCACTAAGGTGAATGATGTATTCTTTAATAATGATTCTTTAATATTTATAGAGACTTGCTATGGCCTAGTATTTCTGTGAAAGTTTAACATGCCTTTGGTTTCTTCCCTTCCTTCCTTCCTTCCTCTGTCCCTTCATGGTACTGTGGAATGAACTCAGGGCCTTGGGCATGCAAGGTAAGTGCTACTACATTCCAATCTAATGGTCTTTGGTTTCTACAAAAATGAGGAAGTGTGTTGGCTAAGATGAAATAATCAACATTCAATCCTACTGACTTAACCTTAGGAAATAAGGCCAAAAAGAAAGGGTGATGTAAGTAATTGATTTCTTTTCAGTGTTTTCAATATGTTGTTCCACTGTCTTCTGGCCCCCATTGTTTCTGATGAGAAATTGGCTTGTTTCTTATTGGGTTTGTTCATCTATGATGAGTGATTTTTCTCTTGCTGCTTTTAAGATTTTATCTTTATTTCTGGTTTTCAACATTTTGACTATGAGGTTCTGGGCGTGTATTTCTTTGAATTTATCCTTCTTGGACTCTACTGAACTTCTTGGATCTGTAGATTAAAGTTTTTCATCAAATCTGAGAAGTTTTAGCCATTATTTCTTCAAATATTTCTTTTTCACCATTCTCCCTCCTTCTGGCACTCTCATTACATGTACTGATGCACTTAATGGTGTTCCATGTTTCTCTAAGGTTCTGTTTCATTTTCTTTGTTCTTTTTCCCCCCATTGTTCTTCATATTTTTTTCCCATGTTACTAGGGATTAAGCCCGGGCCTCATACATCGTTAAACCTTTTTTTTTTTTTTAAATTTATTTTGAGACATGGTCTCTCTAAATTGTCCAGTCTGGTCTTGAACTTGAAGATCCTTCTTCTATAGCTCCATAATAGCTGGGATTACTGACATGTTCCACCACACCTAGCTTGGATTGCATAATCTTGATTATCAGCTTCAAGTCCTCTAATTCTTCCTTCTGCCATGTTAAATGTATTGTTGAGATCCTCTATTGAAGTTCTGTTTTCTAATTCCAATGTTTCCCTTATTGACAATCTCTATTTTATTAGATATAATCATTAATTCTTTTTAAAAATATATATTTTTAGTTGTAGATGGACACAATATCTTTATTTTATTTATCTTTATGTGGTGCTGAGGACTGAACCCAAGGCCTTACACATGTTAGGCAAGTGCTCCACTACTGAGCTACAAATGAGCCCTGTTCTTTAATTCTTTTAGTTCTTTAAACATAAATTTTTAATAGCCGTATCAAAATCTTTGTCTACTAAGTCCAACACCTGGTTCTCTCCAAAAGCAATTCCTCTTTCTCCTCCCAACCCTCTCTTTCAGGCAGAGTTTTGCTATGTTGCCCAGGCTAGTCTTGAACTTGATCCTTTGCCTTGGCCTCTTCAGTAACAGGGACTAATGTATGTTTCACAAAACTTGGCTCCGAAACCATGTTCAATCTTCTGTATTTTTTCCCCCTCTACCTGAGTATAGTTCACATGTTTCTTTTTATGTCCTATAACTTTTTGTTGTTGTTGTTGACAAGTGGGCATTTCTGATAAGATATTGTAGTGATTCTGGAACTGATTCCTCCCCTACCCTGGGGGTTGATGATATTGCCATTTGCATGGTTCTGTAGTGACTTGTCTGAATTAACTCTGAAAAGTTTATTTTCCCCATAGGGTACAGCCTCTGATGTTCCTGCTTAGATTCCTTTTTTGTTTTCATTTTCTCATCGGGGATACACAGGGGTTGCCCCAGTTTACCATAAGCCATGAATGGGTGAAAGGTTGTGCTTAAGTTCTCTCAGCCAGTTTGATTTTGACTCTTTATGACTGGATGTGCAATCCCAGCTCAAAGGGGTATAGGCTTTGCCTTTCTCCCTCCTTCCAGCAGAGCTCCAATTTTCTCTCTTTAGCCATTCCAGTGAGGGTAAGGCCTAGGGTGTGCCAGACTGCCAGAGATGTGTGTGGTTTTATTTTAAATGCTGGTTTCCTAGGGGGTGCCCCTAGGTCAGAGTAGCTCATTGTTCCTCCAGTATGGTCAGAGGTGGTGCTGAAGCCACAGGGCCAGGGAGGCCTTCACCCTCTACTGACTGATCTCTTTCAACTCCACTCTGTGCGCTGCTCTGACTGCTCCTGAGTGGGTACAGTTGAGCATTTATGCAATATTGAGGACCCCAAAGTTTGACTGTAACCCTGGTAGGGCTCTGTGGCTGTCTTTTTTTCTCTGATTCTCTCTGTGAATTTATTTCTTTGCCATTGGTGGTTGATACAGTATTATGAAGCTACACACATTGATTGTTCTCCACCAAGAACCCCATTATTTTCAACAGTACTCTTGAACGTGGAATTCTTCCACCCAGTTCAAAATAAAGTCAGCTCCCTTAGGCGATACTATATCATTCTTCTTACAACCTGCTCTGCTTGCTTGGCAAAAGCTTGGAGATTTCATAAATGTAACTTTGATTTTAAGTTAAGAACAATGCTTTGGAATTCCCAAATGTTAAATATTTTCCTTATCTCTGCTTTCCCCTATTGCTGTGGTCTGAGGGTTTGTGTCCTTCAAAACTCTAATGTTGAAATCCTTACTACCAAGATGATGGTACTAGGAGGAGCTAAGGCCTTTAGTATTAGGTTATAAGGACAGAGACTTCATGAATAGGATTAGCACCCTTATAAAAGAGATACCAGAGAAAATCTGCTTTGATCTGGGACTTTTGAGCCTCCAGAACTATGAGAAAATAAATTTTAGTTGTTCATGAACTACATAGTCCATGGTATTTTTTTGCTACAGTAGCTTGTTCCAACACCTATCTTCCTTTTCTCTCATTATCTTTTTGGCCTTATTTCAACTTTTTAAACATGGAAAAACTCCTTCCCATCTTAGGGTTTCACACACACTGTGATCTGTTGTGAATGCTTTTTTTCTTATCTGTTTGCAGAGCTAGCTGTTGCTTCAGGCTCAGCCTAGAGATCACTTCCTTAAAGAAGCCTTCCCTGACTATAATGGCTAGAGCAGTTCACCTCATGCCCAAGTTCTATCTCTTGGCACCATGTTCAACTTCTTTCCTAGTACTCACAGAGTTTGCGATTACAAGCTTGTCTGTGCATTAGGTCTCTCTTCCAGGGAAGCACAGAGGGTAGGGACTGCTTAGCCTTATAGAGAGCCTAGCCAAGAGTCAATTCTGCTGTACGTATGTATGCGTGCTTGTATTGCAGTATTAGGGATTGAACCCGGGGGCTCTACCACTGGGCTATATCCCCAATCCTTTTTTTAAAAATATTTTGAGATGGGGTCTTGCTAAGGTGCTGAGGCTGGCTTTGAATTTGCAATCTTCCTGTCTCAGCCTCCCGAGTCACTGGAATTATAGGCATGTACCATCAAGCACAGCTAACTCTGCTGTATTAGCACATAAGTGGGCGGATCACCGATTTACGAGACACCCCCAAAAGTCAAGGCACCATTTTGAAGCCCAAAGACAAACCCCTAAGTGCTTTAGTTATTAAGCATCTTGTTTCATGGCTCTGATGCCCTCTGTGCCTCACTACATCTGTTGCACTTCTATTTTCTGACTTCATAGATTTGTACTTAGGTAGTTTACTGTGTTCAAGCAAATCAAGATGTCTCTTAGGAAAAAAAGAACAACACCCAATTAGGTCTACAAATTCAGAACTTTTCTCTAAATTTACAGAATAAGGGCTAAAGAGCCATTCTTTTTTCTCACTGACACATGATGACCAAAAGATTTTTATTTCCAATGGAAGTAAATCAAAGAAACAAATAGAAGACCAACTTCCAGAATAGGAGGGTGAAGATGCAATGGTATCTCTCTTCAGTAAACAAACATTTAACTGGACAAAACAATAAAAACCAATCATTTAGAGTCTCTGGAAATTGTGTTACAGCAAATGGAAAAACATTCCATGAATGGAATCAAGAAAATCTACTAACATTCAGTAAGAACAGCAAGAACACAAGTTTGTGGCCCTTGAGTCATAACTCACCCCCTACCAAAAATTCATCTTGCGAGGTTATTCTAGGGCTCTACTAAGGCAGGTACAATTAAGAAGATGGCTCCCTCTGCCTAGCCAGACTAGACTATGTTCCCTAGTCTAAGGAACATTTCACACTGGGAGGAATGACTACCAACATCTCTACCAAGTGTGGCAGGCCAAGAATACTGACCTAATTGCCCCACTACAGCTCACTCACAGGTTAGAAGCAAGCCCAGAAGAGCAGTGCCCCCCCCACCCCCCCTGCATAGTACCTACTTTAGCTCAGGGATGTCATGCATGCAGAAGTGGCCAATGTCCCTACTCCTAGTTCCTATGAAGTGAAAATTTCAAATAGTATTTGAAAAGAAGAAAGTAAATGGGGATGATGAGAAAAATTGCTGGGTAGGAAGAGGTTTGGGGAGTTACCATATCCTGATTAAGCACAACTGGTTTCTAGCTATGCCAACTTGGGGGATGGTGAAGGCCATAAGGGGCCTGTGGAAGAAGGCTAGAAAGACCTAGGAACTGGGGTGGTGGGTAATGGGCACATGTGTCAGCTCACCCGCTTCCTACCATTCAACGCACAAATGTTGAGATGTCACTAAAAGGTGTCATATATAAAAGAATATTCTAGGGCTGGGGCTGTGGCTCAGCAATAGAGTGTTCGCCTAACATGTGCAGTAGAGCGCTTGCCTAGCATGTACGAGGCCTTGGGTTCGATCCTCAGCACCACATAAAAATAAATAAAGGTATTGTGTCCAACTACAACTAAAAAATTTTTAAAAAAGAATATTCTAATAAAAATTTTGTTTTGTAAATGCAACTTTAGGGCAGGGTGGAGGATGGCTTGAATAGGGACTTCTTAGTTCTGGTGGGTGTCCACTGACCTAATCAAACTATCAAGTGGTGCTCATGGGCCAAATCTACTGGCTAATATATTTTCTTTGGTTTATACAATGTTAAAATTTTAAACATTTAGTAACTTAAATTAAAAATTCAAATTTCTTTTTATCCTGAGAAGCCTGCATCTCTTGTGCCAGTGGGTCTACACCCTAGAAACCTGAAGCCGCTGCCCCTCTGGTAAGGCATAAACTTGTCAGTTTACCCTGTGCCCTTCCCTCCATGCTTGATCTCCCATCCTCACATTACCACCATCTTCTGTGCCTCCTTGGCTTCTGCTAGCACATGAGAATGTGTTAGAAAAACATTGCAAGGTAAATAGGAAAGCATGGCTGTGAATGACAGGCAGAGCCTACATTAGCTGAGGTTTCCAAAAAGGTAAATGGTTGTGAAGGTTACAGCAGCTGAATGTGAGTCTCATTTTAGAGAACAGAGAAGCTGCAGAATTAGGTGGTTTTGGTCCAGGAGTAGGCAAGGACTAAGTTGATTAGCATAGTACATGGAGTCCAAAATGCCCAGTGGAGGATATGAGTCAAAACTGGGTGACAGAGGCAACACAGGCAGAGGGGCTGAGGTACTGGCCCTGCTGACACCTCTAACAAGCTCAGGAAACTCTCTGGGATGATATTCCTTTCATAAGATAAGGGGTACATCTACAAAGACCTTTTCAGTTATTTTAGACAGACATAGAGATTGCAGTTCAGGCATCAGAACTTGAATTGGGGAAGATGCTTTAACAGTATGTGGCCATGCCTTGAAGGAAAACTAAAAGATATAAGCACCATCCTCAGTTGGCTCTTAAGTACTGGGAACTAGTAGCTAGCAATGGGGGTTGGGTGAGTTAGGAAATTTGACGTTTTAAAGTTATATGAAAGATGAGTGTTTATAAAATTGAGCTTCCCCTTTGGGAGGCTGATTGAGTATATACTTTTGCTGGTTTGCCAGTAGGCAAGGAAAATATACACATTCACTTACACCAAATTTTCCACTGCTAGTGATAGATAAGCTTATGCCACAGGTGACTTTCTTTTTTAAAATAATCTTATTTTTCATTTAGTATACTGGTAATTGAACCCAGGGCATTGAACAGGCTAGGCAAGTGCTCCACCACTGAGCTACATTCTCAGCCTCACAATGACTTTCCATGCCCTACACGGCACTGAGCACTGTTGGTAGGTACCCTGAGAGGGACCCTGCTATTTTTAGGAGTGATTAACTTACATAAATACATAGAAAAGCATAAAAATGTCTCACAGGGAGGTAAGTAAAAAGTTATTGGTTAGTATAAAAGCCCCAGAAACACATTCATTCTATCACACACAGAGCTCCCCACTCTGTTCTTAAAATAACTCTCATGAGTGATTCCCACTTTATTAAGGTCAATGCCCCTCTCATGTCTAAAACAATGACACTCATCCAAACACCCCACTCCATTTTTATGACTATAAACGTTGTACAGGGGAGCTGCACAGTCTGGAGAAGGGGTTCCATTCTGAGCTCTGTAGCTGATGGACATGGGTCCCCAGCTGGCCCCTGTGCAATCCCCGTAATTAATTTTCATTTGTTTCATTCACATCTAGCTAAGTACCTCAAAATCTTAGTTTCCTTCACCCATTAGGAAAATTTACATTGTCATAGATCGTCATGTGTCTGCATCTTTATAAAAGGACTAACCTCAGTGAGCAAAGGGGCTAAGAGGGAGGGGGGGTCTGAAAGCCAGGGATGCAAGGTTACCATCTAGACATGAGCTCCTAACAGAGGACTCCCCTTGTGATGAGCCCTATGCCACTGACCTCATGGTGTAGCTCTGCTTTGTAAGGTATCTCCATCCTGAGTAAGCAATAAATAAGGATTAAAATGCCCAGTGTCTACAGCTTGCCCCTGTACCCAGTCATCCCTTTGAGGTGGGAAGAAACTGCAGCAGCCAGAAAATGGATTCATGGAGCAGCACCCCAGCAGAGTACCTTTCAGAAGCCATTTGTGGGACTTTGATTCTGTGCATTTCTGAACCATGAGGGTGAGGCCTGGACCATGTAGGAAGAATTGACTAAAATTGGTGCCAAATGAAACCACATTCCAAAGTGCATTCCCAACAACATAAAATCACACAGATAAGAGGTTTCTGGTTCAATCACAGCCATATCATGGCTGGAAGTTTAAAAGTCCATTATGGAGGTAATGTTTGCCTTTGAGGAGTTTTTCTTCCTGCCCTTACCAGCTTAAAGTCACATTATGTGCACTGGAGAATATTTTAAAACTTATAAAGATACATGTCTTATTCATCTGTAAAGGCAACAGACGAAATCACAAGGGAAGCAAAACTGTAGATTTACAGAGGGAGATTTAAGGAGCATAATTCCTCTTTGAAAATCTCAGTGCCCCTCCCCCACTTTTCAAAACTATGCAACTTCCCTTTCTTTCATTCACTGGCTCAATTTCATAGCTATTCGAGCAAGGAGGCAGAGTGAGGGAAACAGCAGACGTGTGTGTCTGCGCACGCATGTGTGCTCAGCAAGAGATTAAGTGACCATGTGGGATGTTTACGCGAGTGATGGGGGCAGTTCTTAGCAGTCCTCCAAGAATTCCGGGAATCAGAGTCAGGCACGGCTGTTTTATTCTAGGTCACTGTCAACTGCAGCAGCCTCTAGAGATCAACAAGGATATTCCTCTCCACTTATTATATTCCGCTCTTACTAAACCTCAACCCAAGGAAGAGAAAGAAGAAACCGAAGGATGAAGTGAGAAAATAAACCGAGAGACAAAGGGAAAAGGAGCTGGGGGAGCGAGGAGTAAAGAAAAGAGGAGAAGAGAGGAGAGGGTTTGAGCCCAAGTGGGAGGGGAGCTCCCTGAGAAAAGTGGGTGCCAGTACCCAGGGTGGAGGGGGGCGGAGGGCGCCAGCTCCATAGCGCCTGCAGACGACGGGAAACCAGAGACAGCAGGACATTGTGTTCTCCTCTTCAAAAACAACCAGCCTCCGCTCCCAAAGTAAACAGTTAATCCTGTTGTTTATCTTTTTAAACATGAGATGTTAACAGCACGGATTCTGCTACACAGAAATGTGTTTTTATTCATTTAAAACTCATTTTCTCTTTGCTGAAATGTTGACATGTAAATTTTCTAATATCAGTGACCAGGAAATACTAACAACATTCTTCCTTTGTTGAATGTGACTTAAAAAAAAAAAAACAAAAACAACCAAAAACAAACAAGCACACAAACAAACAAACAAATAAAAAGCAAAAAAGGCAGCCTAAGCTTAGGCTTTTTCTATACTCAACATCTTCATTATTTTGGAAAACTACTGCATTGCTGAAATTAAGAACCACCCACCTACTGCAGCTTGGTCTTAAGGGAAGGCACAAGTAAAACCACTGACAAAATGGGCGTCAGCGTGGACTCTGATTTTGGTTATTACTTGAAGATAAGATATTACATACTTTATTGGAAGTTTACCTACAGAAAAAAATTCCGAAGATATTTATCTCATGGCTGTTTAATAACTGAAATTTTAATTGGGATAATTATAGAATCACATGCAGTTAGTTGTAAGAAATACTACTGAGAGATCCCATGTACAATCTGCCTACTTCCCCTAGTAGTGTCCTATACGCTAGTACAACATCATAATCAAGATACTGACACCATGCATGCTCAGATTTCACCAAGTTACCTGTATGCATGTGTATTTGGTTTGATATGGTTTTATCATCTGTGTAGGATCCCATATCTATCACCAGGCAAGATTCTGAACATTTCATAATAATGGTCCCTCAAGTCGTCCTTTTATAACCTACCTCCTTCCATCCCCATCCTTAACATCTAAAAACCACTAATCAGTTCTTCTTTCTAAAAATTTACCCTTTCAGAAGTGTTATAAAAATGAAATCATCCAGTATATATAATCTTTGGGATTGGATTTCACACCCCCCCTCGCACAATTCTCTGGTTAGTAATATAAGCTATTATGCCTTTTATTTATGTAATAGCTTTACTGAGAAGTTATATACCATAAAATTCACCCCTTTAAAAATATATTTATTTTTCAGTTTTTTTTTAGGTGGACACAATATCTTTATTTTTATGTGGTGCTGAGGATGGAACCCAGTACTTCATGCACACTAGGTGAGCACTCTACCACTGAGCCACAATCTCAGCCCCAATTCACCTATTTTTATTGTGGCAAAGTACACATAACATAATATCTACAGTCTAAAATCTAAAATGATTTTAATCATTTTAAAGTGTACCACAGTGACATTTAGCACATTTGCAATGTTCTGAGGTCATCAGCACCATTTCCAGATTATCTTCATTGTCTTAAAAGGAAACCTCAATCAATTAAGCAGATATTCCCATTCTCTCTTTTCCTAAGTCCCCCCGCAAAATCTATTTTCCGTCTCTATGGATTTGCCTAATCTAGATATTTCACATAAATGGAATCATGTAACACATGGCCTTTTGTGTCTGGTTTCTTTTTCACAGTATACTGTTTTTTAATGTTTATTCACAGTGTAGCATGGATCAATGTTCCATTCTTTCTTGTAGCTGAAAAACATTCAATTACATGAATATAACATATGTATTCATCTTTCCATCTGATGGACATTGGGGTGCTTCTACTCTTTTTCATTTATTTATTTAAACTTTTTATTTCCTTATTTTTTTTTTGTTTGGAGTGTTACTCTTTTTCATATATGAATAATGCTGCTATGAAGATCTGTGCAGGAGTTATTTCTAATGGGATTTTACCTAGGAGTGGATTCGCTGTTATACTTTTTGTGTTTAATTTTTTGACAAACTGCTAGACTATTTTTCAAAGTGGCTGTATCATTTTACATTCCCACTAGCAGTGTATGAAGGTTCCAACTTCTCCACATCCTCAACAACACTTGGTATTCTTTTTATCATTACCATTCTAGTGAGTGTGAAGTGGTATTTCATTCTGGTTTTGACTTGCATTTCTCTAATGACAAATGATGTTGATCATCATGTGCTTATTGGCCATTTGTCCATCTTCTTTGGAGAAATGCTTATTCAAATCTTTTTACCATTTTAAAACCTGGTTATCTTTTTATTGTTGAGTTATAAGAATTCTTTTTTTTAAAATAATATATTGTAGTTGGGCACAATACCTTTATTTATTTATTTTTATGTGGTGCTGAGGATGGAACCCAGGGCCTCACATGTGCCAGGCAAGCGCTCTACCACTAAGCCACAACCCCAGCCCGTAAGTATTCTTTGTATATTCTGGATACAAGTTCTCTCTCAGATATATGATTTGTAAAAAAAAAAATTTCCCATTCTATGGGATGTCTTTTTACTGTCACATCAGTATTTTAAAAAAATATTTATTTTTTAGTTGGAGTTGGACACAATACCCTTATTTCACGTATTTTTATGTGGTGCTAAGGATCGAACCCAGGCCCTCGGACATGCTAGGCAAACACTCTACCGCTGAGCCACAACCCCAACCCTCACATTAGTATTTTTAAGCAATAAAAGTTTTTAATTTGGATAAAGTCCCGTTCATGTATTTTTCTTTTGTTGTTTATGTTTTTCATGTCACATCCAAGAATCTATTGCCTAACATATAAGGTTTTACAAGATATTGTCATGTTTTTTTTGTCCTGAGAATTTTAGTCCTTACATTAAGATCTATGACCTGTTTTGGGTTAATTTTTATGTATGTTATGGGGGACCAGATTTGGTAGAATGACTGTTCTTTCTCCATTAAATTACCTGGCACTCTTGTAAAAATATCTACTGACAAAAAAGGAAAGTACTATATTTTTTATGGAACACATACATCATGTATATCTAAATAGTGTTATATGAGTGTAGGTCTTTTAAAGAGTTGGAAGCTTCCATAAAGTATTTAATTAGAGTTTTAGTTTATCATTGGCAAGGAATTTATATGGTGTATCTGTACTCACTATAGTACATAGACCAAAACTGCTACTGGAGGTTATCTTTGCTGGAGTGGAGGTTATATAACCTAATATTTAATTTTCTCTAATTTGTTACTTTACCATCATTATGCAGTGAACTCCAATGCTGTCCATCTCTGGTCCAAACATATACTTCCTCTTGCATGTTCCCTGAGTAAATGTGGCCCTACATTGATCTAGTCTCTCTGAATCAAAATGTAATCTTTATTTCACTTTTCCACATCTAGTTGTCACTGCCCGGTCATTTTACCTCCTCATTATTATTATTCTTACTTTTTTGGGGGGTGGTGGTGGTGGTACTGGGGATTGAATCCTGGGTGTTGTCCATGCTAAGCATGTGCTCTACCAATGAGCTACACCCATAGCCTTGTATTATCTTTTTAATATCCTCTCTCCTTTTCTTTCCTGTTGTCAGCCTCATTTTGCATGTGAATTAGGTTTTTCTCAGCTGCTCTAATGTGAATTAGGTTTTTCTCAACTGCTCTCCTAACCTTTGTTCTTTCCTTTCTTCTGTCTCCTCCTTCAGGTTGCTGCTAAATACTCTCTCTAAAGGAATGGAGTCAATTATAATGTTCTCTTAGTTACAGACTTTTCAGGACATCCCAATGATCCCTTCATGTTTTCTGACACACAAGTGCTCAGTAAGATCAAGATGGGGCTGGGGTTGTGGCTCAGAGGTAGAGTGCTCGCCTACCAGGCGTGAGGCACCGGGTTCGATCCTCAGCACCACATAAAAATAAAATAAAGATATTGTGTCCACCTATAACTAAAAATAAATATTAAAAAAAAGAAGATCAAGATGCTACCACTACCTTCTGTCTCAGCTTCCATCTGTTCCTATAACAGAATTTGACAACTCTAGCCATCTCTACTCATGTGCGTACACTCACTTTTCAAAATCAAACTCAAATGTCAAGTCTCTCAAGACTTCTCTCACTATCATGGTGTAAACACTTCACCCTTTTCCTTTGTATTCAAAGTGTTTATTTATGGTATTTAGTTACCACATTTTACTCTGTATTATAACAATTTGAGCAGATCTTTTCTCTCTCCTTTTAGTTCGGAAGTTTCTTAACAGTAGAAAGCCTATAACTTATATTCTATGTACCTATCAGAGTCCTTTGCTCAGATGATGATATATGCTTGTTATACTAGGTTGAATTAATCAAAAGCATTTATTCAGACTTTGTGGGGAAAGAAGGTAGAAGACATAGTTCCTGCTCCTGGAGACTAATAATAGAGATTAAAATGCTTTATGCAGGTAGTTTCATAAAATGAGACCCATATGTTGCTACACAGTACAGGAATAGGAAGGGAAGTATTAGTGTCTTAGTGACATTCTAAATTAGGACAAGCATAGTGAAGGAAACAATGGAGGAGGGGAAGAGGGTCTACTCTAAGAAAGTTTATTGCTCAAAATATGTCAGTCAACTCAGTAGTCCTGGACAGACTGTGTTCTTGTTTTTCTCTCATTTACTCCTCAATCATCACTCAAATAAGGGGTCATCTGGCATTAAAATTTCCCAGGCCTATCATCTTTGAGACCCCAAGGGACAACAAAGTGAGGAACAGGGCACTAACCACGGGGTTTATGTTTTGACAGCACCACAAGCAAGGTACAGTGTCCCATGGTTCTCTCTGGACCACCAAATGGTATGCTGGCCAAAATGAGAATCATCGTGGATTTTTTCAATTAGAGTCCTGCAAAGGAACGAAGGCTGAAAATCTAAGGTCCCACTACTTGTGATGGATCAATGGGCCCCCTGTATATCTAGAATGACACTAGTTATAAACGGTCTTGGGAGAATTAAGAAGAGTCACTTCAGTAATCTTCAGAGCTCTGTAGCTGTAATGGGGGAGCCAGATAAGACTCTAAATGAACCGGGTGAGGTGGGAGTAAACTGCACTACTGCAGAGGGATGGCCTACTGAACAACAAGGAACACAGTATTAAATTTGGCATAGATGATCTGATTCTGAATCAGGGTTTCATATTCTAACTAACTGGCCTAGAAACCAGTTCTGTCTAATGCAATGGCTTATAAATCATCTTCATAAATATGTTTAATACACATACATGTTTTACCTGCTGCCAAACAAAAAACAAGCTTTTCTTCTTTTTTTCCAATATCAATGGTAATTTTCTAAATTCTTCTGCCATCCTAAGAAGACCTGTTCTAGGAATGACATCACTGAGAAATATTAAATTATTCTAATATATTTTAAAATGAAGTAATTTCAATTTCAAAGACTAAACCATACTTAGTTTACCATGCTTAACAGAGCAGACAAGTAGTCACTTTCAGAAGACCATTCTATTTGCCATTCAGAGAGAAGGTTGGTTCTTAGGTATAAATCTGCTCTAGCCCACCACATCAGTTTATACCATGCCTGACACACCTGGCTACCATTCCTCCCTGCTATGCTCAGGACACTCATTGACTCCAGATCTGTTTTGCAATGATCACCATTTATCCTACAGTTGTTTATTCTTCACATAGGGGCTCTTCCATGTAGGTGACTGGAACGCTCTGCAAGCTCAGGGAAGTCTCCTCTCCCCTGGTAGTCTGTCACGCTCTTTCCTGCCAACCTTTTAGAAAGTGTGGGTCTCACTTATTTCTATTTACTCACTTCCTAATCATTTTTGTGATAATTTAAAAAAATTTAAAAAATGACTTCAAATTCACTAAAAAGTTTTAAATACAGTACAAAGCATGTCTTTCCCCTAAGTTATTTCAGAATGTTTCTGATATGATTCTCCTTTGTTCAAGTACATTTGTGTATATTTCTTACAAATAAGAACTCTCTTGCATAACCATTTTACAGCCTTCAAGGGGAGAAATTTCAAACACTGATATTCCCTCCACCTAATCCTCACACTCCATTTGTGTTTTACTCATTATTCTAACAATGTTCTCTGCAGCAGAAGGAGCTAGTTTGGAATCCTGGGCTACATTTAGTTGCCATATCCTAAACCCCTGCAATCTAGAGTGGTTCCTCAGTCTTTCCTTCACTTTCGTGATCCTGGCATTTTAAAAGAATACAGGCTAGTTATTATGTAACTGGCCAGTGATTATTGAGTTTATTTGATATAATCAAACATGGCCTCTCATATACATTAATATACACTTACTTCTGTTTATTCACCCATTTATCCACCCACATACCCATCCATCCATCCCTCCTTCTTGAAAACCTTGGTTTATACTACTCTAATTTGGGTTAAACACTGCTTGGACCACGTTAGTTTTTCTCCCTCCCTATCACTCAAAGTTCCCTTAAACTCATCATGTCTAAAATGACTCTCATTCTGCCCCACCTGTCTCCAACTCCCCTCCCTTATTTCCTGTCTCATTTAATAGAATCACCAGTCAATCTGTTGTTTAGAATCTTTCCAGATCCTTTCTTTTCTCCCACCTTTAATCATTCACAAAATGTTATATTTTCTATTTCTTGACCATCTCCAGACATGAATCATTTCTTGATCCGCTAGTTTGTCCTACTAGAGAAATTAGACTCTTTTGCTGCTCATATATACATTTACAACCAATTTCTGTGGTGTTCCAAAAAGTATAATGGCTTTGTATCACCTGTAGAATAAAATCTAAAGTGTTTACCATGGTGTCCGAGACCTACCTGTGACCAGAACCTTGATCCTACCTATCCTTTCTACAGAACAGACACATCGGCCTTCTTGACATTCCACAAACATGGCAAGGACATCCCTACCTCACAACTTCTCAGCTATGCTCTCTGCTGGAATGGTCTCCTTGTACACCTACACCTGCCTGGCTTGCTCTCTTATCTCCTTTGGGATTTTTACTCAAATATCCGCTCAGCAAGACTATGATTGATTCTCAGGAAAATAGCAACCCTCCACCTTCACTCTTTCATCCTGCTTTATTTGAAGATGTAAACATTATTACTTTCTTAAATTGTATCTATTTGTCTGTCCCCCCCACCTCCCAAATAAGTCAAATTCCAATGGCCCATGGATTTTTGTGTCATTTATTGCTGCATCCCTAACACCTAGGACAATACTTGGCACATTGGAGGCACATAAAAAATAATTACTGAATCAAGGTTTAAAGCAAATTAATTACAAGTGACTTAACATTATATAACATAGTATATCATAATCAATTAAATAATTCCCCTTATACTGATACACTGCTTGGACCACGTTAGTTTTTTCCCCTCCCTATCACTCAAAGCTCCCTTAAACTCATCATGTCTAAAATGACCCTCATTTTTGTCCCACCTGTCTCTAACTCCCCTGGGAGTTGTTTCTACCTTTTTTCCCCATTATTATAGACATTTCTGTCAGAGTGTGTGTGTATATGTCTCATACATTAAATTTTTAGGGACCACTGACTCAGAGTATATCTTCATTATTGTATATAATCAAGTGCCTTCCAAAATAGTTAGTGTTTACAAATCCCAAGAGCACCAACTGTGTGTAAAAAGTCATTTAACTGGGCTGGGGTTGTAGCTCAGTGGTAGAGCACTTGCCTCACATGTGTGAAGCACTGGGTTCGATTCTTAGCACCACATAAAAATAAATGAAATAAAGGCATTGTGTCCATTTACAACTAAAATAAATAAATAAATAAGTTATTTAACATATCTGAATAACATATAAAATTCAACATTTAAAGATATAGAGGCATATGATAAGATTTTCTTTCATCCCACTTCTGTCTCTCCTCCTAGTTCCCACCTGTTTGTAACAAAGAATCACCATTACTTATTTATTACATATCATTTTAGAGTTTCTTTATATATATATGAATGTTAAAGAATATATATAATATAAAAAAATTATATATTTACTGTATATAATAAATCTAAATACACTTATATAAATATAAATATAAACAAATACATGATATATAAGGAATATATAATATCTATATATCCAAGGAACATAACACATTTCAAACATCCTCGTTCCTTGATTTCTCTATTTTAGTTCTGAGGACTTCTCATTCTTTTTTGCAGTTGCATAGAGAGCTGCACAGAATTTCATTACACACATGTCCATGATTTAATTTTAATCTTATGCTGACCATCTGGGCTATATTCACTTCTTATAATCACAAACAATGCAGCACAGAATAACTTGTATGTTGTATGTATGCAAATGCATCTGTAGGACAAATTCCAAGAAGTGGAAGTGCTGAAGAGTCAAAGAATTAATTTGTTTACATTTTATACACACACACACTTTTATGTATAGGGTACTGAAGTGCTGTCTATTGGGTTGTGACAATTTATTTTCTCTCCATTAAAGTAAGAGACTGCTTGTTTCCCCTCAACTTGATTTCTGAAAAATTGATAGAAATAATATTGTTACTTTCATTTGCATTCATCATGAGACATTAAACATCTTTTCATGTTTCTTTATTCTATAAATTGTGCATTCACACACTTTACAATGGGTGGTTTGTCTTTTTCTTTTTAATTTCTATGAGCATTTCATGTATTAGAGGGCAGATTTTGGTAATATGAATTGCAAGTATACATTCCCAATTTATCATTTAATTTTTGACTTTACTATGCAAGTTTAATAGCATTTATTAATATTTAGTATTATTATATATATTAATATCTTCTTTTGAAATTTATGGGTCTGTTGAGTCACTGAAAAAATTTCTACCTCAAGATAATTATTTCATGATTTCTTCTAGAACTTTCATTTTTTTTTTCAGGTTTAAATCTTTGATCCATTTGGAATTTATCTTGGTATAAGATATGTATGTATCTAAATTCCTACATATATTTGTTAGTCTCTGTTATACTAATCTACCTATTACATTAAAGGGGAAACCATTTTAATTTAAAATTAACTTTAAAAAGTGGCTTTCATTAGTTTCTGCTTTCAATAGCTAGATGTTACCTATTTAATGGTGTTTGTGTTTACAACAAAGAAGATAATTCATGCTTACATGCCTGGGCACAGTACCTGGCCTTCATATCCTGACCTCTGCTCCACTGAAGGCTAACATCCAATTTGGTTTCTTCAGTGTCTCACAGGTGGCTCCATCTCAACAAGACCCCCGCCTAGAACTCTAGTTCCCATTGCTAGATCTTCCCTAGTCTCCTCCCACTGTAACACCACCAGTTCAACAATTTCAATCATCCTTGAGTTTTGTTTTCCCATAGTCCCACATCTAATCTTCAGCAAGAACCTTCAAAATGAACCCCAAATCTCCTTTTCCTTCCACTTCCTCATTAGCATTCTGTTCCAGGTCACCAGTCCGATGGGTCCAGATTCTTGAAATAGCTTGCCTTGTTTCCTAGTCTCAGTCTTGTACCTCCACATTCCATTTGACCTACAGTGGACAGAGCAACCTTCTTAAAGCACAGATCAGATGCCATCCATCCCATGCTGAAACCTTGAAAGCATCTCATCATCCTTGGAAAAAAATTTAAACTCCTGGCCATCTGCCTCCTCTCCATCCCAGGCTCTGGGCTCAATAAACCCCAGGTGTACCAGCCTCCCTTAACTCCTCAAGCACACCAACCTCATCTTTGTCTTTGTCTGTTGTTAAGCCTTTTGTCTGGAAAGTGTGCCTTCCAGTGTATCTAATGGCTGCCTCCACCTTGTCATTTTGGTTGTACTTCAAAAGTCTCTTTCCTAGGTTTTCCTAACTGCTCACTTAATGTAACCTTGACATATCTATCTGGGTTATTCCATACACGGCACAGTATTATTGCTCAAGATAATAGCAAATGTTCTTTTGAGTTCTTAACATTTATTATATGCCAGGTTCTCTTCTAAGTGCTTTGTGGGGTTTATCTCATTAATGTATCAGTCACATAAGGGGGTGCCACCATAATCTCCACTTTATGGATAAAAAAAGTCAGGCATAAAGTAGTTGGTAACTTCTCCAAAGTCAACCACCTGAAATTACCTGTTTACTTTATTACATATCTCTGTCTCACTGGAAAGGGAACTTCTCGTTTTTAAATTTTTAAAATTATTATTATTTTATTGCTCTATAGCCTTAAGCCCAGAATACAATCTGTACAAAGGAGGCACATCATAATATTTTAAATGCCTAGAAAGCACTTAATAAGTGGAAGGTAAATGTGATCATCTCCATTATCATGGGAATGCTTTCTATAAAATACCTTAGGTGATAATATGTAATGTGGATGTTAACAGTGCACCAACTTTAACTTCTATTTGGATTTATGCAGTGTTCACTTGGCCTACTTAAACCTCCTGGCTAGGTATATAAATTAAGAGCATGAAGTCTGTAATCCTTAGGGCCCTTCTTCATTGGTAACGTTTGCAGGATTAGCTTAGTCACATGGATAAGTTTGGGTATGAGCTAGAGTCACTGCTAAGAACTAGCCACCAGTTCTCTGTCTTTATGGCAGCCAGGACCTGAGGGTGGTGCCCACAGGTTCCAGAAATGTAGACACCACACCCTATGCCTCTGTTGACAATATGCTTAGAGTTTAAAGCACTGTAATTAAAAAGTGTCTACATGTCACTAACTATAATGAATGATCTCAAAAAGTTTATACAGTCAAAGAAGATATGATGGAAAAAACCCAATCATCAGTACATGGAAAGGATGTGTTACATACTGCCTTACAAGGTCATGATAGCATATAGCTAATTTTTATTTCACTGATGTGGGAAGATATTTCTATTCTGAATAATACTGTACATGTTAAGGTTTCTGAGAACACAGTTCAAAGTTTTTTCATGGCAAATGTTTTCGTTTAGTATATTATATACATATGATAATTATGGGTTGTGCCTTCCTCTAAAATACAAGTTCACAGTTACAGAAGTATGGAAAAGAATACCACATAATGCAGAAAAGAAGACGAAGAGTCTTGTACCTATACATCATTCCAATATTTGTATTTTTCACGACAAATATGTAGTTATGGACTGAATTTGGAATCAAATACATTCCATTTATAAAGAGAAGCAACCTACAGTTGTATATGTACTAGTTATGTTTTTGACTTTGATAAACGTCAATAGTTATGTGAGATGTTGGCTGAGAAGACTAACACAGTAGCAATGGTTTTCAACACAGCAGAACAAATTAGAATATTCCAGATTTAGTTTATAAGATTCTACATGCTAAAATCCTATGTAGGAACAAAAGATTCACTCTAGGACTTTTATAATCCATCCCCCACCCCCCGATTTGCATATTTGCATCTGTTTTTCCTCTCTACCAAACTATACTATATGTTGGTTGAGTTTTCCATACATAACTCAGTGTAAGTTGAAACTGCTTTTTTAACTTTTGCTAAAGCTTCCTCTCTTATTAATGACCTTTATTGAATAAAAACAATGTTGACACTTTACAATAACCACTGTTCACAGAATACTACAGGACTACCTTATCCTATAAATGCTTAGATGTGTGGTGTGGGTTTAGCTGGTGGTGTCACACAGCAAGTACAAGTCAAGCTCTTGCTCCAGTAAAGTTACTACAGGCCACATACTGTGTATGCCTTCAGGTCTTCTGAGTTAAGGTCACAAATGTGAATCCTTGCTTACCAGGGCCACTTCATAATGCGTATGGAAACAGCTCAGGCTGTGGACCACCCCAGGCCTATGACTCCACACAGACCTGCTGTGCTGTCAGTCCCTAGCGGGCCGTGGCTAGGTTGAATTCTGTCTTCCACAGTGCTATCTTTCTAACCTCTGTTCAACCTTCTGACAGGTATTCCATTTTTGTTCCCCACAGAGCCTTGTGTATTGGGAAGTGGCCAAGTGCCCAGACTTCATTCTCTCTTTTTTCTTTGGGGGGACGGTGGTGGTGGTGGTGGAGGATACTGGGGATTGAACTTAGGGGCACTCGACCACTGAGCCACAACACCAGCCCTATTTTGTATTTTATTTAGAGACAGGGTCTTACTGAGTTGCTTAGTGTCTCACTTTTACTGAGACTGGCTTTTGAGCTTTTTGCCTCAGCCTCCTGAGCCGCTGAGATTACAGGTGTGCACCACTGCACCTGGTCACACTTCATTCTCTGTTAAGGTTCCTTCTCTTTCCCTTGGCATATGAATGCCAACTAGCACCTCCCAACACACATGGCATGCATCCATACTTTTTTATACAGGTGCCTTTTATTTTTAAGTTTCAGGAACTAGTAAGCCCTTAGTATCATTATCCTTACTTATTAATCCCAGTGTCACTATGCATGCTTATAATGGTCATACTCTTAAAAAAAGTCTCCTCTATATTAGGTGCATGAGTAAATTTTTTGAATTTTGCTTTGGATATAAAGCAGAAATGAATCTATGACAAATTTTACAACATGTTACAAGTATTAAAAAAAGAAGTTCATGAGTAGCACGTAGCACAGAGTAAAATAAAAACTGATTAGTCTCATTTAATTTCTTAATAATTGCAATATCTGAAAAAATTTAGAAGGCATTTCAAATGTGTATAACCACTTCCAACATCTGTTAATTAAAATTTCCTTTTAAATCACCACTCCATGGCATAGTCCACAGTATAAAATTTTATAGTCTTAATATTATTACCAAGCAATGCATGCAGAAAAGTTTTGATTTTGACTTCTTTAATAAGAAAATATTAAGAAAAAGACTGGCCACAGCAAATGGCATTTCAAATTAAATTTTAGTACTGTGGAGCTTGTTATTTGCTTGTTCTTTCATATTTTTTACATATATTTTTGCTTTCCTGGTAAGTTCTTTCTCTTTTGGTGAATATGAAGTCATCCAGTTTCTTTCTATGGACCTTTCTAAGATCCAAAGGATGAGCAGCAAACTCTAGCCATTTGGGGCTCCCTTGTGACTGGGGGCCAGGTTATGCCGCTTATGCTACCAAGCATAATATTAACAAAGATCCCAGAATCTGGCCAATAGCTTTGCACTGTCAAAAGGCAAGAATGAGGCATCTAGTCTATGGATTCAGCTGGTAGCCCACACTGAGCGATTCTAAAGCCAGAGAGGCAGCACCCTCTCATTAGCTCTAGCTCAGGAGGTACTGGAAAAAACACTGAAGATTTACGGTTGTGGAAGAGGTAGCAGCTCCCATGGGGGCCTGGTTCTTCAGTGTTGCTTAAAAGTTCAACCTAGATTCTGTTTCTTCAGTTTTCCTAATGATTTTATAAGTCGTTTAAAATCTTTTAATAAATCTATTTCTGTTTAAGTTGGATGGAGTAAACTTCTTTGTCACTGAGCCTAACTAATTCTTATATAGTCACTTAATGAGAAGTGGAGTTATAGGGGAGGAGAACTCTATACACCCCTTTATTGTATATATATAGAAACTACAATTAACAGGAAAAAGCAAAAATCATGAATAGATCAAACAACTATATATATATATATATATATATATATATAGAGAGAGAGAGAGAGAGAGAGAGAGAGAGAGAGAAACAGTGTATCTCTTTGAGACACAGATGAAATAAGAAATGAAGCAGTTCACTCATATAGCCTAAAAATCACTGGAGGTAGACCTAATTAATTTGTTTAACCCAGTCCTTTTACTTAATACATAACCATTGTTATCAATTATAATAAAGTCAGCAACAAAACATCATTTAAAAGTTATTACAGAACTCCTACATGGAATGACAAACACACAGAAAAGGAAGAGTACACCCACAGAATTTTATCTTACCTCCCATTTACTCCTTAGGACGATTTCAACCAAAGACATTTATGACTAAAATACTCCTGAGCTAGGATACCAAATTTTTATAAAACCAGACTTTTTGATGCTCAAAGAAAGCCTCTACTATTTGATAATCAATAGTTTAAATACCTAGTTCCTACCTAGTTCAACAATATTTTTAAAAATATTTGAGAATGCACATTTTTTTTTTTTAAAAACACCAGCATCACAGATCACAGAAACCATAGCATGTAGGCACCAGAGACTCCAAAAAAAAAAAAAAAAAAAAAAAAAAAAGGTCAACCATTCAAAGAAGGTTTACTTTGAATAGGGTACTTATATGCAGATGATATCCTAAGATAATTTAGAGTGTGTGATAATTCTGGCATGTAGTTAGGAAGCCCAGCAATGTAGATAAAAGAGAGAGGCCCATCCCAGGTCTGAAACAGCACAGAAAATTACCAAGGCTGACAGAAGTAGTTCTCATGATAGTCAGCTCTTCTAGAAATGCTTTAGGATGACATAGTAAACAATAAAAATATTGTCTTACGTATAGAGTCAGGTTGCCAGTGATTGTGAAAACTATCCGAATGACGGGAAAGAAACAGTAAATGAGTTAACTAAAGAGAGTTCTATCTATAGAACAGTTTAGAGAAAAGTACCTTTTCCTGGGGCTAACAGATAACTCCTCCCACTGGTCAGAGAGATACATATCAAACATTCCAAAATGGCCATTCCTACTTCTAAAGTCAGTGAATAAAGCATGAACTTCATTTAATTAAAAAACACATCTACATATTTTCTAAAAGTGAAGATATATTTTAGTCTACACAATGATAAATGTCATGCTGATTTTAGGACACTTTACCCAACAGCTGAGGCCCCTGGTTGCAATTTGGGATGAATATGCTGGGAATATCCTTTCTAATTTCAGGGTATAGAAAGAAGGGAGGTTTTCCTCTGGAGAAATGCAGTGAGTCAAAATATGAAGTTTTCTCTCTTACCTTGTATTTGGAAATGTTCTTTTTCTTAGTTTCTACAGCTACATCTGGAATCCAGCAAAGAATCAAAACACGAATAGTTGTTATTTTTAACTTGAGTTCATTATGCTTTTTTCAGATCATAACATTGCCATGTACTCTTAATATGTCTAATAAATATTAATTTGTGGCAACGAGGAATGAGATAAATAGAAAGTACTCTTTACCCCTCAATTTTCTTCTATGTCTGTTGTAATATCTTGGGCTATAGATACAAACCTGAATGAAATAAATTTCTTATATTGATGAATTTTATAGTCCAGTGGGATCCACAGAAAGACATACACAGATGATTCTTAAAAGTAGCTCATGGCCTGGCATGGTGGTGCATGCCTATAATCCCAGCAACTCGGGAGGCTGAAGCAGGAGTATTGCAAGTTCAAAGCCAGGCTCAGCAAAAGCAAGGAGCTAAGCAACTCAGTGAGACCCTGTCTCTAAATAAAATACAAAAATAGGTCTGGGAATGTGACTCAGTGGTTGAGTGCCCTGGTATCCCACCCTCCAAAAAAAAAAAAAAAAAAAAAAAGAAAAAAAGAAAAAAAGAAACAATATATTAACAATGTTAATTTGCCTAACTTCTGATTACAGACACCTATTTTTACAGCTAGATACTTTTCCAAGTAAAGCTGATAGATGATTGTTCATGTATCAAATTAAAACATTATTGGTACTTTTTTTTTTTTAATTTTCTGTACCAGTGTTGATTCCCACTATAGTGAATGACTGAAAATACTGTTTCTGTTATAACTGGTAGTTCTAATTGCCTGCTGTTCTCCCTAGCATAGAATGTGAAATAACTTGGCTGCTACATTTATAAAGGCATTTTGACTCCTGCCCTTCCTGCCTTTAGAGCTGAGTCACACAGACCTGGTTTCAAGTCTCAGCTCAGCTCTGGACAGGTCTTCAGCATCTGGCCCTTTCTCTGATTCTTCTGGAAAATGGGGATATTGTATTCACCCTCAGATCGGCTGGCCTTTCCAGGACTACTGTGCAGAGTGCCCCCCAAAAACCAGGTCCTGTATGGGTATTTTGAGTGCTTTATTACATTAGTTTCAACAAACAAATAAAAAAAAGTAAGATAAAACACAAAAAACAAGCACTCGGGATATCCTAGATTCTCTTCTAAGCTCCTTCAAAACTGAAATATTGCACAGTGGGAATAAAGAGGATTATAGTTTGCTGAAATTCTTTGGGCTACAAACAAAATGTTTCATAATTTCAACTTAAAATAAATATAAGAAAGACTAGAAGATAATACACAAAATAGTTATATGAAAATAGAACAGTTTTTCTAATTTTGCAAAATTTGAAACCTATGTCACTATATTGCCTTTATCATTTAAAATTACCAGTAAAAATTTAGCTAAAGGACCAGGCTTTCACTTCCATGGTCACATTATTCAATGTACAAGATAAGATGAACATAAATAGCCATGAACATAGAGTGTGATTTTGAGCAACCCTGCTTGTGTTATGAGTTTTGCCAAGCCTAGCCCACGCCTGGGTACCATGTGTTAACTCTCAAATTTCAGAAGAGGTAAAACTTTGCCCATTGTTTGAAAAAGAAGGACTAGTAGTTCAACTTGGCATTTTGCTGTCAGAAGGGTAAATCACAGAACAAAATATGTCACAATTATTTTAAAAATGTAAATATTTTTAAAGCATGTAATGAAAAAGGTTGTGAAGAATCATATTTACATCCCCACCCTGGCCAATTTCTCTAAAAATAGTCCATTCCAAAAGGTTTAACTCAAAATATGTTCCATTTGGGTGCTAGGAGGGGAATGTGTGTGCAGATTTCTCTTTTACATCTGTGGCTCCTGCAAAAATATCTGGCAGTACATTCAGTTCTGTGTCTTGAAAATCTCACAGGGCCAATTCTAAAATAATATTATAAATGTTCATGGTTATCATCACCTAACTAATTCAAAGCAATAAAAACAGTTGGCCCTTCAGTCTTCTCACATCATTTCGAGGTAATGGCTGAGTTCTGCACTCTGGTCTCCTTAGAAAGACTCAGTTTGTCATGGAGTAAATTTCATTATAAATCAAGAACTGTATTTCATTGGCTTTCCAAAAAATAAACCATAATTATAAATGAGAATACTGATTCTCTGAAATTTTTTCCTATTGTGTGTATTCAGTATGCATAAGGTTGGGTTCAATCTCTAGCACGTATGTATGTAAATAAATATAAATAAAAAAGAAATCTATATCAACTCATTCCTTTTTTTTTTTTCTTTTGATACCGGGGATTGAACCCAGAGGTGCTTAACCACTGAGCCACATCTGCAGCCCTTTTATTTTTTTAAATTTTGAGACAGGGTCTCACTAAGTTGCTTAGGGCTTTGCTAAATTGCTGAGGTTGACTTTGAACTTGTGATCCTCTTGCCTTAGCTCCCTGACCTGCTAGGATTACAGATGTGCACCACCATGCCTGGCTTTCATTTATATATCACAAGCAAATAAAATCTAAATTTGTTTATGAAATACAAATTCCCTTTTCCCCATCTCCCTGAAATGTTCATCGTAATGATTCAAAACTCTGGTACTTTTCTGTTATTACCACCTTGGAAATTGAACCTGTGGTCTACCACTGAGCTACATCTCCAGTTCTTTTTGTATTTTATTTTGAGACAGGGTCTTGCTAACTTGCTGAGGCTGGCCTAAAACCTCCATATCCTCTGCCTCAGTCTACCCAATAGTTTGGAGTACAGGCATGAGCCACTGAGTCTGGTTCAATGTAGTTTTTGGTTAAAAAAATTCAGTAATGTTAGTGTAGTTTTTGTAAATCTTTAATTAATGCATGAAATATGCAACAACCAGGAAGTAAGAGTCAAATGGCTATAAAAAATAAAGACTAAATTTTTATATTTAAGAACTATTTGTGGGGCTAGGGTTGTGGCTCAGTGGTAGAGCTCTTGCCTAGCCTATGTGAGGCGCTGGGCTCGATTCTCGGCACCATATATAAACAAATAAAATAAAGGTCCATTGACAATTAAAAAATATTAAAAAAAGAGAGAGCTATTTGTAACTTGACAATACTGATTTTTCTTAAAATTTGCTGGGCACAAATGACAGGAGTGGTGGTGAACATCTATAATCCCAGCTGCTTGGGAGGCTGAGGAAGGAGGATCATAAGCTCAAGGCTAGCCTGGCAAGTACTAAAACTGTCTCAGAATAAAATATAAAGGGCTAGGACTGCAGCTCAGTGGTAGAGTGCTTGCATAGCACATGTGAGGCCCTGAGTTTGATCCTAGTACCACAACCAAAGACTATGATTTTTCCTCTTCCCATTGTTATAAGACCTTGGGGACAGTCACAAGTCTGGCTCCAGAGAGACCTATCAGTTTATGTCAGAATCAGTGGATCTAAGGGCTTCCCAGGGCAGGACACAGACTTGTATAAATAGGCTTATATCCTATCTTTACTATCCTATGTGACCTTGGGGAGTGGTTAGAAATGTGGGTGCCCCACAATCGGGTACACCTCAGCCTCTTCTAGCTCCACTTCTCTGAGTTCCTCATTCCTTCCTCTCCCTGCTTCTTCTCTTAGGGTGCTTGGGGCTGCTGGTTACTTTCTTGTTCTAATAGTCTATGAGTCTCCCTGTATGAAAGCCTTGAATTCAGTATGATGATGGCATCGTGACTTCTTCCTAGTGGATGTAGGACTTTTTATTTTCTTAGTCAATAAGACAATAAATGAATTTAATCTGCAGCTCAAGAAATAGGCAAGTCAGATAAGCCACATAGGTGTGCTTGAAAAGCTTGGGGGTCTATAGCTTAGGTGACATTTGCTAAGTAATTAGCACTTTCTTCTTCTCTACAACATTTAGCCCATGTATACCCGTAAAGGTTGGGTGTGACAGTTGAGATAAATGTGTGGGTAACTAGTGCAAAGTTTTTCATTTTGATTTTATAATGTTTCAAAAATTTGATATGATAGCTAATGATTCAACTTATTTGAGAGACGAAGTATGGAAGACAAAACCTGACAGTTCAAAATGTCACATTACTTTACCTTATATGCTCAGTTAAATAATAACTGTGTACTTTACCTGTAAACAGTTAAAAAATATGTAAGCATATTATACTTACACCTTCAAGTGGTATTTTGAAGTGCAGTATAGAAAGTTGGAACCTTGGTAAAATATTGGCTAAAAATTTCCTTTTATCATTTGTGAAAGTACAAGAGAAGTTCTACACATAGAGAAATTTACCTATTTATATAGATCACAGATGGCAAACTATGGCCCATAGGCTAAATTCTGCCTGCCACCTGTTTTGCAAAGAAAGTTCTATGGGCACACAGCCACACCCATCTACTTATATATTATTGTCTATGGTTGCTTTCCTTATACATAGCTGAGAACAACAGAGAGTTGTACTATCTGCCAAGAGTAAAATTCCATTTTTGCCAAACCTTGGTATATACAAATGAGAAGATAAAAATATATATATAAAAAAAGCAAGACCAGCTATATATATCGGATATCTGATCTTTATTACCTCAATCTTCTCAATATTCCTGTAAGGTAGATACCAAATGAGTCCCTACCAATATCCTAATACATTTAATTGCCAAATCATTCACACTATTATACCATTTTCTGATGGAAAACAAAATATCAGGAAGAATCAAATAAAAATTTCCCTCAAGTGACCCAGATGAAATGAGAGTCTATAAAAGATGCTGCATCCTATTACCCAGCTGCCATGACCCTTAGAGGAAGAACTTTAGCTCTTCTACTTCCCCAAATTAATCATAATACTTTTCAAAGGCCTAAGTTCATATTTGCAAAGAAATTAAGCTTAAAAGAGGAGATATTTTCTACTTTGTGATGAAACTGATCTAGGAAGTACCCGAGCTCTGCAAATTCTCGACTACTTGAGAATACTGGCTACACTGGTTTATTCTTTAAACTCAAAACAAGCCATACAAGTCAGGCATGGTGGCCCACACCTGTAATCCCAGCGGCTTGGGAGGCTAAGACAGGAGGATTGAGAGTTGAAAGCCAGCCTCAGCAAAGATGAGGCACTAAACAACTCAGTGAAACCCTGTCTCTAAATAAAATATAAAATAGGGCTGGGGATGCGGCTCAGTGGTTGAGTACCTCTGAGATCAATTACTGGTACCTCAAAAAACATACAAAACCAACCAAACAAAAAAACCAAGCCATACAAGAAATCAATAAATATTCTTCATTTAAAATATTTTTAAGTTTTTAGCAGCATTTCCTATTTTCATTTTGTTAGAAAGATGTGAGTATAGGTATATTCATGACACAAATGAATGACTCTTAAAAAGTTATTTTTTGCCTTTAGGCAAAGTTTGCCCATGAAAAGATAAAACAATATGAACAGTTCTATTTATCTTAGTCAGAACTGGTTGGGTAGGTTACTTTTTATTCCCTATAACATGATGATTCCTTGCTCTGGCTAGGGGGAAAAAAATGACTTTTTCCACACAATTTTCAAAACACTGAGGGGAAACATCCTGGTAGCCAAAATGCTCTTTTTAAGAGCACTCTCCAACAATGGTTCAATAGGGAAAGCTATATATTGTGAGTTTCTGGTTTGTTTTTGAGTGTAGATCTGAACAGCACCCAGGGAGTTCCTGTATTTTTAGGGCCATTATAAATCACATCCCATGACAGCATGAGTGAGTTCATGTAAACATAGTGGTATCATGAGTAACAAAATGTGTTTCCATCAGAAGCTCTTTAGGCTGCTTAAGAGACCTGAACACTAACAGGCAGTTCAGGCTAGTGTTAACCAGCTACAGCTGGTTCATTGCTATAAAAAGAACTAATGAAAACACAAATGCTAACTTCTCCATTCCATTCTGGCCACTACCTCAGGGCTCCACAAAGGCAGCCCTTTCCAAATGCTCACAGTGAATGAACTGGCTGGGTCTGGTTCTCTGAAGTTGTTTACTGAACAGTGTGTGCAGGAGCCTCTATGAGCACCAAAGGGTGGAGTGGGGGGTGGGGTGGGGAATATCACATGATCTACTAGCTCACAAAGCCAATTCTTCTGGATAATCTTGTATTTAGTTCTGTAACAAATAGGAGGCAGCAGAGAAAAATATCAAAAGGAGAGGTAAAGTACCTTGAACATTCTTTTTACACACCTATACTTTGAGTACTTTGGTTAATCTGAGATAAATTAATGCCTTATCAAATATTCTAAACTGTTAAGATAAATCATTTCTTATTGACTTATTTTCCATGAGGAAGCAGTTTTAGGATAAAAAGATAATCATTTTTAAAATTCTTTATATGACTAAAAAAATCTAGGCTATTAGTGTCAGAGGGGAGCATGGAGATTTTCTCCCATCTTTTCTCCCATCCATCTGCCATGGATGAACTATCGGGTGCTCAGAGGATCCCTATCTTGCTGCAGATCACACTATTTGGTGGCAAAAAAAAAAAGAATGTGGGTGTCTGGCATTCATGACTGTTTCCATCTCGTGCTTGATGCAGCTATGTGAACATGGTCAAAAATCAAAGGAAGAGAGTGCCAGATTATTTTGTATTATCATGGGGATCTGACCTAACCTAGTCTTTTAATGTATAAGATTACTTGCAATGTCAAATGAAAATTTAGGGAGTTGCCCTGGCATTTCTTCATGTTCTTAAATAGGTTGTGTTATTCTACGAGCTACTCCTCCTGCTGAAAGGATTTCTGCCTTTGTCTATGCAGGGCTGTCCCTTGGTGCTTAAGACATTAATCTGCAGTGCAGATGCTGACTTGTGAGTCACCTCCCCCCCCAGCCCCCTCCAGATTCCAGTCCCATATTTCAATCATTTGTGCAACATCCCACCAGGGAACCCTGTCATCAATACCATCTCCACCTTCTATGTACAGCCAGGGGGCTATGAGGCCATGGCAGCCAGAGAAATTGCACTGAGGGAGAGATGTGGCTGTCAGCAGTCAGCAGTTGCCCCCCTTTGTCTTAAGTGGGCTTGTGCTCATCTTCTTAAAGCAGCCTTCTGGTTTGCTACCTCTCACAGTTAGGAGTCTCTGTAGCTCAGTAAATCTCCCAGCTGCTCCAAGTGGCTGGTCTCTAACTTCAAGTCTAATGTTTCTTTTATCCTCTTCTCTCATGTAGCCCTGTATCTCAATATCATTGTCCAAGTTAATGAAATTAAAAACTCTGAAGTAATTTTTAGACCTTATTTTTCTCCCTTACTTCTTAAATCCAAACCATACATTCCACTGTATGCTCCTGGCAGGCCCTGAGTACCTCACATTTAACATTCCAGGCTCTCAACTCTGTTTTCTGCCTCACCACCAAGATACTACTTTGACTATGTCAAATGTGGTCAGAAGTTTTTGCTTGAATGGTAAACTGTAAGCCCTCTGCAACATCATCTCAATCTGTCTTTCTAGTCTCATTTTACAATGACTTTAATACTTGAATTTTTAAAGCTATTATCTTAAAAACATTTATGAAGGTCCTACCATTAATCTGGCTCTGTAATAGACAGTATGGCAAGGCCTGGGGAAAAGGGAGATGTGCACATACAGACAAAAAGGGAAGAGTTCCTTTCCCTAGATATGATCAAGTCACCATGGGGAGACAGACAAAACTGAGTAAGAGAAAGGCATGAAAAGAAATGAGAGAAAGAAACTTTAAAACAGGTCTTAGGGATCATGTAGCTCCAACTCTATAACTGACAGATGAGACAGCCAAGGCAGGGAAAGATGGTATGAAGTTCCTAGGTCATTCATTTGCTATTTCTCTCACTGTTACAATAAGTCATGTAAGGAAATATTTTAAAACCAAATGATCTAGACACAAAAGGTCGTATTTTGTCTGAGTTCAATGATAGAAAATATGTAGAATAGGTAGATACCTAGAGATAGAAAGTATATTATTACTGGTTGCCAGGGGTGGGGGCAGTGGAGGCAGGAGGGGAACAGGGATTAGTAACTGCTAGTGGGTCTGTTATGGTTTGGAGTGAAGTATCCCCCAAAAGCTCAAGTGTGAGACAATGCAAGATTATTCAGAAGTGAAATGATTGGGTTATGAGAGCCTTAACCAAATCAGTAAGTTAATCCCTTGACAGGAATTAACTGAGTGTTAGCTGAAGATGGGTAGGGTGTGGCTAGAAGAGGTGGGTCATGGAGGGGGGCATGTCTTTGGGGTACATATTTAGTGAGCTGAGCTTAGTCTCTTTCTGCTTCCTGATCACCATGTGAGCTGCCTCCCTCTGCCATACTCTTCCACTATGGTGTTCTGCCTCACTTAAGGCCTGAGGAATGGAGCTGGCTATCTATGGACTGACACCTCTGAAACCATGAGCCCCTAAATAAACCATTCCTTCCCTAAAATTGTTGTCAGTCTTTTAGTCACAGAAGTGAAAAAGCATACTAAAAGCGGGTCCAAAGTCTCCTTCTGTGGTAATGAAGTCATTCTGGAATTAGACAGTGGTGATGTTGTACAACATGGTGAACACAATGAAAACCAAGGAATCATACTCCTTAACATGAGTTAAATGGTCACGTTTATTGCACAACCAAAACAAAGCTGAGAGATGCAAAGCTATAACTACACAGCTACCATTATCTTGCTGCATCTTCTCTTTCAAAAAGTCTTCTCTGGGGCTGGGGTTGTGGCTTAGTGGTAGAGCGCTTGCCTACCATATGTGAATCCCTGAGTTCGATCCTCAGCACAACATAAAAATAAATAAATTAAATAAAGGTAATGTGTCCATCTACCAGGAAAAAAAAAAAAAAAAAAAGGTCTTTCCTGGCTACTGTGGCACTTGCTATAATTCCCTTAATTCTTTTCCTACCAGTGTACTCTCCAACTTGTATCCTATTAGAGTACAGGCATGTCTCTGTGAAATATCCTCTCTCTACGCACCTGTTCATTTGGTTTAACCTCAGATCTAGGCAGAGGAGCTCATACCTGCCCACCCATGTGGCACAGCCATATATCTCTTCCAGTCCTTCACTCCAGAGTCATGAAGAAATTGGGGAGAGATGGTGGCTGGATTCGGTTTGCTTTGATAATAATTTCCACAACACACAGCTTGTTTAATAATTTCACATCAAAAGTACAGTCATAAGAGCAGAAATCTTGGTGTAGAATGTAAAATACTCATCCAAATTAACATGAATTTCATGAGTACTGAATGCTGCACTAATAGCTTCACACACACTGAATCATTCCATGCTTCCAACATGACCTTGGCAGGCACCTGTTGTCTTCCCATTTTACAAGTGGCAGAATCAACATTCAAATACCTCACCCAAGGTCCAACAGCAAGAGGAGGTAGAGCCAAAATGTAGACCTGAGTCCAGCTGTCCAGAGAGCCCAAGTATCCCACTGAACTACCATCAAGGTAGTTCTGCAGCTGGAGAGGATAGAAGGCAAAGAGATAAAAAAAGGCAGGTCTGCCTGGAGACAAGGAAAGGCATGGGGAAGGAAGTAGCAGAAGATACCACTGAAAGGTTGGGACCACTCATGTCCAGGGTGAAGAGTGCAGCCAATCTAAATCTAGGGATGGCAGGAAAATTGCAAGTCGTCTAGCTTCAGGTAGGGCAAATGAAGCAGAGCACAAGATCCTTTATTCCCCATCTGTCCATCACCATGATAAACTCAAGGGGGAAAAAGACCTTAAGAGAGCAGCCATCTGCTCCAGTTTCATTCAGCAAATATTTGCAGAGTATACCATGTACCAGGTATGGGAGTAGGCCCTGGGAAATGCAAGAAGAGCAACAGCAGACATGACTACTACTAACCCAAGCAGAGCTTAGAGGTTAGGAAGAAGGACAGAGAAACAGTGAAGGGCCACTTTGAGTATTAGAAACTCATCTAGGTTAGTTACGATACGCCCATCCTCTCTATTTCCATTAAATACACACACATACACACACACATCAATTTCTAAATTAATTCTATTAAAAATCCATCAATTCCTAAATTAATTCTAGCTGTAGAGGCTTGTTGCAGGGTCATTTTCCAGGGCTGGCCAATCCTCCCCTGAGCATAGAATATAGGGTAAAGTCATGTCTGGACTGTGCTGCCAATCCAAATAGGGCCTGCTGTATGAAGTAGATATTCAAATGGATAATAAGCACATGTAAAGAAGTTCAACATCATTAGGGAGAAGACAATCAAAGTCACAATGAGCTATCACTGCACACTCATTTTTAGTTTTTATTTTTATTTTGGGTATCAGGGATTGAGCTCAAGGGCACTCAATCACTGAACCATGTCCCCAGCCCTATTTTGTATTTTATTTAGAGACAGGGTCTCACTGAGTTGCTCAGCACCTCGCCCTTGCTGAGGCTGGCTTTGAACTCGTGATATCCTCCGTCTCAGCCTCCCGAGCCACTGGATTACAGGCATGCGCCACTGCACCTGGCCACTTCACACTCTTTAGGATGGTTGTTATTTTAAAATAAGAAGAGGGAGAAGAAAAGAAGGTTGCAAGTTTTAGAATATGGAGAAGTTTAAACTTTTGTGCATTACCGGTGGAAATTTAAAGTGGTGCTGCCACTGTGGAAAACAGTATGGTGGTTCCTCAAAAAGTTAAACATTGAATTACCATATAACTCAGCAATTCTATTCCTGGACGTAGCCTAGAGAAATAAAAACATACATCAGCAGAAAAATTTCTACAAAGATGTTCATACAGCATTATTCATTTGTAACCCTCAAATAAAACAACATAAATGTCCATAAACTGAGGAGTGGATAAACAAAATTTGGTACATCCACACAATGGAATATTTTTCAGCCATAAAAAGGATCAAAATATTGGCATATATATGATGTGTATGTGTAGGTAGACTGTTACAGTTTGGATTTGGAATGTTCCCCAAAAGTCATATGTTGAAAGCATGGCCCCCAGTACATCATGTTACATCATGTTACATTAAAGATATACAAAAAAATTACATAGTTTAGGGTTCCATTTATCTGAAACATACAGAATAGAGAAAGGAAGCAGATTAGTGGTTGCCATGCAGTAGGGTAGAAGTTAATAGGGTACTGCTTAATGAACACAGGGTTTCCTTTGGTGTGAGAATAATGTTTTGGTCCTAGAGTTGAATACTGCACAACACTATGAATGTACTACTGCTAAATGAAGCATTAATTTTATGTTTATTAATTTCACCTCAATAAAACAAATGGACAATTAAATAAAAGGTGATGTGTGTGTATACACACAAAATTATTATGGGTTCTATCAGTTATTCAGGAAGACAGTTCTATAGTACCTGGCTCCTCCTCAGAGGCTGTTACTAGAAACAGTCTCTTCTCAGATAAACTTCCAGGTGGTCTATACAGAGGGGACATATATGCATGTATAATATGTAATGTGCATACTTGGTGTTGCTTTTGCCAAATATTAACTGAGTGCACTCTCTCCAAGCAGAGGTAACAGAGGAGGCATAGCTGCAAGGTTTGAAAGGCAGAGCACTTGCAAGTATGTGGTTTCATTGCTGCATCTCATCTCTTTATGCAACATAACTTTCCACCACCAATAAAACAGAGACCAGATATTTTTCTTTAGAAAGCACATGGAAGGGGCTGGGGATGTGGCTCAAGCGGTAGCGCACTAACCTGGCGTGTGTGCGGCCCGGGTTCGATACTCAGCACCACATACAAACAAAGATGTTGTGTCCGCCAAGAACTAAAAAATAAATATTAAAAAAATTCTCCTCTCTCTCTAAAAAAAAAAAAAAGCACATGGAAAAAATTAAAAATTTTAACAGAAAGGCAAATTGCCAGACAGAACTCCCATAGTCTGCCATGATGAATATTTCTTGCCTTTAAATACGTAGTAACCCTTATACAAAGTATATCACTATAGGAAATCTCATTCTAGTCTTTTCTGGAGAAAGAATGATGTACTACTCAGCAGAATAAAAATTGGAATTGGTCACATTCAAAAGCTTTAAAGCGGACTGGGGACATAGCTCAGTTGGTAGAGTGCTTGCCTCGCATGCACAAGGTCCTGGTTCAATCCCCAGCACCACAAACAAACAAACAAACAAACAAACAAGCAAAAAAGATTTAAAGATAGGACTTCTTGATATTCTTGCTGCCACTTTTTGATTGTTCATAGAGAGATGGGTCCTCAGAGAACTTTAGCTTTTCCCTGTCCAAATGTCTGTGGTTTTCCTGGGTAGATATGGTTCAGTAACAACTTAGCTAGTGCAAAGACTTGGGATACAGAACTAAATAAGCTATTTCTGAAGTTTTCCAAGAGCCTATTGAAGTGACAGACAAGTAGATATCTAATTATGTGCTTCTTCCTCTCAGCTAATTTGATTTAATTCAGTGTTAAATGTTACATCTTAATACTCTGATCATTTATCTATGGTTACTTAATTTTTTCAGTCCTGTATTAATTGCAATAAATGTTTTAAAACCCCTAAATAATTATCAGTGGATTCTTTTTTCCTTATTCAAGATTAGATCCTTATCTTTCATGGTACACAAAAGTCAATTCAAAATGGATCAAAGAATTGGGAATTACCAGGAACTATGAAACTTCTTGAAGTAGGGTCCATACTCCTACAGATAGGCACAGGCAACGACTTTCTCAATAGAAACCCTACCTGCCTTAAGTTCAGGAAATAATGCCAAGAATTAATAGAGGATGAAGATTTGGTCCTACTTTTTCTTCTATTAGGTCTCTGGTCTAATCCTTGGGTCCTTGATCCACTCTGAGTTGAGTTTTGTGCAGGGTGAGAGAAAGGGGTCTAATATCATTTTGGTACATGTGGATTTCCAATATTCCCAGTACCATCTGTTGAAGAGTAGTATGAGATAACTGTATTTATATGGGTTTGTCTCTGTCTTCTACCTAATAAAAGAAGAAGTAGGACCAAATCTTCATTATGTCGGCTTAAGACAAGAAATAAAATCAAGAATCAATGAGTGGATGGATTCAAACTAAAAAGTTTCTTCTCAGCAAAGGAAACAATAATGTGAAGAGAGAGCCTACAGAATGGGAGAAAACCTTTAACCACATGTACCTCAGATAGAGTACTAATCTCCAGGATATATGAAGAACTCAAAAAACCTAATAACCCAATCCATAAATGGGCTAAGGAACAAGGAACTGAACAGACAATTCACAGAAGATATACAATTGATCACCAAATATATGAAGAAATGTTCAACATCTCTAGCAATTAGAGAAATGCAAGTCAAAACTAAGATTTCATCTCACTTCAGTCAGAATGACAATTATCAAGAATACAAGCAACAAGTGTTGGTGAGGATGAGGGGAAAAAGGTACGCTCACATATTGCTGGTAGGACTGCAAACTGGTTTAACTACTATGGAAAGCAGTATGGGGATTCCCCAGAAAACTTGGAATGGAACCACTATTTGACCCAGCTATCCCACTCCTTGGTTTATACCCAAAGGACTTAAAATCAGCATACTATAGTAACAGCCACATCAATGTTTATAGCAGCTCAATTCATAATAGCTAAACCTAGAAGCCCTTCAACTGTGGAATGGATTAAAAAATGTGGTACATATACACAATGGAACATCACTCAGATTTAAAGAAGAATAAAATTATAGCATTTACAGGTAAAATGGATAGAACTAGAGAATATCATGGTAAGCGAACTAAGCCAATCCCAAAAAACCAAAGGCCAAATGTTTTCTCTGATAAGCAGATGCTGATCCATAATTGGGGGGCGGGGTAGGGAAGAACAGAGGAACTTTGGCTTGGGTAGGGGGAGTGAGGCAAGGGGAGGGAGTGTGGGGGTGGGAAGGAGAGTGGAATGAGACAGACATGTATGATTGCATGGATGGTGTGACTCTGCATTATGCACAGCTAAAGAAACGAGAAGTGTGCTCCATTTGAGTACAATGAGTTGAAAAGCATCTGCTGTCATATATAACTAATTAGAACAAATAAAGAATTAATAAATGGGATGGCATTTCAGTTAAAAAAGCTTCTGTACAAAGGGAACAATTAAGAATGTGAAGAAAGAACCAAAAGAATGAGAGAAAATCTTTGCTAGCTACTCTTCTGACAGAGAATTAATATCCAGAGAATATAAAGAACTCAAAAAACTTAATAGTAAAAAATTTATTAATACCCAATTAATAAATGGGCAGATGAATTTAACAGATACATCTCAAAAGAAGAAATACAAATGGCTAACAGGTATATGAAAAAGTGTTCAACATCTTTAGGAATTAGGAAAATCAAATCAAATCTACACTGAGATTTCATCTCACTCCAGTCAGAATGGCAGCCATTAGGAAAGGTAGCAGAATACAACAGTCACTAGTATGGCAATATGTAAAAACGTGGATGTGTAACCAATGTAATTCTGCAATCTGTATACAGGGTAAAAATGGGAGTTCATAACCCACTTGAATCAAATGTATGAGATATGATATGTCAAGAGCTTTGTAATGTTTTGAAAAAAAAATAAAATAAATTTAGAATTATAGCTCCATTCAAAAAAAAAAAAAAAAAGAATACAAACAATAATAATTGCTAGAGAGGATGTGGAGAAAAAGGAGCACTTTTATGCTGTTGGTGGTAGTGTAAATTAGTACAACCACCTTGGAAATCAGTATGGAGATTTCTCAAAAGACTGGCAATGGAACCACCATATGATCTAGCTATACAACTCCTTGGAATTTATCCTAGAGAATTAGAGTCAGCATACTATAGTGATATATACATACCCATGATTATAGCAGCACAATTCACAATAGCCAAATCTTGGAACAAGCCTAGGTATCTATCAGTGGATAAATGGATAAAGAAAATGTGGTATATCTACACAATATATTTTTATTCAGTTATAAAGAGGAATGAAATTAAATCATTTGTAGGAAAATGGATAGAACTTGAGGGCATTATGTTAAGTGAAATAAGCAAAACTCAGAAAGTCAAGGGTTGTATGTATTCTTTCACAGGTGGAAGCTAGAGAGGAAAAAGGAAAAGAAAGGTGGGGGCATCTCATGAAAATCAAAGGGAGATCAGTATCTGAGAGGAAAGGGACCAGAGGGAGGGAGGAGGAGAGGGAAAGGGGAAATAATGAGGAATGATATTGGCCAAATTGTATTGCTATACTGTGTGCATGTATGAATATGTAATAATAAATCCCACCTTATGTACGATTATATAGTACCAATATAATAATATGGAAAAAATTCTTCACTGAAGAGCTATCCTGTTCCTCCTTTGTCACTTACCTAAGGGTCCCTCCTTATTGCCCCCTTGCCTGCTCCTTTACATCGACTGAACACTCTTTAGGAACTCTGGTCCCAAGGGTTTCACCTTTTATCTGACTGGAATAACTAGACTTCACTTTTGTCCTAAAGCAGAGTATTCTTGGTAATTTCCACCTTACTGGCTTCCCTGATAGCAGCATTTGTAGTGCAACTCCATGGTATGATTAGTCCTGAAAAAAGAAGGGGAACATACAACCTCACTCCACTTACTCAGCTGCTCACACAGCCACTATTTTTCCCCCATTGGCATGTACTTTTGTTAATGTTTACCCCCAATTCCTCTGCTTTGATCACCGGCCTCTGCCAGCATATGTCCTGTACCAAAACTAGATGAATCATAGTCCCTGATTTCAGAGGGTTTATTTATAGTTAAATGGGAAGAGGGAAATAAAGAAAACTCATGTGGGATTATTCTAAAGGCACTCACAGTCTCTCTCAGGAAGGAGGGTGTTTGTTCAAAGACTTGCTTGGGAGGATCTGTTTAATTCAGCTTTATGTGGAGATGGAGCTCATCTGGGTCAAGCTCTTTAGAACCTGAGAGGCAAAAAATCAGTACAAGGGTAAGACTACCAAGACAGCCAGCTGGCTACACTAAGTACTTTGGGTCTAGCAAATGCTGAGAGACAAGGCAGAGTAGGTCACTTGACAGATGCAAACACAGGAGAGGAACAGCCAGGTATAGCAGCTCACTGGGGGCAAGAAGTCACCTTAGGTCAGGCTTGATCTCATGCTATTTGTGCTTCTTGGCCACAGAGCTGTGGGCTTGCATTTGGTCACCCCCGCAGATACTGCCAGGCTGCGTGATATCTCCTGTGGCTCTTCTCCCTGCTGTCATCTCAGCAAAGAACATTCCAGAGCTGCAATCTGGTTAGGAAAGGTCTAGTGTGACCAGAATGCTGCTCCAGGGTGCAGCTACAGGCCTGAGAGTAGGAATACAGACAGTTCCAGATCTCTAGCTTCTTTAAAGAGCGAAAGTTTCCAGGGAAAAGAGGGCAGGAACTGTGAGGGGAAAATTCCATGCCTTTTATATAGGGTCACCTTGAAATCATTCTTGATCTCGACAGAGAACAGGTGCTGGAAAATCACCCCGGCCAGGTTAAGATGCAAACTTAGAATTAAGGTTGCACATATGTCAGGATATGATCCTGGAAAATTACTTTTGCTATCTTCATTATAGTATCAAAACTTTACTACCATAACTGCCTATACTTACATCATTAGGCTGTTGTCATTCCCTTTCACTGTTTCCTTAAAGTCTATTACTGGTATAATATATTGGAAAAGAACATGGAAAATTTCACTGCTGTTTTCATGTTATCCATACATTTACTAAAGATGTTCAAAGTATGTAGCTATAATCGAGAACATCAATTATTATGAGAATTTAAACTACGTGAACATAATTGCTTTGAAATATTCTACACCTTTGATTTTTCCATGAAACATTTGAAATTTTAATCAGTTGTATCCTCACATTAGACTAATAAAACAATAAAAGTGTTAAAAAAGGGATAAGGGGCAGAAAAATGGATCAATTATCTGCCATTCAGAAGGGAAGAAATGACATGCATAAAAGGACATAATGTAGTATACATTGTAATAAGTGCCCAAAATGATAGATTTAACTGAAACATATTTGGGGACATAGTATTTCCAGAAAATGCAACAGTAGATACTACTTCTGCTACTATTAAATATAATCCTGGAGGAGATCCAAGATGGTGAACTAGAGCAGAGGAAACATTGTTTCTCAGTGAGGCAGTCATGGCTGCCTGCTGATCCCCTGATGTTTACCCCCAATTCCTCTTCTTTGATCACCGCCCTCTGCCAGCATATAGCCTGCCTTTTAATCACAGATCACTCACTCTTTGATCGCCACTGATCTTCTGCCATTTGCCATTTGCCTGCTCACTGCCTGCCTTTCACCCACCGAATTTCAGCGCATCGCCCGCTGCCCTCTGCTGCTTGGAAGTCCATTGTACTCGCAGGTTTGGATATGCAGGGCTGCTGCCATCTTGGAACAGTGACCAGGGCCTGTAGGTTTGCTGCTGTCACTACCACCATCTCGAAGGTGTGACCACCTCAGTCTGGGGACACTGGCCAGGGCCTGGAGATATACTGTTGGGGTACCTGCAGGTCTGATTACACCTGAGGTCTTTCTACTGGGTATGCTAATGGCCACCATCTGGCTGCCCCTTTGCAGGGTCTCTCCTTTGTGTGAGCACATTCCTAGTGGTCTTTCTGCAAGTTGAAATGGCATTGACATTTTGGGATTGCAGCAAGATAGAGCCTGGGGAAGCTGAAGTCCAGGTCTGTCAGATTGAAGCTGGGTTTGTGTGGGACAGTCTGGGTCTGGCAAGTCTGTGGAAAGTCAGAGACTAGGGGCAGTTCTCCTGGTAAGAGCACAAATTGGAGAAACTGGAGAAAACTGGCTCTCTCCAGCTTAGTGAGTCCTGAAGTGCATGGGGAAGAAGGAGAGGTCTACAACAGGTGGGAAGATTTGAATAGGGTGTGAGAGCATCTTGCTATTAGTTTGCTCAACCACTGGTCCAGCACCCACCAGACTGGAGCTACCATCAAACTTCAGATAGCCCCACCTATCTGCAGAGAAGGGAAGCTGAGAAAAATTTTGAAAGCCAACGGAAACATTCATTCAATTTCCCATTGAGACTTTTCTTTTTTTTTTTTTTTTCACTCCTTTCTCTCTCACATCTCCAGCATCTTTGACTCCAAATATTTTTCATGCATCAATATATTGAGGAATGGGATGTCTGAATAGTATAATAGTTTTGTTGTGTATTCTTATATTTTTACAGTTTTAAAAAAAATCTATATTTTTTTCTCACCCATCTCTATGAATTCTCTCACTTCTTTAATACTAACAGCCAACCTTTATTAATTCCTCCCTCACTTTTACTATACATCTTACCTGATCTTTTCTCCTTCTTCCTCATAAAAATCACATCTTACATTACTTCTGTTCCCTTATTGTTCATCATTTGAAACGGTAAATCCTTTTAGAAAACTTACTATTTATACTGTAGGCAATAATTGAACACATCATTTTTGTTTATTGCAACAAAACTGTAGATGTCTTAATAGTAGCTATTTGGATTAAGGTTGTATATTGTTTGCATTGGGTGCTGTTAATATTGTCTCCCCCTTAAAGGTGAGGCACTGGAAGCATTCAGGGACACTATAAGACTACAGGGAAGAAATTTTACTGCCTCAGATCCACACTGCTAGATGGGAAGACACACAAACAACATGAAAAAACTACCTCAAATAAACCAAGATGTTCCAACAACAGAATCCACAGACAACAGAGTAGAAGAAATGTCAGAGAATGTGTTTTAGAAGGTACATATTTAGACTGATCTTCAAAATAAAGGATGGTATTGGAGAGAACATACAGGAAGTGAAGGGTCACTTCAATAAAGAGGCAGAGATTATAAAAAGGAATCATCAGAAATCTTCAAATGAAGGAAACAATAAACCAAATAAAAAATTCAATGGAAAATATCACCAACAGACTAGACCACCTAGAAGACAGAATCTCAGGCAATGAAAACAAAATATATACTCTTGAAAATAAAGTCAACCACACAAAGAAGACAAAACATCTTTCAATAGAACTTCCAATAAATATGGGACAACATAAAAAGACCAAATTTAAGATTTATCAGAATAGATGAAGGAATGCACAACCTTTTCAATGACATAATATCAGAAAATTTCCCCAAACTGATTTTTCAACCTAGACCCTCAAAGGCAGAAGGTCCTGGAATAACATATATCAAGCTATGAAAGAAAATGGATGCCAACTGAGAATTTTATGTACATCAAAATTAAACTTCATATTTAAAGATGAAATAAAAACCTTCCATGATAAACAAAAGATAAAAGAATTCACAACTAGAAAGTCTGCACTCTAGAACATTCTCAGCAATATATTTCATGAGGAAGAAATGAAAAAAAAAAAAGGAAATAATAAATGAAAAGCAACAACAAAAAAAAATTACACCAAGGAAAGACCAATCAAAGGAGAAATTAATTCTAGTTAAAAACCAAAAATAAACCAAAATGACCCGGAATACAAATCATCATATCTTAATAATAACTGCAAATGTTTTTTTTTTTTTTTTTAAAGGAGACAGAGAGAGAGAGAGAGAGAATTTTTAATATTTATTTTTTAGTTTTTGGCGGACACAACATCTTTGTTTTTGTATGTGGTGCTGAGGATCGAACCCGGGCCGCACGCATGCCCGGCGAGCGCGCTACCGCTTGAGCCACATCCTCAGCCCCTAACTGTGAATGTTAATGGCCTAAAGTATTAATCTAAAGACATAAATTGGCAAATTGGAATTGAAAAAAAAAAAAAAAAAGACCCATCAATATGCTATCTTCAAGAGACTCACCTCCTAGGAAAGATATCCACAGACTGAGGATGAAAGGTTGGGAAAAAACATATCACTCACATAGATTGTAAACAAGCAGGGGTTTCCATCCTCATATCACACAAAGAGGACTTGAAACCAAAGTTAGTCGGAAAAAATAAAGAAGGACATTTCACTCCTATTGGTTATGGGATCCTACATCAACAACATGTAACAAGTTGTAAATCTATGTGCCCCAAAACACTGTCCAAACAATGGAGAATCTACATACATCAAACAAACCACTATCAATTTTAAGAATCAAATAGACCATAACACAACAATACTGGGTGACTTTAATATATTTCTCTCACCACTGGATAGATCTTCCAAACAAAAACTAAACAAAGAAACTGTGGAACTAAATAACACAATTAATGATTTAGACTGAACAGCCATATATTGAGTATTTCATGAATCTTTGAAGGAATGCACTTTCTTCTCAGCAACACATGGATCGTTCTAAAAAATAGACCATCTGTTATGCCACAAAGCAACTCTCGGAAAATACAAAAAATAGAAATAGTATCCTGTATTCTATAAGATCATAATGGAATGAAAATAGAAATCAACAATATAATAAAAAATATAAGTTACTCTTATACCTGCAGACTAAATAGCATGCTATTGAATTACAAATGGATAGTAGAAAAAAATCAGGGAGGAAATAAAAAAATACTTAGAGGTTAATGAAAACACCAATACAACATATGAAAATCTGTGGGACACTATGAAGGCAGTACTAAGAGGAAAGTTCATTGCACTGAGCTCATACATTAAAAGAATAAACAGTCAACAAATAAATGACCTAACACTACATCTCAAAGCCCGGGAAAAAGAACAAATCAACACCAAGAACAGCAGAAGACAGGATATAATTAAAATCAGAGCCGAAACCAATGAAATTGAAACAAAAGAAAGAATTCAAAAAGTTGACAAAACCTAAAGTTGATTCCTTGAAAAAAATAAATGAAATTGATAAACCCTTAGTGATGAAGACAGAGAATGCAAATTACTAAAATTCATGATGAACAAGGAAACATCACAATTGATACTACTGAAATACAGAAGATAAAACTATTTTTGAAAATTTATACTCAAATAAAATAGAAAATCTCAAACACATCAACAAATTCTAGACACAAATGATCTACCTAGATTGAATCATGTGGACATATACAATTTAAACAGATCACTTTCAAGCAATAAAATAGAAGATGTCATCAAAAGCCTACCAACCAAGAAAAGCCCAGGACCACACAGATTCTCATTCAAGTTCTACAAAACTTTCAGAGAAGAATTAACACCAATACTTCTCAAATTATTCTATGAAATAGAAAAGGAGGGAACCCTTCCAAACTCTTTCTATGAGGCTAGTATCACCCTGGTACCAAAGCCAGACAAAGACACATCAAGGAAAGAAAACTTCAGACCAACATCTGTGATGAACATAGACACAAAAATTTTCAATAAAATTCTGGCAAATCACATACAAAAAACATTGAAAAGATAATGCACCACAATCAAGTGGGGTTCCTCTCAGGGTTGCAAGGTTGGTTCAACTTAGGGAAATTAATAAACATAATACATCACATCAATAGACTTAAAGACAAGAATCATGATCATCTTAATAGATGCATTTGACAAAATACAGCACCTCTTCATGTTCAAAACACTAGAAAAACCAGGGATAGTAGGAACGTACCTTAATATTGTAAAAGCTCTCTATGCTAAATAGATATGCTCTCAAGGCCACATTATTCTAAAAGGAGAAAAATTGAAAGAATTTCCTCTAAAAACTGGAACAAGACAGGGATGGCCTCTTTCATCACTTCTATTCAACATAGTCCTAAAAACTCTAGCCAGAGCAAAATCAGATAAAAGAAATTAAAAGGATTCAAATCGGAAAAGAAGAACTCAAGCTATCACTATATGCTAATGACACGATTTTATATTTAGAAGATCCAAAAAATTCCACCCCCAAACTTCTAGAACTAATAAATCAATTCAGTAAAGTAGCAGGATATAAAATCAGTACCCATAAATCTCACGCATTTCTATATATCAGTGATGAATCTACTGCAAGAGAAATTAGGAAAACTACCCCATCACAATAGCCTCAAACAAACAAAACACATAACAACAAAAACAACAAAAACAAAAAACAAACTTTGGGAAACAATCTAACAAAAGAGGAGAAAGACCTCTACAATGAAAACTACAGAACAGTAAAGAAAGAAATTGAAGATGACCTTAGAAGATGAAAAGATCTCCCATGCTCTAGGTTAGGCAGAATTAACATTGTCAAAATGGACATATTACCAAAAGTGTTATACAGATTTAATGTAATTCCTATTAAAATATCAAGGACATTCTTCATCGAACTAGAAAAATCAATCATGAAATTCATTTGGAAAAATAAGAGACCCAGAATAGCCAAAGCAATCCTTAGCAAGAAGAATGAAACAGGAGGCATCACAATACCAGAGCTTAAACTATAAGCAATAGTAACAAAAACGGCATGGTATTGGCACCAAAACAGACATGTAGACCAATGGTACAAAACAGAAGAGACAGAGACAAACCCACATAAATATGGTTATCTAAAAGATTCCAAAAGATACACTGGAGAAAAGATAGAGACTCTTCAACAAGTGGTGCTGGGAAAACTGGAAATCTACATGTAGCAACATGACATTAAACCTCTATCAAAATCCTGCATAAAAATAAACTCAAAGTGAATCAAAGACTTAGGCACTAGAACAGAAAACCTGTGACTAATAGAAGAAAAAGCAGGCCGAAATCTTCATCATGTCAGCTTAGACTTGACTTCCTCAACAAGATTCCTAAAGTGCAAGAAGTAAAATTAAGAATCAATAAACGGGATGGATTCAAACTAAAAAGCTTCTTCTCAGCAAAGGAAACAATCAATAACATGAGGAGAGAGCCTACAGAATGGGAGAAAATCTTTACCACATGCACTAATCTCCAGGATATATAAAAAACTCAAAAATTTAACACCAAAAAAAAAAAAAAAAAAAAGGAGGAGGAGGAGGAGGAGGAGGAAGAAGAAGAAAGAAAAAGAAGAAAGAAGAAATAATAATACAATTGATTAACAAACATATAAAAAATGTTCATCATCTCTAGCAATTAGAGAAATGCAAATCCAAACGACTCTAAGATTTCAATTCACTCCAGTCAGAATGGCAGCTATTGAGAATATAAACAACAATAGCGTTGACCAGGATGTGGGGAAAAAGGCACACTCATACACTGTTGCTGGGACTGCAAATTGGTGTAGCCAATCTGAAAAGCAGTATGGAGATTACTTGGAAAACTTGGAATGGAACCACCATTTGACCCAGCTGTCCCACTCCTCAGTTTATACCCAAAGGACTTAAAAACAGCATACCACAGGGACATAGCCATATCAATGTTTATAGCAACACAATTCACAATAGCTGAACTATGGAACCAACCTAGATGCCCTTCAGCAGTGGAATGGATAAAGAAAATGTGGTACATATACACAATCATATATCACTCAGCCTTAAAGAAAAATGAAATTATGGCATTTGCAGGTAAATGGATAGAACTGGAGAATATCATGTAAGTGAAATAAGCTAATCCCCCCAAAACCAAAGGCTGAATGCTTTCTCTGATATGCATATGCTGATCCATATTTGGGGGCGGAGGCGGGGGTAGGGAAGAATGAAAAAACTTTGGATATTGCAGAGTGAGTGAGGAGAGGGGAGCGACTGTGGGGGTGGGAAGGACAGTAGAATTAGACAGACATTATTACCCTATAGAATGTATGATTATACTACTGCTGTGACTCCCCGCCATGCATAGCCAGAGGAATGATAAGTTGTGCTCCATTTGTGTACAATGTGTCAAAATGTATTCAACTGTCATGTATAACTAATTAGAACAAATTAAAAGAGTTAAAAAATATATATATAATCCTTACCTATTGGGAGGGTCCAACCCATAATGCAGGACCATAAACACAAATTAACTCCAAATGTAGACCTAAATGTAAGGGCACAGACTATAAAACTCTCAGAAGAAAACACAGAATTTTTTGTTACCTTGGATTAGGCAATAGTTTTTTAGATTTAATACCAAAAGCATAAGCAGCAATAACAATAATAAAAAAAAAAAGATGTTGGATGTTGTGAACATTATAAACCTCCTTTGTGTTTCAAAGGATGCTATCAAAAAGTGAAAAAAATAGGGCTGGGGATGTGGCTCAAGCGGTAGCGCGCTCGCCTGGCATGCACGCTGCCCGGGTTCGATCCTCAGCACCATATACAAACAAAGATGTTGTGTCCACCGAAAACTAAAAAAATAAATATTAAAATTCTCTCTCTCAAAAAAAAAAAGTGAAAAAATACATTGTAGGAAAAATATTTACAAATTCTATTTGATAAGAAACATGTATCCAGTATATATAAAGGACTCAACTCAGTAATAAAAATAACCAAATTAAAAAAAAAAAAAAAAAAAAAAAACAGGCAAAGGACTTGAAAGACTTTCCTTTAAAGAAAATATACAAATAGCCAATAAACACAAGAAAAAATGCCTAACATCACTAATAAAAACCACTATGGGAAATACAAATCAAAACCACTAGACATACCAGTTCAAACCCATTGGATGGCTATAAATTTTATAGCAGACATGAAGAAACTGGAACACTCCATACCTTGCTAGCAGGAATGTAAAATGGTGCAGCCATTTTGGAAAATAGTTTTTCAAAGGTTTAAACGATGAGTTACCATATGGCCCAGCAATTCTACTCTTAATTATACGCCCAACAGAACTGAAAACATGTCTAAACAAAAAACTTGTACAAATGTTTACAATAGCACTATTCATATTAGTCAAAAAGTGGAAACAACCCATATGTGCATCAACTAATAGAGTATGGTATATTCCTAAAATATGTTATTATTAGGCCAAAAATGATGCACTTATATATTTTACAATAGGAATAAACCTTGTAAACATGCTAAATAAAAGAATCAGTCACCAAAGAATACAAACTATACGATTCTACTTAAATGAAATGCCCAGAATAGGCAAATTTGTAGAAATATAATATATTAGATCAGTGGTTGTCAGGAATTGAGAAGAATAGGGGCTTGGCAGTAAACTGGTATGGGGTTTCTTTTGTTGGGGGCATATCACAAAACTGTTCCCATATTATAATTATGATTGAATAATTCAATAAATATAATTAAAAATCATTAAGTTGTACACTTTCAATAGATCATATTTATGGGATGTGAGCTTTATCAATAGAGCTCTTTTTTAATTTTTAGTAACTTATATATGTTTTATTTTATTTAGTTTTGGACATATTATATCTTAAACTTTATTTTTTAAAATTTGTTCTGATTAGTTATACATGATAGCATAATGAATTTTGACATACTGTATACAAATGGGAGTTAATAAAACTCTTTTAAAAACAGAGAAGGTTAAGATAGATTCTCTTAGCTTCCCTTTAGTCAAGTTCCAATTTCTATATATCTCTGTGTATATGGTAAAGAACAATAAGCACTAGCTATGTAATTCATGGGCCCTTATAATATTCTACCCTTTGCAGTAAGTCAGAATGGGAACAGGAAGACTGGCAAAGTACATAAACGTTCAGTATTTAATTAAAATTAGCAGTAGAAAGATGAGGCTAAGAAGAAATTGAACCAAATGACCTTGGATAATATCAGGACCATCAAGAACTGTTTTACAGAAGAAATATGAAAACAGATTGTTTAGTTTGGTGGTTAGGGAGTGCACTCTACATCTCTAGCAGTAGCCACATTTCATGTGCACAATTAACTACATGTGGTCAGAGGCTCCTGCAAACCCAGTGTTATATATAACACTTACATCATAGCAGAAGTTCTATTAGGCATCGCTGGTGTTCAATGTTTGAAACGGCAACCTCTGAAAGCCACAGATTTTTTAATTGCTATATTTACTCAGGTTTTCAAGACTTATAAAACAATGTAGTTAAATGGTCTTTTTAGGTATGGTGGTCGTATGTCTTGGCTTTTCTAGAATAATAACAATATATCTTACTTTTTATATTACTTTCAATAATATGAGCCATTAAAGTAAAACTTAAGGTAACAACTTCAATTTTTAGACTTTTTATATAAATAAATAAGCAGATAAAATTCTTCATCATATCATTTGTCCCAAATTTTGATACAAGAAAAATATAAATAACAATAATCCATACAGCCTAGAAAGTGCTAGAGGCAGAGTCCCCCTTTCTTGAACCCTTTGTCTAGTTGACTCTCCCCACCCATGCTCGAACTTTGCCATGCAATTACTCACCGGGGCCCAGGTAGATCAGCATGCCCTGAGCTAGTATCCTGCTGGCTTCCGGTGCCATCTCTGCCAGGTAGTGAGTAAACTCGCTGCACCACTACTTGGACCCCCACTCCTGACCATGGGGCAGCTCCTTGGCTTTCCACCACATCCAGGAGAGAATCCCTAAGGGGGGATTCAGCTGTGAAGTGCTGCTTTGCCTTTTCGTGCCTGTTGGTCCATTCTGTGCCTGTGGTGGTCAGGTCACTACATACAACCTGGCCAAGACATGCAAAGAAAGCTATTTCAGTTTATAACACCATTCTTCCCTCCAAATGGCACTGTTAAGCAATCTCCCAATAGATCTGCAGTACAGTGAAGGAATGATAAAGATAAAAGAAAGAAACATGTGGTATGTGCCTCCATATCCTGCTGAGGAGGGGAAGGTGGGCAAGAGCAGTGTGGGCGGTTGAGTGTTCCATACCAATGTGATCACAGCACGAATAGTTCTGCTATTGAACACCTCAGGGTAATTTAAAAAAATTGTCTTTTCAGAAGTAGTGAATTCAACTTGAAAAACTAAAATACAAAATAAAAGAATGACTGAGGTTTGATGAAAATTAACCATTTTATTAAGTGCTTATTAAGGTGAAGCATTTTGCATGCTCACGTGTCCTCCAAACAACTCTATATAATCTGTCCTTTTCATATTAATATCCTTATCCTCACAATGATCCAGTGTGGGAGACAACAGCATTTATGACCATTTTATAAGGAAAATTGAGACTACCCAAGGTCACCTAGCACAAAGTGGTTGGGGGAAGATTTGAACCAGGACATGTGATTCCAGAGTCCATGTTCTTAACCAATATGCTACATGGCAGCCTCATTGACACTGTTATAAGAATATCATGCTAAGAGAAATAAGCTGGACCCAGAAAGTTAAAGATTGAATGATTTCTCTGATCTATGGAAGAAGGAAAAAAAAAGATAAGAAAAGGTGGGGAGAATTCCATAAAAATAGAAGAAAGATCAATGGGGTAAAGGAAGGGAATTAAGGGAGAGGAAGGAGGGACAGGATAAGGGAAGAATAGTGGAATAAATCTGATCTAACTTTCCTATATACACATATGAATATACCACAGTGAATCTCATCTTTATGTATATCCACAAGGCACTAATTAAAAAAGCATATAAGTAACTAGCAGAAAGATCAGATGAATACAGGGAAGGGAACGGGGAAGGGAGGAGGGAAGGGACAGGGGAATTACTAGGGACTGAATTAAAGCAAATTATATTCCATGCTTTTATAATTATGTCAAAATGAATCCTAATGTTAAATACAACTAAAAAGAACTAATAAAAAAATGGAAGTACAAAAAATGTACTTTTTTTTGTATCTTTATTTTATTTTTATGTGATGCTGAGGATCGAACCCAGTGCCTCATGCATGCGAAGCAAGCACTCAACCACTGAGCCACAATCCTAGCCCCCCCAAAATGTACTTTGAACCATGTTTTTAATGAGTACATCTACTTAATGTTTATTTTTAATATATTATTTACACATTATATATTTATAATATATATTTATAAAGTAAATACATGTATAATATATTTGTTTTATATTTATATATGTGTATGATCATTCTTCTTCTTATTATTTTTCATTATTATTATTTTTTTTATGTAGCACTGGGGATAGAACCCAGGGCCTTATGCATGCTAGCTAGCTAAGTGCCCTACCACTGAGCTACACCCCAACCCCATTTAAGCCATATTTAAAATGTTATAATTAAATTGATAAAAGTGCTCTCCTTTTCACATAAACCCCTTCAGATACTTGTTTTAACAGTCAATGGGAGATTTTTTGCTTGATTATATGATAAAAAACAGGGCGAGAGTTTGTCTACTTTTCTTTCTTATTTACCCTATCAGTCTCAGCATTCTGTTCTGTGGTGATTCCCGTAACCCACTGAGATTGAAGCCAGAGCACTGGCAGCAACACTGACTCTCAGAGCTGAGCATGTCCCTGGGGCACACATCATGCTCTCATTCAGTGAATTTTAGTGGTTCTCTAAATTCATCTTGGCAGATGACTAGGGCTCAGGGCCAAAAAAATTCCAAAAATCAACCTTTAACATGTAATCTCAGGCTTATACAGCTCTTTCTATCTCAAGGGACTCAAGGGATATGGCTCTTATGAAAAAAAAAATTTTAAATAAATAAGGGCTTAAACAACATTTTAAGTTACAAGATATGAACAGAGAAAATACTTTCATACTTTTTAATACATTAGAATAAAGATTAAAAAATACATAACTAGAAAGATAAAAAACTGTAAGAAAACCACAACCAAATGCTGACCTGAATGATACTATCTTTAAGCACAACAATAAGATATTCTAACTTTATCTATGGGGGGGGGGGTTAAAAAGTGAACATCCTAGGTCCATTAAAATCTAGCGACCAATGTGATTACAAGCACAAAACTTCTGGGCCAATGAGAGTTTACCTGACTTTCAGGTGAATTATTGGATAGATCCTTAATTTTAAACATCTGTGCCAAAGTGATGTTTCTTCTTGGAAGGAGTATGTCATGACAGTATAGTTTGTGAGTTGTTTCTGCATCTTCTTTGGCAACAACTTTCTGACAGAAATAAGTATTCAGAATAACAGGGCAACTTCCATTTGGGATAATAAGTTTTTGCCTAGAGAAGAAAAAGAAATTTCACAGTTTATTTGCAATGTTGAATTCTTATATTTTGCTAAATCAGAAATGCAAAGAGCAATGATACACCAGTTATTGATAACTAAAACCAGGCCAGTCCATGAAATGACAGCTGTCCCTAATGATGGACAGCTACAACCAGGCCAGAGATGAAGTAATTATCATCTCTAAAAACAGAGAGCTAGGACTAGACTAGCCAGCAGAGTGAGTGTTGTCTCTATTGCTTGAGGGAAACTGTCAATGGATCTGGCTTTACATTCACAGTGAATGCCCAGTGTCAAGAATGGATAAAGACCATTTAAGTCTTAGGCTTGAGCTTCCTCAGGACAGGCCTCAAGATTCTTAGGGAAAAACAGAATGAGCAAAGACTATATAAAAATAAGCTCAAAAACTGCCCAGTGAATTGTTATTTACAGATAAAGCCTTCAGACATTTCAAAAGCTCCTATCTCAAAGAACAAGACATTAAATGCTGAAGGAACTTCTACTACTTCTACTTTTTCTATCAAACTGACCACAGTCACTGAAATTGCCTACACTGAAGTAGAAAAGGTGTGTGGGAATACTCCAGAGAAAATTCTTCTGTTTCCTCTCTGACCTCTGAAGCAATGAAACATTTCAATGTAATGCCCATTCCTCAAAGGGGGAAGAACTGTTAATAAGAAAACTTGAGGACTCTGGATTCCGAAAGGAAGGAGTAGACATACTTTTTCCTGCTCTGCCTGACATTGTATATAAAGTAAACATAAGAAGATACTGAAAGCCTAGACCCTAGAGACCTCAGGACCTGAGAAACTACACAGCAGGAAGTCCCTGAAATTTCTTTGGTGTCTCTCTTATATCTCAGACTTGATATTGAAGAAGCTTGCAACCTGGAAACAGCAATGGAGGGAAAAAGAGCACCAACAAAAGACTGCTTTCTCTAATTAAGAGTTAAAGGAAAGGCCTAGCTTAGCAAGACAGAAAACTCTTTTATGACAATTTTTCCACTCTAGTCAAACACCAAAGAAAAATGATGACCTGTCTCTATGCATGCAAGCAAAGGCCAAGTGTGGAGCCTGAATTTCCATACTTACTGGGTTATAATGAGGGGTTTTCAAAAGCTAGGTCAGGATGGTGTGAAGAGATACTTGCTGGACCTCACTTCCACAGTAATAACCTCTGGGATGGTGCCAGAGGGTGTCTAAAGAAAAGTCAGGACTGTCACCACTGTCCGGTGATACTAAAACTACCCTCTATCTTCCCATGCTCACAGTGTTATCAGTGGAAGCCACCTGAGGGATAGCAACCAGACAGAGTAGTGTTAGGAGAGGCCTAGAAGCTGGAATTCATACCCCTGCTTAGCAGAAATGAGTCTCTTTGTCTCAGGTGTCAAGTGATAGTAACAATCTTCCCCTATCTTTTGCTACCAAAGAAGTGGAAGATAAAGCTATCCAAAAAGGATAAGTAAGATCCAGAATCTCATAACACAATACCTTAAATATCCAGGTTTCCATCTAAAAATCACTTGCCATACTAAGAACCAAGAAAAACCTCTACTTGAATGAAAAAGCTAATAAATAGATGCTATTGCTGAGATGACACACGTTAGAAGTATCTAAAAACGTTCTAAAGCAGCCATTATAAAAATTTTCAATTAGTTAATTAAAAATGCACTTGAGACAAATGAAAAGATAAAGTCCCAGCAAAGAAATAGAAACAAATAGAATACTTGTTAAAAACAAGTTTCAGAACTAAAAAATAAGATGATAAAAATTTAAAATCCAAAGGATAGCTTCAACAGTAGAGTGGACGGAACAGAGAAAAGAATCAGTGAATATTTACATAAAATAAAAGAAATTATACAATATGAATAAAAGGGAAAACTGACTGGAAAAAAAAAAAAAAAAAAAAACGAAACAAAACCAACCAACAACATAGCTTCAGGAACTGTGGGGAGGTAGAAATAAAAATGGGACAATAAGGGTAAGATAATATAGATAAATACAATAGGTTTTCCTACTTTAAAATTTTCTAAATTATGATTCCAACAAAACTTATTATACTGTCTAATGTGGCTCTAAAGGTATGCAGAGGAAATACTAAAGACAGTCATTTTATAAAAAGAATAAATACAAAGGGAGGTCACATTTTCATATCTCACTCAAACTGGCAAAATGTTGATGCAGTAGACTGTGACTAATTATGTATATATAATGTAATTCCCAAAGCAATCATTAAAATAACTTTAAAAATTATAAGTACGTGTGGCATGGTGGCATATTCCTGGAATCCCAGCTAAGATAGGAGAATCATAAGTTTAAGATCAGAAGCAGCAACTTAGAAAGACCTTATCTCAAAACAAAAAATAAAAAGGACTGAGGATATGGAGATGTAGCTCAGTGATAAAGCTCTCCCTGGATTCAATCCTCAATACAAAAAAAAAAAAAAAAAAGCAATTCATCTATATGCTATTTATAAGCAACTTACTTTAAAAATAGAGAGGATGAAAGTAAAAGAATGGGAAATGATATATAATCAAAAGATGAGGAGGCAACACAAATATTAGATGATGTAGGCTTCAGAGCAAAGAAAATGCCTTATTACACAGAGGGGTATTACCTAATGATAAAAAGGTCAATCACCAAGAACATTTAGTAATCCTACATGTGTATTTACCCAACAACATAGATTCAAAATACATGAGGCAAAAACTATAAAACTGAAAGTAAAAATCACCAAATCCATAATTAGAGTTGAAGATTTTAACATCTCTCTGTCAACATCTGATAGAACAACTAAAGAAAATATAGGCAAGGATAAAGACCACACAACAAACCATTAATCAACAGGCAGACCTAAAAGAATTAAGATCATATACAATATTTTCTCTTATCACAGTGGAATCAAACTAGAAATCAATAGCAGAAGGTAATACGAAATTTTTCAAACACTGGAAATGAGACAACACACTTCTAAGTAATTAATGGGTCAAAAGGGAGTACAATGAAAATTAAAAAAAAAACACGTTGAATTGAATGAGAATGAAAACTTAATGTATTAAAATCTGTGAAAAATAGTTAAAGTGATAACAATAGGGAATTTTATATCACTTAAGACTTACATTAGAAAAGAGGAAGAACCAAGTCAAATACGCTCTTAAATAAAAAACACAGAAAAAACTAGAACAAAGTAAACCCAGAGCAGGTGAAAGGAAATAAACAATAAAGAGCAAAAAAAATTAATGACATTCAAAACAAGAACACAGAAGAGGAAAAAAATGTAATAAAGAGTTGGTTCTTTAAAGTGATCAATGAATTGACTGACAAAGGAAAAAAGATACAAATTACCAATATCAAGAATGAAAGATCAGTACAGACCTTACAGACATCACAAGGTTAGTAATGGATTATTATGAACAACTCTCATTTTTTTATCTAAAAATGTAGATAAAACAGAATAATTCCTTAAAAAGAACAAACTACCACAACTTATATAATAGAAAAGAGATTATTTGAATAGCCACGTGCTATATTTTGGATGGTGGATGTCCTCCCAAGGATGATATGTTAAGGCTTGGCCTCACCATGGTGCAACTGTGAAATGATGGGACTTTAAGAGGTAGAGACAAGCAGGAGGTGTTTGGGTACCTGGAGTGTCCTCTTGAAGGGGACTGTGAGACCCTGGTTCCACCTTGCTCTTTTCACTCTGCAGCTCATTCTAATGTAAGTGGTTTGTATTGCCTAAGCTACAAGTCCAAAAGAATGGAGCCAATTTACCATTGACCAGAACCTCCAAATCTGTGAGCCAAAAGAAACCCTTTCTCTTTATAAATTCATTATTTCACATATTTTGTTAAAGACATGAAAAATTGACAAACACATCTTTAAAAATTGACAAACACTGCTTAAAATTTTTTTTTAGCTATAGACAGACACAATATTTTTATTTTATTTATTGTGGTGCTGAGGATCGAACTCAGTACCTCACACATACTAGGCGAGAGCTCTGCCACTGAGCCACAACCCCAGCCCTGTATCTTATAACTCTTAAGGAAAATGAATTTGTCATTCTAAAACTCCCAAAAGAGTTATCTCCAGGTTCAGATACTTTCACTGGAGAATTACACCATATGTGAAAAGAAGAATTAACACCAATGCACATTCTCTTCTAGAAAGTAGAAGAGGAGGAAAACACTTCCAAATTTATTTTATAATGCCAGTATTACTCTGATAATAAGACTTTGGACAGTACAAAAAAAGCCCAAATAAACAAACACGTACAACATAGCCCAAGAATATAGATAAACAAATATTTAACAAAATATTAGCAAATAGAATTCAGTAATATGTAAAAATAATATATTATATGTGAGGCATTATAAAATATGACCAAGTAGAAATACCAGTTCAGATCCAGGAATTCAAGAATTATTTGATATTTGAAAAGTCACTTTTGTAGGTCTAAGGCTAAAAAAGAAAAACCATATAATTATTTCAACTGAAGAAGAAAAACCTTTTGACAAAGTTCAATACCCATTTAGATTAAAAAGCTCAGAAGACTAGAAATATAAAAATACACTTTTTCAACTTAATAAAGAATACTTACAAAAATTCCACAGCTAACAATGAAAGAAATTCTTTCCACCTAAAATGGTAAAAAGGCAAGATTTTCTCTCTCCACTTTTACTCAGTAATTTTACTTAGTATAGTTCTAGCAAGTACAAAAAGGAAAGAAAAGACATACAAATCAGAAAAGAGGAAATAAAATGACATAATTGCTTAAGTAAAAAATACCAAGGAAAGGGCTGGGGTTGTGGCTCAGAGGTAGAGGGCTGGCCTACCATGAATGAGGCACTGGGTTTGATCCTCAGCATCACATAAATATAAAATAAAGATATTGTGTGCACCTATAACTTAAAAAATAAATATTAAAAAACAAAACAAAACAAGGAAGCTGAATGTGCCTGCAATTCCAGTGGCTGAGGAGGTTAAGACAAGTATGATTGCAAGTTCAAAGCCAGCCTCAGCAATTAAGTGAGGCCCTAAACAATGTAACAAGACCCTGTCTCTAAAAAAAAATAAAATAAAAAGTGTTGGGGATGTAACTCAGTGGTCAAGCACCCCTGGGTTTAATAGCTGGTACTAAAAAAAACAAAAACGATAATAAAAAATACCCAAGGAATCTGCAAATAACTCCTAGAACTAATAAGTGAGCTCGGCAAGTTTTCAGGACACAAAACATAAATAAACCAGGTGTACTTCTATATATGATCCATGAACACACGGACTCCAAAATTTAAAATATAATACCATTTAAAATAAGAATAATAAAACATCCAGGTTTAGGGCTGCATGTGTATAACCCCAGTGACTCTGGAAACTGAGGTAGAAGGATCTCAAGTTAGAGGTAAACTTGGGCAACTTAGTAGGATCTTGTCTCAAAATAAAATACAATAAGGTACTGGGGATACAGCTCAGAGGTAGGGTACTCTGGGTTTCAACTTTCAGAACCAAAACCAAAACAAACAAACAAAACAATAACAAATAGTTCAGTGTAAGTGAACAAGACTTGCATTCTGAAACTATAAAACACACATAAAGTAAGTGAAGGAGGAGCTTCATGAATGAAAAGACATGCCATATTACAGATTAAAAGAATCATTATCATAAAGACACCAATTCTCCCCAAACATATATACAGACTTAGAGCAACCCCAGCCAAAAAAAAAAAAAATTTTTTTTGCAGATATACATAAGCTTATTCTGAATATGTGAAAAGGTAAAGAAACTGGAATAGTTAAAACACAATGGAGATAATCAATTTACCCATTTCACCCATTTCAAAACTTACTATGTAGCAATAATAATAATAATAATAATAATAATAATAATAATAAATGTAGTACTTGTGAAAGGATAGATACATAAATCAATGAAATAAAATAAAGAACCCAAAATGAAACTCCAAATATGTTCAGCTGATTTTTGACAAAGGTGCCAAAACAACACCTGCATTTCCAGTTACTCAGGAGGCTGAGGCATGAGAATTGCAAGTTAGAGGCCAGCTTAGGAAACTTAGAGAACCTGCTGAAAATAAATAAATAAAAGGGCTAGGGATGCAGTTTAGTGGTAGAGTACCACACTGATGGTAGGGGAGGGGAAGAACTCTGAAAAGTGCAGAGCAAAATATATGAACAATCCAATTAGGACACAAGCAATAGGCATGAATAGACATTTCATTAAAGAGATTTACAAATAGCAAATTAGGGCATTAAAAGATGTTCAGTATCAATGGCCTTTAAGAAAATTCACATTTGGGCTGGGAATAAAGCCAATCCAAATGTGTATTTTCTTTCTTTCTTCTCCCTCGCAGTTTGTTTGTTTATTTATTTTTATTTGTTCTAATTAGTTATACATGACAATAAAATGCATTTTTGACACATCATACATATATGGAGTATAAGTTCTCATTCTTCTAGTTGTACATGATGTAGAATCACACTGGTCTTGTAATCATATATATATATATACCTAGGGTAATAATGTCTGATTCATTCTACTATCCTTCCTACCCCTATACCTGCTCCTCTCCCTTTACTCCCCTCTGCTTAATCCAAAGTACCTCTATTTTCCTCCATCCCCACCCTCCCCCATTGTGAAATAGCATCCACATATCAGAAAACATTCAGCCTTTGGTTTTTGAGATTGGCTTATTTCACTTAGCATGATATTTTCCAGCTCTGTCCATTTATCTGGATAGCCATAATTTCATTCTTATGTATACCACAAGTTACAGGTAGGCTTGGGCAACTTAGTGAGATCTTTCTCAAAATAAAATATAATACATACCACATTTTCTTTATCCATTCACCTGTTTAAGGACATCTAGGTTAGTTCCATAGTTTAGCTCTTGTGAATTGAGCTGCTATAAACATTGATGTGGCTGAGTCATTGTAGTATGCTGATTTTAAGTTCTTTAGGTATACCAAGGAGATTTTCTATTTTTTTGGAGTATAAATTTTCAAAATAGTTTCTAATTATATTTTCTGTTTCAGTAGGGTCCATTGTGATGTGTATTTTCTTAAAGTTTGTGCTTAACATGCACAAGGTCTAATCCCTACACTCCTTTTAACCAAGGGGGGATAGGAGGAGGGAGAGGGAGGGGTGAGGGAGAGAAAGGGAGGGAGAAGGATGCAGGAGGGTGGGATGTGGGGGAGGATAGAGAATGAACATTAAAATCACAATGGGGAGGGCTGGAATTGTGGCTCAGTGGTGGAGTGCTTGCCTAGCATGTGTGAGGCCCTGAGTACACCTCAGTACCACATATAAACAAACAAATAAATAAATAAAAATAAAAGATCTACTGACAACTAAAAATATATTTTTTTTAAGAAATCACAACGAAGCTGGGCAGATTCACACATCTGTGATCTCAATACTTTATAAGACCCTCAGCAACTTATGTCCTGTCTCAAAAAAAAAAAAAAAAAAATGAACTGGGGATACAGCTCAGTGGTAAAGTACCCTTTGGTTTAATCCCCAACACCAAAAAGCAACGCCAATGAAACAATACCCATAATGAGGTATAACAACACAATTAAAATGTCTAAAGTAAAATGTAGTCCCCAAATTAGATGGTAGCAATGTATAGAGAAAGTGGATTGTTTAGACACTGCTGGTGGGAATATAAACTGTACCACCATTCTGGAGATGTTTGATAGTTTAAAAATAAAATCCAAACATGCGACTTCCATAAAAATGTAGCTTTTGTAGTGGGGATGAAATAGAAATGAAAACTTACTTTCATATGAAAACATGAATGTTAACAGCACTTTTTTTCATAGTGGTTATGAAGTGGAAACAATGTATATATCCATTGATTGATGAAACAAACTGTTAAATCCACAACACAAATTATTACTCAGCAATGAGAAAGAATGAATTAATTGTTGACACACACAATGACTGGGATGAATTTCTTGGGAAATGTGGAGATTAAAAAAAAAAAAAGCCCAAACCTGGGTCTGGGGATGTAGCTTGGGGTAGAGTGTGTATTTAGTATTAGTAAGGTTCTGGGTTCAATCCTAGTGTATTGTATGTGTGGGCATGCCAGAAAAAAGTCAACCCTAAAAAATAGAGAACATATTTGTGGTTGCCAGGGATTTAGTATGTTCAGTCAGGGTGAGGTGAAGAGAAAGGAGGGAATCTCATATAGTTTTAAAAAAGGTAACAGGAAGGATCCTTGTGGTGACGGATGTTTTGCATCTTGACTGTATTGTTGATATCCTGATTGCAACAGGGTAGTACATTTTATAAGATGTTGTACTGGAAGGAAACTGGGTAAAAATAACATAAATAATCTCTTTGTATTATTTTATACAACTACATGTAAGTCTACAGTTATCTTAAAATAAAGTTTGATGAAAAAAAATACAACAGATATTTTATAATACTAATCAATCTACTCCCCCCACCTCCTATCACCCCACTGGTCAATTGAAGCTCCTAAACTTAAATTAAGGAAAAAACACTGATTAACAATAGTGTTTCTGTCCAAGAATCAGTAATAGGTATGCAAGCTTAATTTTAAACTTTATGCAAAATTTTCAATGTTATCTGTGCAAACATAAAATTCTTATTTATGCAACATGTGGTAGGCCCAGTTTATCTAACCTGTAGAGCATATAAATATGTAAAGATTATAATTAGGTACATGTTCTACACTAGATTGCAGTTTATCTATATAAATGTCTTAATAACAAGTATATTTTTATATAGCTTGTTCAGTTTCTAAAAATATGATAAAGTAATATTATTTTAACAATTTAGAAAGCACTAGTTAACTTTATGTATTTAAAACCTAACAGTTTACAGATAAA